>NC_089278.1:31792936-32157936 GCF_963678975.1 Dysidea avara | reverse complement strand
TAAGTAAGTAAGTAAGTAAGCAAGTAAGTAAGTAAGTAAGAGTAAGTAAGTAAGTAAGTAAGTAAGTAAGTAAGTAAGTAAGTAAGTAAGTAAGTAAGTAAGTAAGTAAGTAAGTAAGTAAGTAAGTAACAGACTGATGCCTTCAGACAAGTGTAACTTGATAATGGCTAGGGCTACGGGCTTGATTTTTTCACTGTTCGACATTGCTTCGGCCCGACAGGTGCCTTTTGGCATACCGCAGTACGTACAATGCATTCTTCATGGACTTGCCAGTGTCCTCCTTTGTGTACCATTCATCTTTGCTGACAGGGAAAGGTGTCGATTTGGTGCAAGCACACGATGGCTTCCCTTCGAAATGGAAATCGTTTGTACCTTTTGTAGTGGCTATTTTGATTGTAAAGGCACTTTTCAAACAGTTCTTGATTTGTATTGCTGTGTAACGGATGAACATAGCCGACAGCCAAGCAAAATGGATACTTCACTTTTCAGGCGATAATTAATAAAATTGGGGCGCAGCACTATTTCTTTTGGTATACATAAATTGTAGAGGTGCTTCCGGAAAAGTTTTGATTCGTATTGCTGTGTAACGGGTTGAACATAGCTGACAACCAAGCATAATGGATACTTCACTTTTCAGACGATAATTGATATAGCTGGGGCGCACGGCGCCATTTCAGATGCAGTATGCGTGGTTTCACCAGTCATAATAAAATTATTTACAAAAAAAGTTAACAAACAATGGAAATGCACAGTAAGGATATAATACTTCTTATTGTTTTACTATGATTTAATATCATGGACTACTCCAACTTGTTTCAGTACTTTTTATCGATGTGCTATGGTCACTACTCAAGTTGAAAATTCCAAATTTTTCCGTATACTTGTCCTAGAATAAAACTTCACTTAGTATATGCACCACTAAAAGACCACCTCTATACAAAGACCACATTGTAATTTGGTTCTATAGATAGCTAAGGCATACTAGATGATCATGGTCACCTTTTATAAAGACCACCTCTTTATATGGTAATACCATATAGTTCAAGGGAAATTTTCACAGATTTCATGGTTTAGAAGGTTACCAGCCAAATCATATTCTTGAAATATTTAGACCTCCATATAGTCTAATACATTTTTAGAGTGTTTGCATATCCGCAAAAAAAATTTTTATATTAGGCAACATTGCTCAACCTCGAAAAATTTGCTCTTCAAAAATCCCATATTTTGGTCCACACTTCACTCAAGTCGTCTACCATCATCGCTTAGTTTGTACCAGATGTGTCATGCAAAAATAGTCCATGCAAGTGAAATGTAGCTAGTAACTACAACCTACTGTATCAAAAAATGTGACCAAATTTTGGAAAATCACCCATATGAGCGCACGTGAAATAATTAGAATTTTCATGTTTAGTGAGTTACTATTAAGGGGAAGGTACAGTTTAAACTATATTTCAAGAATTTTCTTGTACTTTAAGGCATTGAGAATGGCTTACAATCACTAACAAGCAGATTTATACACTAAATCATTTTATTTGATCATTAAATATTTTAGATGTCAAAATGCGCCCATATGGTTGATTTTCCAAAATCCGGTTACAAATGAGGTCTCGTATGTCTATAACCTTAGATCCTAGTCTTTCTTAGCTGACCTAGCTGCTTTGTTAAGCCATGAAATAAATTTTTGGAACCTACAATGTGAAGAGGTGGTCTTTGTAAAGAAGGTGGTCTTTATAAAAGGTGACCATGAAGTGGTTTTTAAGGTCAGTATGTGTTAACCATCTTTGAGATCCAATTACAATGATGTGGTCATTGTATGGAGATGGTCTTTATAAGAAGAAGGTGGTCTTTAAGAGGTGGCCACTAAACAAGGATTTTATTCTAGGGTACATTTATATGACAATCTGACCATTTCCATTTTCCATTTCCGCTTTCCGTTTCTGGTACTGTTTCCAATTGCCCATATTTTCTGTGAGAAAGTGTAAACCTCCATGATCTCTAATATACAATACTACCATACTGTGTGATAAGTAACAATTAAGCCAGCGTGGCTAAACCAACAATTAAATTTACTCTTCAGATGACGATTCACCTTGGTGTATTGTAATGGTCCCTACTAGCTTGTAAACTTCCAAGTTTCTCTTTAAACTTGTTTGTCAAGACACACAGTAGTGTGTCATGCAGCCCAAGAAGCCAGTGCACCACAGTGTGAGTATACTGACAGGAAGAAAGAAAACATGATTTCACGATCCCTTTTCCAATTGGAATTAAATTTGCTACAGAAGTGCCCACCAGGTAGAGAAGTCTACATGATACGAGCGACCAAAGTTAATTTCTTTGTTTTAAAAAACGTTTCTTCATTTTGTACACTTTGCAAAATACACCATAATACACAATCATGTAAAATTTAGCACACTTAAAGGGCTCATGAATCTCAGTACAAAATTTGGTTGGAATCCAGTCAACCATCTTTGAGTTATCACTGATTATTCTCGTAGAACTTCTGCATGCCAATAGCGTAAAGGTGCTAACTTTCTCATTACTAAATGGAGTTCTCTTTGTCCTGTAGAGTAGCTTACTCCCTGGGTCTGTTGTTGATAAATGGAGTTTAACTAGTTAAACTAGGTTAATGTTGCAGTTGAGCATGCATGAGTATATTATGATAGTGACTAACTTGAAGTTCCACCATGACTGGAGGGAAGATTGGGAAAGCACACACGTGAGAAGGGTTGGCAATAATTGGAGAATAACATTGCGCATGCGTTACAAGAAAAAGGCGCGTGGAGAGGTGTTAGAACACATGGTGCTACGTGGCATAGTGAATCTTGACCCACCCACACCACTCCCCTCTACCAACTATCTCATATTAGTATTTTAGAAGACAATAATCACAAAGGGATTGTTGGGTGGGGTTTAATGTAATGTATTGCTCAATAAAAATTAAATTAACGGGGGTGTGGGGAGGTGAAGCATGCCCCACAGACAGTCCCAGCAGGGAGCTTAGTAAATCCCCCTTTTTCCCTTATCTTTTCCATCTTGAGGCTAGCTCAGGGTGTGACAGTGCAGGGTTTCTATTAGGAAAGGTGTGGCATGTGAAAATTCTTGTGGCTTCAGAGAATGTTAGAATCCCCAAGCATTCCTACCTCCAAGCCTTTGTAGTAAAACATGCTGTATACATCATGTAAAATTGTTTAAAAGGGGCCTATTTGAGAATTAACAGAGAATCCATGGAACCCTGCACATCTACCAAAACAACCACCATCTGTTGACGGTGGCAACCCGCTCACAACAGGGTAAGACCTACTGACTGGGTTAAACTGACAAGCAACATTAATGACTGAACAAATCACAGTATCCACAGTTTCCGATAGAGTGGCATCAGATTCCATTACATATCGTAACAGTAAAAAAAGTTAAAGTAGAGAAACCCTTAAAAGACAAGCTTAAAGGGTTGCGTTGAAAATTGCTATGTAGATGGAGTAACCATCGTAGGAGTGTCTTTTTGTGGTTTGAAAGAAATCATGATAAAGACCATGGAGATATGACACAAAACCCAACTTGTGTCACAATTATGCAATCGAGTTTCAAGAATAAAAGACTATTAGTTTTCATACCTACCAGGTAAACTGCTTAGAAGTAGTGCTGTGAACCTGCAGAGTTTACTAAAACTGGTTATGGGAAGGAGAATAATTGGAATTGACCGGTTATTGTCTGATTGTAGATTAGCATACATAATGGTGCTCAACCATTATGTACCAAAGTGAACACCACAGTGGTGGATCCAGGGGGGGCCTTCCTTCATCCCTTTCAAAAAAAATTTGCATACAAGATCGAGATACTCTAATAGAGGGGTCACTCTAATAAAGCAGTCACAGTGTTCATGAGGCAGTGTAGCTTAACTATGAAGCTATGAATAAGGATCTTAATAGTAAATACATTTGGTAAAGGGTAGCCATTATTGCTATGACCTTTTTTTTCTAGCAAAGTGCACCCCCTCTTTTCCAAACTCTGGATCCACCCCTGCATCAATATCCTGCCTTACAATAACATTTATTACAATCACATATTTACACATTCTTTGTGGTTATGTTATGATGTTAACACTTGTCAGCAGGGGTAATTTATGGTTTACCAAGTGGGTGGGCAAAACTGGTTCAAAGGCTTCTTAGTCAATAATTGGTTTGACCTAGACAATGTCAGCTAATAACTGGTTTTTCTATACTGGTTCACAACACTACTTAGAAGTGTGAGCTGAAAACCAGTATGTAGATGGAATAATCATTATAGAAAATCTTTGCACTAGTATAGAACAACCAAAATAAAACTCACCGAGTCACAATACAAAATCTAACTATCTGTAGCAAGAGTGTGAACAAGATACTCAAATAGTACAGTCACCCTCTTTCTACAGTATTCAGCACTATAGTAGGTTACTCTATTGGAACGTTCAGCTAGTAACAAGTCGCTCTGTAGAGAGTTTAGCAACAAACAAGTCACCCGGTAGAGAGGTCAACTACAAAAAATAACCCTCCCTGAACAAATTAGCAAACTTATACTGTGAACATTATCTCTTGCAACTATTTTCGCACACATATAGCTACAGGGGTGCATATTTACACATTATGCAAATATTTCATTTTTAGCTACATTATTTGTAAATAATGAATTTTGATTAATAATAAACTCCCACCATCACCAATTCAGAGGTATCTAGGGGAAAGGAAACAAGGTATTGATAATTGTTGACCTAATGGTGGCCTCATTGATAATTGCTATTTATGCACATGATATGTGACCCAGTCTGGGAAAACCAGTAGCTATGATCGCCTATTTAAAAGCATTGAGAAATGACGGCTTTAGGTACTTAGTATGTTGTAGCTCGCCAATGGATGAAGTTATGTGTACCAAATTTTCAAACTTCTACACCAATTCCTTACCTTCCAGTGCATCCATTGTGCAAGTAGCCAACAGCTAAGTTTCATGCCATTTTAGATAGCCTTTAAACCGAGATTGACTGTATCAGGTGAGCTCCAAATGGGGATGGTGGGGGGCTTGGAAAGAGGGCAAGAAGCTATTTAAAAATTGAAAAGGAAGGCGTAGGGATGAATTAGGCCAAGTTATGGGTCATCCAGGTAAAGGAAATTCACGGCACAAGTCTTTATTCAACACCATGGAGCTGTATAGTCACATATGGCCATCCCCAGGCTCTATTAAGGCCCCACATCATATGTAGGGATCACCACTGAGCTTGGAAAAAGCAGCCAGTAAAAGTATGCCACTCAAGTCTAGCAGATTTTGATTGTGAAATTAGACAGTTTATTCACACAGCTTTGTGTTTAATTGAATCTGCTGACATGGCGATAAGACCGGTTTTCCCAGATCCAGTCAAATTTTGTGTGCATTGGGAAATCATAGACAACCAACTGGATATCAGTTATAACAGTAAACAAAGTGTTGTGAACACACCCTTAAAATGTAGTTCACAAGGTAGTTCTATCAGATTTATGTATTCTGGTGAAGTTAGTTTCTGCAATTGTTGTGGTGTTGCAATTCAAGTCCCCTGTACCCACCAGTGACATGCTATACAAAAAATCTAAAAACAATAAGATCTTTACATAATATGTGACCGGACTTGCGAAAAGGGGTTTTCCACACACACCCAATCTATGAACTTCGGAGACCATTTTCAGTTATAATACAACCCTGAAATATCCTCACCATTTAGCTATGTTGGTACTCAATACTAACCAAATTACAAGTCAATAGTGTTTCCCAATCTTGTGTTACTATTTGTCAAAGTTGGTAAATTGTATGTTTGTGGAAGACCCCCTTTTGCAAATCTGGTCACATATAAAAGTGTGGTTGACATAAAAGGCTAGTGAAACGATGGGAAGATTAGTATTACTATGAGAGAAAATATATATTTTTTGCATTGAAAAATTAATTGTAGCCATCAAGGGATTTTCGCACATATGATTCCATCTTGTCTCGTGTTGCAGTATACATAGTTCATACTATCGTTTTCAAATTAATAATGTTATATACAACACACACAGCCACATTATGACAATGACTACACTGTGTGAAAGTGTTTTAACCAATAACAACTTACCTACAGGTGGACTACATTTCACACCAGCATCTTCACTATGATAGCAGTAATGTCTCCCCCATCCTAAATGTGTACAGTCCCCAATTGATTGTTCATTACCAACACAATGTAGATCATCAAGCCAGATAGGACCACTACCCTGTCCATAGTATGAAGAGTGTCTAGCATCAACCGCTTTACCAAGATCCAGTTCACTGCATACAACTTGTGCATCATTCAAGTCCCATCCATCATCACACACTGTACCCCATTCACCATTGTGATACACCTCCACTCTACCTTCATATCTGGTTGGTCCATTAGCAAGACGAACTACTACAAGTGAAATTGTATTGATGTAAATAGTAACACGGTCAAGAAACATTATAATAGTAGTCTATATATATACGGTCAAAACAGCTGAAAGTACCGTAGATTGGGAAATATTCCACAGTAAGAATATTTAGTGTTTGCTTCAACCAATGAAAATAAATTACGTGAAATATTTTTGCTCTTGAATATTTTCTGCTTGCAAAATATTCAGTTTTGGAGATCAAACTGTCGAAACACTTGAGGAATGAGTACGCTGTTGGAGATGGAAGAATGATGGCCTATATACCATAAGGGTTCCAGAATAAGTTTTGGTCGAGGCTGACGTATAGCTTTGTCACAGCCTGGCATGAATTGCATATTCACCATACAACAGGTAACCGTTATCAACTTTTGTTGTATCAGTTGCACGCTCACTTCTGGCACATGAAACGCAAAGTGACTACTACGGTGCTAGCTCCTAAACCTGACAGTGTGCTGACCGCAAATACAGTATCAAAGTGAATAGCTACATGTTTCATTATTTGCTGTACAGAAATATTCACAGGTAAATTTTGCATGGCTTGGGTTGTCCGCAAAAATAAAACACATCAAATTTATTTTATAACTGAACGAAAATTTCCCAATTTACGGTATGTGGCCGATTAAGATGCAATATCAGCCAAGAAATGGTCACCACTTTGATATACTTCATTTATAGGCTATCAATACAGTACCTTCATGATACCTTGCTAGTTAATTAGTTAGCAATAAGTTAGATGACTACATGACTATAGCTGCACAGGTGACTATATTGCCTTAACCAGTGTCCAAAATTTCTAAGCAAACATGGTTACTGTAGCAAGCACTACAATAAAATGATATTGACAAAACTCAGGAGGAGATGTAGATCATTAACTATCAGATGAGCTATTCTGTTATACATGCAATATTGCATAGATGCAGTAAAACCATTCCTTTTATATCACCTAATGAATAACTTCACAATGCATTTTATGCTAATGAAAGTGCTGACAATACTTGGTGTAAAGTCTTCTTATCTAGCATAAAATATTTTAAATTATATAATTATTATGTCAACATCTACACAAACAGCTCACAGAAGAGTTAGATTTACAGTAAGACCACTATAGTTGCAGACAGCATTGAAACTGGGTCACCAGACACTAATCCCAATAAGTGGGCATGGCTCACAAAAGAAGCTGGGCTGCAGCATGACTAGACTATGACATGTTAACACACTTCCACATCATTAAACTAATCATTCATTTCACATAATAGTGTATGATCCAATCCTGGTCAGGCCCAGATAATCTACAAAGCAGATCAGACCCAGATAACCTATGACATAGTTGACCTGGATGACTTGACCCGGTTTCAACACTGTTACCTACTAAACAGTAATCAAAATGTAACATATGAGTGTAAGAATTTTATTTACTTTCATGACAATAAGAAAAACCAACTCAAGGATATTAGCTTAACCAAAACTGCAGTCACATGGCTTATATGTAGTTATAAAATGTACAATTATGGCTTTTAGTGGAGCAGCATAGCACACAAATATGGTAGTTTTGTGCACTTTGTGAGAAAAGCATCATACTTGGCACATAAAATGGCATTTATTTTTGGATATAGTGCCATCACATATTTGACTTTTGGTGACCTTTATGGCCATTTTTACATTTAAAATTCATCATTTTTGTCTTTGTCTGTTTGAGGTATTACTTTACACCATTAAAACATGGTTTCAAATTGAAAGTCTCAGTTGTTTGAAGAAACATCTGCCTTCAGTGTATCCCTTTAAACATAAGAAGTCAGTTTAAACATTTAAACAAAGTCCCATTGTATTTTACCTAGTGCTTTTAAGTTTCCTACAAGATTAGCTATATAGTTACAATACGGAAGGCATTGATCTTTTAACTGAACATGGTTTAATGAGTATGAATGGACTGCATATACTTACCACACATAGCTAGATAGAGTGTAAGTCCTGTAAGTATTGTATCCTTTATAAATTGATAAGCTATTATCAAGGCACCATTGCATTGCAGAAGTGTCAAGAAACACTCAGAAAGTGATGGCATGAGATGATAGTAGTGAGGAACAGTAGACCAAAACTAATGTGCATAGTAGTTTTAAACATCAAGTTTTATTAAATTTCAAGCAATATAAAACTAAAACTTTGCCAGCATCTGAGTCCTACTACCACAGGAACCCCCTGTTAGAAACCCTAGATCTGCCTCTGAGTGTAGCTAAACAACAAAGTCAACATTTTAGATGTACTGTATAATGTAAACAAAGGGATAAATTCAACATCAATAATGTGTAATAAAGATAATGCAAAATAAACACATACCTCTAGCACATTTCACACCAGCATCTTCACCATGATTACAATTATGATTTCCCCATCCTAAATGTGTACAGTCTCCAATTGTTTGTTCATTACCAGTACATTGTAGATAATCAAGCCAGATAGGACCACTACCCTGTCCATAGTATGCAGAGTGTGTAGCATTAACTGCTTTACCAAGATCCAGTTCACTGCATACAATTTGTGCATCATTCAAGTCCCATACACGATCACACACTGTGCCCCATTCACCATTGTGATACACCTCCACTCTACCTTCATATCTGGTTGGTCCATTAACAAGACGAACTACAGCTGAAAATATATCCATGTTAATAGTAACACAGTCAAGAAACTGTAATTTAATAACACCAAACTGTAATTTATTAAATGAACTGTAATTTATAATACACTACATCACTAGAAATTTGATAAATAATAAGGGTATAAATTAGCAAAGTGACCATCCATTTCAACACCTTTAAACAACTTCATTTGTTAAAGGCTGCAGCATAACAGAAACTGGGAATTTGGGTGATCAATAAATTCACTAACATATCTTACTATGTTGTGATGATTTCATTCACAAGGTCAACAATGAAGATAGTGACCGATAAACTAAAAGTTATAATCAACTGCAAACAAAGTACTTGTCTGGATAATGAGTATGCAGATTTGCTAACAGGCAAACATTTCAAGAATTGTTCGTGATAAAAGCACCAAATGTTTGTATACAAAATAAAAGTGCCACAAAAATAGTTTATAGCATTTGCTTATCTTATTTTACATAACTGATTCCATTCATTAAACATACCTAGCTATGGTAACTTTTCAGGTGGTGTATATGTAATGTTACAATAAACATGCCCATCAACACAAAATTTGTATAAAGAAAGTACTTTATCTTCAAACTTAAGCAACAAAATAATTTTGCAACTAAGACTCTTGTATAGGTATTCCTCTGAAATTCCTTGGTAAAACTTTTAATGCCTAACACTGATGAAACATGTCACTGTGATCACAGAAAACATTTACTCTTTCTTGTTATGCTGTTCAACTACCTGCTATGGCAATACAACACAAGCTATAAACTGTGTGGCACTCTTGGAATCAAACCTGAACCCCTGATCCCACTAACCTCACATTTATTTGAAGCCTTATGGTGATAAACACTACAAATCTGCTGGTAACTTGTACCAGTAGCCAGAAAATACATATATTACATTACCTACTCAAACTTACATTACCTACTCAAAGTTTGATGGCTGGGGATGGTTTGAACAGGTAATGCAAGGAAAAATGAAATGAAAACTGTGCAGGTTATCATGATAAGTTATCCATTAAATATTACCCAAAAGTATTGATTAGCTGTAAACTCTCGATTATTGGAATTACTCAATTATTGGCACATATGACCGGAATAGTTTCTGTGCAAATTATTATAAATTATAGATCCTGTATTGGCAAAGACATGTGGCCTCATGTGTGGTGAGTAATTTCTACATTGTTATTATTATATTAATGCTCTATATATGCTTTAATGTTGGTTGTTAAATAATAACAATCAGCCATTTGTTTCAAGCTGATATTGTTCACTTCTCAACCGCTGTCCAATGATGGTGATTGTTTTGGTAGATGTGCAAGATTCCATGGTTCTCCTATACAATTTTGCAATAGGACCAGCGATATGATCAGTGGCTCCCAACTGCATGAGGCTTGGGGGCAAATACATGGGGGTTCCCAGCTTTGAAGCCACAGGAATTTCTAGGGCCATAGAAAGGCTACAGCCTTTCCCACCAAGCCACACATATGTACCTAGGAACTACACACTGTACCTATCAATAACCAGAACACTGTTCCCTGCATTAATAACAAGACAAAGATTGGTCATTACCTAGAGGATTCAAGAACCTGAGCTCCACATAGTAAATATCCATTCCTCCCTTATATGTTGTGTGTCTTTGTATCAATGTGGTACACCCATTAGGACAATATACTAGCAGTGTACTTATATACTGACTGTTGATAATATCGGAGGAGGTATAAACCCAATGTGTTCAGTAACATTATTTAGAGGTACAGTGTATGTGATGCTCTAGGCAGTTAATTACAGAAAATAGGTTACAGTGATGACTATAAGCTGTGTCTGTCTGAACATCAACAGAAACTTAAACAACTATACCTTTTGGGTACAACCAATTGTGCTGAGAACTTCTACTATTCTGTGCCACTCTGTATTATGTACACATTGATGACGATACTCTGTGATGCCCAATAACATTAACTGTGTGTAGCAGTGTTCCAGACTTTTCCTGTTTGCATTGTATAATACTAAATAGTAGCACATAATGTGTAAATTTTACACTATATACATTTTGCATACAAAATTACCACCAGAATTCTACATAGTGTGTGCACCCCATCTGGAGGGCTTGTCAGTGGCACAGATCGGTAATGCAGCATGTATCTTATTCTACACTCAAAGAGTGTGTGTGTATGTGCATTTTGGCTTATTAGCATCAAATTAGGTGGACATGTTGAATAGGCCCTCAGATTGCAGGTATCAATATGTAGTGTTAAGTATTTATGTAGGTACATATGGAGTGACCTTTATGTACTGATTATGGTGGTCAGACTAAGATTTTTCTACAAATGTACATGTATATATCCCATCTGGGTGTGCAATGTATGTGTGTAACATACGTATAAAATCTCTGCCATACTGGAATGGTCTATAAACTACCATGCTATACATTGCATGTGTATGTGTACATTATTGCTCCAGTTTACCCAGCAGAGGATTTGAAAGAAAATGCTCACTGTCTCCATGTTAAACTAATGGCCAGACAGGAACTTTGGGTGTTCACCTTCGTTTGTGAGACATGATAATAGTTGTAGCTGGGCCTCCAGAATATATTTTATACTAATCCTTAGCACTGCAATAAAAGTACAAGACAGCTCCGTGTTTCACTGGGATAGTGCTAACATTGATAACCACAACAGGTGAAGGCTTTCCTTGTTATGTTCTTGTAGTACAGTGTATTATTTTATATGCAATTGTTGTCCAGTCGTATTGCCATATTCAGATACAGTTGACCTGCATACTGGAAAACTGTTCACAAACGAAAATGGAAAAGCCAAGTAATGTAACCACTCATTATGTGTGCAATTCACATCCAGGAGAAACTGACTTTCATTTCACCCGGTTGCACATTTGGAATAACCCATACACGAGGTATTTTTCCTGCACATGCATTCATGATGTTTTCCAATTAATACCTACTGTACTGTTCTATACTACATCTAGCATTGTGATGCAGGTGTGCTACATACCTATGTATACACTCTCTAATGCTTGCTAGCTGCAATCTGTTACTACACAAAACACATGCAAATTATCTTCCTCCATTAACTTTGTTTAACAAGTTAAACTCCACTTAACACATTATAGAGCACTAATTTTAGCCTGTTAGGCATAACAGAATTCTCAAGGAACTGCACAAGGTGGGAAGACAGGTGGAGGTTGACCACAGTTTTTATTTGTCTGCTCCAGCTACATTAACAATAGATTTGGCACCAGTTAAATGAAGAGATCAAGATATGTGTTCAGCCATTGATGCAGTTCAGCACGGACATTTGAAGATGACTGAGGCAGCAAAACTATTTGGCATACCATGACAAACATTAGGAGGTAGAATATCTGAGAGAGCTGTCCACGGTACAAAACCTGGTCCCAAGGTTTATCTAACAAGAAAAGAAGAATTTGAATTTGCTGGATTTTTGGTTGATACAGCAGAGAGTGGATAAGAAAAGAGTAGAAAACAGGTATTATAACCATAGCTGAAAATGTTGCTATGTAAGGATGGAATGCTTGAATGAAGAAACAATGACAGAGTACTTTGCAATGTTAAAAGATTTTATCAAGGAGAAACTGTTAAGTAGTCCGACCTAGACATTCAATATAGATGAAACTGGCGTACCATTGGATATCAGCCACTCAAGGTCATTGCCAAGAGAGGACAAAAGAAGGTATGTTGTAGAAAATCAGGCAACAGAAGTCAGGTTACAGTGATAACGTGTGTCAGTGTCATTGGACATGCCATACCCCATATGTGATATTTGATGCAAAAAGTAACTATGAATGGATGAAAGGGGAAATCCCTGGCACATGATATGGCTTGAGTGATACAGGGTGGGTAGACACCGAGTTATTTATAGGATGGCTGGTTAAACATCTCTTAAAGCATGCAGTAGCAGGAAGACCATTGTTGCTAGTGTTGGATGGCCACATTACACATTATCAACATGAAACAATCAAATTTACTCGTGATAGTGGTGTGATAATGATGTGTCTACCACCACATACTATGCATAAAAGTTAGCCTCTTGATGCTAGTGTAAATTTAAAAACCAAGCGTTTGAGCATTAATCGGATGGCTGAAGGTTCATAGGTCCAGTCATGGATTTTTTCTCCTTTCTCCACCATTTCAAACATACTTTATGTAACAACCTTAAACAGGCGAGCACTTGTGCTATAAAGTCAAATAACAAATAAATAAGGGAGGTCATGGACATGCCTTCAGTACGTAATGCTAGACTGCCAATCCCTATTCCTGGATCTGGAGAAGACCCTGCTAACTGATTTTTTACCATCTGTATTTGGCTGTGAAGTTTCTGAATTGGAGCAACAATTGTTTTCTCTACCTGTTCACTTTGGGGGCCTAGATCTCTTCCCACTTCTTCTACTGAATCAATGTACACGACCTCACATAGTGCTACCAGTCTAATTGTTTCTGCTATAGTTGTATCAAGGAAAGTACTACATTCCATCCAAGTGAGCATTATGACTTGGTACTTAATGATCAACATCATTACCAACTTGAGCATGATTCCCACTGCAAGACTCTTTTCTCTTCAGTTTTGGCTTCAGTTTTGGCTTCAGTTTTGGCTTCAGTTTTGGCTTCAGTTTTGGCTAAGTTAGATCCTATTCACAAACGTGCTAATCAGCGTGCCAAAGATAAAGACCTTTCTGTGTGGCTGACTGCATTGCAAATAACTTTGATCTCACTGCTCAAGAGTTCTGTGATGCTTTGGCTCTTCATTATAGAAAGTCTCTTCTGGCCATTCCTCCAAGTTGTGATGGTTACAGTGCCCCATCTAGCTTGGACCACTTTTTGTCATGTAGAAAGGGTGGTCTTGTTATCCTATGGCACAATGAACTGTGTGATGCTTTGGGAGATTTGTCTAACTTGCTGTGGGGGCATGTGAGGTGTGAATCAATTGTTTCAGAGGGCCTTTGTGATGTTAACATGTTGGTTGCTGATCTCGGTATCCATGATGTTTGGTCTCCTAAATCTGAGGTGTTATTTGATATTCGTATCTGTGACACTGACCTATTTGAATCATACACTAGCATCAATTTTGTTAAAAGCTGAGTGTGAAAAGAAATCTAAGTATTCTATCACTGCTGCTGCTCATTGAGCCCATTTTACCTGCTTTGTTTTTCTGTTGACAATCTGATGGGTCCTGAAGCCTCCTGTTTACTGAAAAGATCTTGCTTCTGATTTAGCTCTTCGATGGGACAAGCACTATTTAGAAGTTGTCTATTAGATTAGAGCAACCCTGACATTTACTCTTGTGAGAGCTACTGGCAAGAATAAGAACGTGTTGCTTAAGTTTTGAGAATGGCGCCATTATTGACTCTACAAGTTAGTTAATATTTTGTATAATTATGTGGTTTGTGTTGTGTTTGTGTTGTATTTGTGATCTTCGTATATGTTAAAGCATAGCCGCGAGTGTTATATGAAAAATAAAGTATGAGGCGTGCGGCTGAGATGCTAATAAAGCACGAGGTGAAGCCGAGTGCTTTATTAGCATCGAAGCCAAGCACCGAGTACTTTATTCTTCATATAGCACGGGCAAGGCTATGCTTTAAATGATTTATGGAACTTTCTACTCGTCAGTGTAGCTTCACCATACACTAGAACTCGTAATTAACACGCATTGCACGAACTATTAGCAGCCTGAACACACACAAACCAGTTTAACAAAGTAACTCACACGTAGTTCACCATAGTTTGGCATGGTAGACGTTGATTGCGTCTTTTGGCAGGTTTTGCTCGCAACCCACAATCGATTCTATTGTTAGTCACATGGTGGAAGTATTTCTGTGATATCTCCAGGACTTGTCCGTTTACATTAACAAACGTAACAGCAACGTTACCTTCTCCCACTCATCATCGAAGCATTTAGGTATGTCTATAAAAGCAATCCAGTGGTAGAACTCGTATTGGCTGGGGTGATTGATTACTGAGCGCGGCGAGGCTATCAGCCTTCACTGGCTTGGGTGATTAGTCATACTGGCATGAGCCCCATAGGCTATTAGCCTACAATAAGCACGTGGGCAACTGTGCTTTATTGCCCACAAAGAGTGCTTTATTCGTTCAATAAAGCACTCTTTGCGGTGCAATACAGCACTCTTTGTGGTCGATGAAGCAGTTGGCTGGCTGAGAGTGTACTTTATGAAATGTAAAGTACACTTTCTCCTTTGATCTCGCCCACATAAAGTTCTATAAATATAGAATAATAAATAAAAATCATTAAAGAAAAAATTGGCATGATGCTTGGCATAGGTTTGTGCAAAGGTAAAGTAATCACCAAGTACGCCTTTTCACCTCTTTTACATGGGGTATGAAACAATGCCATGATACCCACAATGATAGTGTCTGGATTTAGAAGGAGTGGTATATACCCATTTAACCCCAAAGCACTTAGATTATGGGGCAAGCAAAAGTATGTCACATAGAACATACTGATGTGCAAGGTATTGACATGTTTTCAATACCTGCAGATAATCAGGGGTGGCAGAGAAGGGGGAGGGGGGCAAGGGGGCTGTAAAAGATTATGTAGGTGCTTAGCCTTCCTAAATATATCTATAGCTGCCATTGAGAGCCCATCAATGCTCTAATAGAGCAGTCAAGATTGAGATACTCTAATAGAGCAGTCACAGTATACTTCAGAGAAACAGTGTAGCAAGCTACGTATGTAGTTATAAATAAGGAGGGGTGGAGGGCAGCTATTGTCAGCAGGTAGTTACCCCTTTTTTTGGTCTTTGACTTTCAACTAGGCCATGGCATCACCAAGCTAGACCCCAACCCCCCCCTCCTAAGTAAAGGTGTCTCTGCCGCCCCTACAGATAATACATGGTTAGAGATGCAAGACATGATATTCCATGTAGAAGACTATCCACCAGAGCAACCGGTCAGAGTGAGCAACCTGTGTGCCTTCTCCTCCTGAGAATGAATGCAATTTGAAGCACATTAGTAAGAACTTGGTGCAGTATGTGCCAGTGAAGCCAAAAAGCAATCCATTTCTAGTGTTGTATGACTAGTGCAAGGATTCTCACTAGTAAGGAGTATGCTAAAATTATCTTTGAACATGAAGAAAAGAAAGTACTGTAGAAAGAAGCATGGAAGGTTTCTAGAGAGCAGAGAAAAATGGAGAAAGAAGAAGCAGCTAGAAAATAAAGCAGAAGTAGCTGAAAAAAGAAAAGAAGAGGCTGTTAAAAGGAAAAGAAAACTGTTAGGAGTAAAGAAGAAGTATCCAGGTCCTGCAGAAAGTAAACAATGTTGTGAATAATGTTGACAAGGGACAGGTGACATCAGACTATGAAAATGATGACAATAATGATGATGACGATGACAATGAAATTGAGTCTACTTGCCCAACTAGGTCAGCAGGAAGATTCAACTTAATGGAAAATTGCAATCAATGCTCTGTGTGCCTCTCTACATATGAAGAGGACCAAGTTGAAGAGACAGGTTTTCAGTGGGTAAAGTGTGTGTGTGTGTGTGTGTGTGTGTGTGTGTGTGTGTGTGTGTGTGTGTGTGTGTGTGTGTGTGTGTGTGTGTGTGTGTGTGTGTGTGTGTGTGTGTGTGTGTGTGTGTGTGTGTGTGTGTGCCAGTAATGAGCCCATGAAGATTGCTACACAGAAGTATTGATAGACAGGCATGGAAAGCTTATCTGTCCATATTGTGTCTTATAACGGTCATTGCATATGTAAGAATAATTACATGGTGTGCTTTAAGTATTCATAGTATTATTGTGAATTCTTTTTAGGGATGGTTAAGTGAAAGGTGCGGTATATGCAAGTATTTTTTCAAAATTATAGGGTAATATATATGTGTGAGGAATGCTGATATTTAAAGCATTACTCTTAATGGGGTGCAGATAATAAAGTATAGGTGCCAATAATTGAGAATCGCCTTTGTGAGTTTAAATGCATATAACTCTGTTAAAAATCCAGGTATGTGGTTGAAATTAGAGTATTTGGTAGAGGCACTTTTAGGGTATCTCTTGGTGCAAAGTTTTTGCTTCTGTGATATTCACCTATGAAGTTACACTGTTTGCTTTTTTGTATGTCGATAATTGATGCTTTACACTAAAAGTTGCTATGTTTGTTAGCTGTATGTTAATAAGTTTATTGCTAGCAGATGTTGTGGAGTGGTGACAAAATTTGTAACTCTGACTATCAATAAAGTAGTCTGATGGAAATTTAAATGAAGAAAAGTATGTCACAGAGATCATTAGTACACATTAATTGTAACTACAGAGCCAGATTTTGTATTTAGAAATGTACATAGTTGCTGGGAATAGATTTAGTGACTCTGTGCTGCATTCGCTCAAGAGTGGAGACATCACAAAGAAGATAGAGATGGTATAATGGAACAGCAATAAGTAAAGTAGTTGAGATCTTGCTAGTGCTCAGTAAAGAGGTCTCATCTTAGAGATTGTCAATTGTATGGCTAAACACACAATGGAGCAATCTAGGTGTTTTATAAGCTTTAGATGATATCAGGTCGTAATGTTCTCTATAGATATGTAAGTCAGTGGACACAATGATTCTATATGGTCATGATGAGTGTCAGAAGGTATAATCAATGAATTGTTAATGTGTGTTTCACATAGTAGCCCTATATATAGCCATTATCAAGTTACACTTGTCTGAAAGCATCAGTCAATAAAAAAAATCCCACTGTAGTAGTAACCTATTGGAAGCATTTCAAGTCATACCGAAGGCACTTTTGGGCTTGATGATACCTAACCAATACTACCAAGGCCCCCCCCATGAAGGTATTGTGAGGCTGGTTTCTGGTCAATAATTATTTTTGGGGCAATTGGAAACAGTGGAAATGGAAAACAGAAATGGTCAAATTATTGTATATGTGTATCATATAGTACGATAGTAACTGTATAGTAAGGACCACAAAGCAGTAGGCGTGGCCCACAAAATAAAATCACCCAAAAACCAGCCTAAATTTTCCTTGACTACGATGAGGCAGTATTGGTGAGGTAAAACTAAGCCCAAACAAGCTTTCAGATCGACCGACCCGAAACGCTTTCAACAAGTTGCTACGGAATTTTAAAAAAAAATTATTCGATGGAATTTTCTACTGACTGAGTAAGTAAGTAAGTAAGTAAGTAAGTAAGTAAGTAACAGACTGATGCCTTCAGACAAGCGTAACTTGATAACGACTAGGGCTACGGGCTTGATTTTTTCACTGTTCGACGTCGCTTCGGCCCGACAGGTGCCTTTTGGCATACCACAGTATGTACAATGCATTCTTCATGGACTTGCCAGTGTCCTCCTTTGTGTCCCATTCATCTTTGCTGACAGGGAAAGGTGTCGATTTGGTGCAAGCACATGATGGCTTCCTTTCGAAACGGAAATCGTCTGTACTTTTTGTAGTGGCTATTTTGATTGCAAAGGCACTTTTCAAACAGTGCTTGATTTGTACTACTGTGTAACGGGTTGAACATAGCCGACAGCGAAGCACAATGGATACTTCACTTTTCAGGTGATAATTAATAAAATTGGGGTGCGGCACTATTTCTTTTGGTATACGTAGATTGTAAAGGTGCTTCCGGAAAAGTTCTTGATTCGTATTGCTGTGTAACGGGTTGAACATAGCTGACAACCAAGTGTAATGGATACTTCACTTTTCAGACGATAATTGATATAGCTGGGGCGCGCGGCACCATTTCAGATGCGGTATGCGTGGGTTCACCAGTCATAATAAAATTATTTACAAAAAAAGTTAACAAACAACGGAAATGCACAGTAGGGATATAACACTTCTTATTGTTTTACTATGATTTAATATCATGGACTACTCCAACTTGTTTCAGTACTTTTTATCAATGTGCTATGGTCCCTACTCTAGTTGAAAATTCCAAATTTTTTTGTATACTTGTCCTAGAATAAAACTTCACTTAGTATATGCACCACTAAAAGACCACCTCTATACAAAGACCACATTGTAATTTGGTTCTATAGATAGCTAAGGCATACTAGATGATCATGATCACCTTTTATAAAGACCACTTCTTTATATGGTAATACCATATAGTTCAAGGGAAATTTTCACTGATTTCCTGGTTTTGAAGGTTACCAGCCAAATCTTATTTTTGAAATATTTAGACCTCCATATAGTCTAATACATTTTTAGAGTGTTTGCATATCCGCAAAAAAAAATTTTATATTAGGCAACATTGTTCAACCTCGAAAAATTTGCTCTTCAAAAATCCCATATTTTGGTCCACACTTCACTCAAGTCATCTACCATCATCGCTTAGTTTGTACCAGATGTGTCATGCAAAAATAGTCCATGCAAGTGAAATGTAGCTAGTACACTACAACCTACTGTATCAAAAAAAATGTGACCAAATTTTGGAAAATCACCCATATGAGCGCACGTGAAATAATTAGAATTTTCATGTTTAGTGAGTTACTATTAAGGGGAAGGTACAGTTTAAAATATATTTCAAGAATTTTCTTGTACTTTAAGGCATTGAGAATGGCTTACAATCACTAACAAGCAGATTTATACACTAAATCGTTTTATTTGATCATTAAATATTTTAGATGTCAAAATGCGCCCATATGGTTGATTTTCCAAAATCCGGTTACAAATGAGGTCTTGTATGTCTATAACCTTAAGATCCTAGTCTTTCTTAGCTGACCTAGCTGCTTTGTTAAGCCATGAAATAAATTTTTGGAACCTACAATGTGAAGAGGTGGTCTTTGTAAAGAAGGTGGTCTTTATAAAAGGTGACCATGAAGTGGTTTTATAAGGTCAGTATGTGTTAGCCATCTTTGAGACAATGATGTGGTCTTTGTACGGAGATGGTCTTTATAAGAAGAAGGTGGTCTTTAAGAGGTGGCCACTAAACAAGGATTTTATTCTAGGGTACATTTATATGACAATCTGACCATTTCCATTTTCTATTTCCGCTTTCTGTTTCAGAATCTGGTACTGTTTCCAATTGCCCATATTTTCTGTGAGAAAGTTCAAACCTCCATGATCTCTAATATACAATACTACCATACTGTGTGATAAGTAACAATTAAGCCAGCGTGGCTAAACCAACAATTAAATTTACTCTTCAGATGACGATTCACCTTGGTGTATTGTAATGGTCCCTACTAGCTTGTAAACTTCCAAGTTTTTCTTTAAACTTGTTTGTCAAGACACACAGTAGTGTGTCATGCAGCCCAAGAAGCCAGTGCACCACAGTGTGAGTATACTGACAGGAAGAAAGAAAACATGATTTCATGATCCCTTTTCCAATTGGAATCAAATTTGCTACAGAAGTGCCCACCAGGTAGAGAAGTCTACATGATACGAGTGACCAAAGTTAATTTCTTTTTTGTTTTTAAAAAAAAAATTTCTTCATTTTGTACACTTCGCAAAATACACCATAATACACAATCATGTAAAATTTAGCACACTTAAAGGGCTCATGAATCTCAGTACAAAATTTGGTTGGAATCCAGTCAACCATCTTTGAGTTATTGCTGATTATTCTTGTAGAACTTCTGCATGCCAATAGGGTAAAGGTGCTAACTTTCTCATTACTAAATGGAGTTCTCTTTGTCCTGTAGAGTAGCTTACTCCCTGGGTCTGTTGTTGATAATGACTGAACAAATCACAGTATCCACAGTTTCCGATAGAGTGGCATCAGATTCCATTACATATCGTAACAGTAAAAAAAGTTAAAGTAGAGAAACCCCTAAAAGACAAGCTTAAAGGGTTGAGTTGAAAATTGCTATGTAGATGGAGTAACCATCGTAGGAGTGTCTTTTTGTGGTTTGAAAGGAATCATGATAACGACCATGGAGATATGACACAAAACCCAACTTGTGTCACAATTATGCAATCGAGTTTCAAGAATAAAAATACTATTAGTTTTCATTCCTACCAGGTAAACTGCTTAGAAGTAGTGCTGTGAACCTGCAGAGTTTACTAAAACTGGCTATGGGAAGGTGAATAATTGGAATTGACTGGTTATTGTCTGATTGTAGATTAGCATACATAATGGTGCTCAACCATTATGTACCAAAGTGAACACCACAGTGGTGGATCCAGGGGGGGGGGGGGCCTTCCTTCATCCCTTTCAAAAAAAATTTGCATACAAGATCGAGATACTCTAATAGAGGGGTCACTCTAATAAAGCAGTCACAGTGTTCATGAGGCAGTGTAGCTTAACTATGAAGCTATGAATAAGGATCTTAATAGTAAATACATTTGGTAAAGGGTAGCCATTATTGCTATGACCTTTTTTTTCTAGCAAAGTGCACCCCCTCTTTTCCAAACTCTGGATCCACCCCTGCATCAATATCCTGCCTTACAATCACATATTTACACATTCTTTGAGGTTATGTTATGATGTTAACACTTGTCAGCAGGGGTAATTTATGGTTTACCAAGTGGGTGGGCAAAACTGGTTCAAAGGCTTCTTAGTCAATAATTGGTTTGACCTAGACAATGTCAGTTAATAACTGGTTTTTCCATACTGGTTCACAACACTACTTAGAAGTGTGAGCTGAAAACCAGTATGTAGATGGAATAATCATCATAGAAAATCTTTGCACTAGTATAGAAAAACCAAAGTAAAACTCACTGAGTTACAATACAAAATATAACTACCTGTAGCAAGAGTGTGAACAAGATACTCAAATAGTACAGTCACCCTCTTACTGCACTATAGTAAGTTACTCTATTAGAGCGTTCAGCTAGTAACAAGTCACTCTGTAGAGAGTTTAGTTAACAAAAAAGTCGCCTGGTGGAGAGGTCAACTACAAAAAATCACCCTCCCTGAACAAATTAGCAAACTTGTACTGTGAAAATTATCTCTTGCAACTATTTTCACACACATATAGCTACAGGGGTGTATTTTTACACATTATAAAAATATTTCATTTTTAGCTACATTATTTGTAAATAATGAATTTTGATTAATAATAAACTCCCACCATCACCAGTTCAGAGGTATCTAGGGGAAATGAAACAAGGTATTGATAAATGTTGGCCTAATGGTAGTCTCATTGATAATTGCTGTTTATGCACATGATATGTGACCCAGTCTGGGAAAACCAGTAGCTAATATCGCCTATTTAAAAGTATTGAGAAATGATGATTTTAGGTATTTAGCATGTTGTAGCTCGCCAATGGATGAAGCTATGTGTACCAAATTTTCACACTTCTACACCAATTCCTTACCTTCCAGAGCATCCACTGTGCAAGTAGCCAACAGCAAAGTTTCATGCCATTTTAGATAGCCTTTAAACCGAGATTGACTGTATCAGGTGAGCTCCAAATGGGGATGGTGGGGGGCTTGGAAAGAGGGCAAGAAGCTATTTAAAAATTGAAAAGGAAGGCGTAGGGATGAATTAGGCCAAGTTATGGGTCATCCAGGTAAAGGAAATTCACGGCACAAGTCTTTATTCAACACCATGGAGCTGTATAGTCACATATGGCCATTCCCAGGCTCTATTAAGGTCCCACACCATATGTAGGGATCACCACTGAGGGAAAAGCAGCCAGTAAAAGTATACCACTCAAGTCTAGCAGATTTTGATTGTGAAATTAGACAGTTTATTCACACAGCTTTGTGTTCAATTGAATCTGCTGACATGGGCGATAAGACCGGTTTTCCCAGATCCAGTCAAATTTTGTGCGCATTGGGAAATCATAGACAACCAACTGGATATCAGTTGTAACAGTAAACAAAGTGTTGTGAACACACCCTTAAAATGTATTTCACAAGGTAGTTCTATCAGATTTATGTATTCTGGTGAAGTTAGTTTCTGCAATTGTTGTGGTGTTGCAATTCAAGTCCCCTGTACCCACCAGTGACATGCTATACAAAAAATCTAAAAACAATAAGATCTTTACATAATATGTGACCGGACTTGCGAAAAGGGGTTTTCCACACACATCCAATCTATGAACTTCGGAGACCATATTCAGCTATAATACAACCCTGAAATTTTCTCACCATTTAGCTATGTTGGTATATACTCAATACTAACCAAATTACAAGTCAATAGTGTTTCCCAATCTTGTGTTATTATTTGTCAAAGTTGGTAAATTGTACGTTTGTGGAAGACGCCTTTTCGCAAATCCGGTCACATATAAAAGTGTGGTTGACATAAAAGGCTAGTGAAACGATGGGAAGTATTGCTATGAGAGAAAATATATATTTTTTGCATTGAAAAATTAATTGTAGCCATCAAGGGATTTTCGTACATATGATCCACCTTGTCTCGTGTTGCAGTATACACAGTTCATACTTTCGCTTTCAAATTAATAATGTTATATACAACACACACAGCCACATTATGACAATGACTACACTGTGTGAAAGTGTTTTAACCAATAACAACTTACCTACAGGGGGACTACATTTCACACCAGCATTTTCACTGTGATAGCAGTAATGTCTCCCCCATCCTAAATGTGTACAGTCTCCAATTATTTGTTCATTACCGACACAATGTAGATCATCAAGCCAGATAGGACCACTACCCTGTCCATAGTATGAAGAGTCTCTAGCATCCACCGCTTTACCAAGATCCAGTTCACTGCATACAACTTGTGCATCATTCAAGTCCCATCCATCATCACACACTGTACCCCATTCACCATTGTGATACAACTCCACTCTACCTTCATATCTGGTTGGTCCATTAGCAAGACGAACTACAAGTGAAATTGTATTGATGTAAATAGTAACACGGTCAAGAAACATAATCATAGTAGTCTATATATATATGGCCAAAACAGCTGAAAGTACCGTAGATCGGGAAATATTCAACAGTAAGAATATTTAGTGTTTGCTTCAACCAACGAAAATAAATTACACAAAATATTTTTGTTCTTGAATATTTTCTGCTTGCAAAATATTCAGTTTTGGAGATCAAACTGTCGAAACACTTGAGGAATGAGTACGCTGTTGGAGATGGAAGAATGATGGCCTACCATAAGGGTTCCAGAATAAGTTTTGGTCAAGGCTGACCTATATATAGCTTTGTCATAGCCTGGCATGAATTGCATGTTCATCATACAACAGGTACCCATTATCAACTTTTGTTGTATCAGTTGCATGCTCACTTCTGGCACATGAAACGCAAAGTGACTACTACGGTGCTAGCTTCTAAACCCGACAGTGTGCTGACCACAAATACAGTATCAAGGTGAATAGCTACATGTTTCATTATTTGCTGCACAGAAATATTCACTGGTAAATTTCGCATGGCTTGGGCTGTCCGCAAAAATAAAACACATCAAATTTATTTTATAACTACATTATCTTGAACGAAAATTTCCCGATTTACAGTATGTGGCAAAAAATGGCCGATGAAGATGCAATATCAGCCAAGAAATGGTCACCACTTTGATATACTTCATTTATAGGCTATCAATACAGTACCTTCATGATACCTTGCTAGTTAATTAGTTAGCAATAAGTTAGATGACTACATGACTATAGCTGCACAGGTGACTATATTGCCTTAACCAGTGTCCAAAATTTCTTAGCAAACATGGTTACTGTAGCAAGCACTACAATAAAATGAGATTGACAAAACTCAGCAGGAGATGTAGATCATTAACTATCAGATAAGATATTCTGTTATACATGCAATATTGTATAGATGAAAACCATTCCTTTTGTTTCACCTAATGAATAACTTAACAATGCATTTTACGCTAATGAAAGTACTGACAAAGCTTGGTATAAAGTCTTTCCTTTGTGTTCAACAAAATAAATGATTTAAAGTCTTTTTATATAGCATAAAGCATTTTAAACTATATGTTATGACAACATCTACACAAACAGGTCACAGAAGGTTAGATCGTAAGAACATTATAATTGCAGATGATTACAGCATTGAAATCTGGTCACTAGTCACTAAAATGGCTCACAAAAGTACCTGGTTTGCAACATGACTAGACTACATGTTAACATCATCAAACTAAATTATATAATATTATTCATTTCACATGTCATCTAATCAGGGTCGGACCCAGATAACCTGTAAAGCAGATCAGACCCAGGCGACCTGGACAAAATGTGACCCAGTGGACCTGGATGACCTGAGACGTGGGGGTGAAATACCTGGGGGTTCCCAACTTTGAAACCACGTGGATTTCTAGGTCATCCTAACAATCCTAATGAAACCCTGCACTATCACACCTCAAACTAGTTTTATTAAATGCTACCCCACTAGGGACCTGTGAGAAGGCTATGAGCAGCCTGTGAATACAGGGAGTCTGAAACATGTAACTAAAACGTTGAAGAATGCAGAAAAAAATCCCACACCCAGCGATGACTTGATCTCCTGCAACAGGTCTTGGGATGGAAGAGCTACTCTTGGTTTGGAAAAAAAAACTGGGCTTGAGTCTTACCACGCAAGACTCTCTTCAAAGAGAATTTCCTCCCCTGATGGAATTAATCCCATAACCCCACACCATAAATTTATAAAGTTTGTTTATTTTATTATCATTCTTATAGAAATGTAATTGGTTTGTACACACTATTTTCCAATGTAGTCTCCTAATCCTAGGGAGTGGAGTTTGGGAAGGGACAGAGTTTTATTCCATTGGCTACACAGTTAATACAACCCATACACACATATTTTTTTGCACATGTTTCCATTATGTTTTCCAATTAATACCTACTACCTTTAGCACTGTGGTGCAGATGTCCTACATACACAGTGCATAGCCTTTATATATTCTCCCATGTTTGCTAGCTTTGATGTTACCACACAAGCATGCACAATTATCTCCCTCAATTAACTTTGTTTAGACTTAATCTAACAGTATTTGTGTAGCTACACATTACATTGATCTACCAGAACAGTATTCCAGAAAAGGTACTGCGTGCACAGAAATGTATGGAAGCATTAACATAGTAGTAATATGTGAAAAATTAAAATTTATTCCAGATATGAGTGGTGACAAGAGAAGAAAACAGATGTGTTGCTTACTAAAGAGTAATCGCAATGTAACATACGAGTGTAAGAATTTTATTCACTTTCATGACAATAAGGAACACTAACTCAAGGACATTAGCTTCATCTAAATTTCAGTAACATGGCTAACATGTTAATTGCTATTAACGAACTCAGAGTGAAGTAGTGATAAAATGTACTATTATGGCTTTTAGTTGAGCTGCATAGCACACAAATACAGCGATTTTATGCACTTTGTGAGAAAAGAATTTACTTGGCACATAGACTGCGCTTCCAATGGCATTCATTTTTCCATCGACTATTTAACTTTTGGTGACTTTTATGACCATTTTTATATTGAAAATTCATCATTCTTGTCTGACTTTATCCACTTGAGGTATTACTTTACAGCATTAAAGCATGGTTTCAAATAAAAGGTTTGTTTGTTGAAGAAACAACTTTGTTTCCATATATTTGAAGTCAACAGTAATTTCAGTTCAAAGTTATGATCATAAGCAGGGATCAAAAGTAATGTGCACCACCTAATTAAAAATGCTGCTTTTAAAAATCATTCTAGAGACTTCTTACGTGACAAAAATCTCATAATATTAGTCCAATAACATCAATAAGCATTAAAAGCAAGAAAACAATGGATATTAATTTTAAAAAAAGTTACTGAAACTCAAGTTTTTGTCCTGCCAGCCTGACCACAGTGGCAAGGCAGGAGGCCACATGAAGCAGCATACAACCACCATTTTATGTCACAATAACAAACTCACTAGTGGCATGTGTTTCAGATGTACTGTATAATGTAAACACAGGGATAAATTCAACATCAATAATGTGTAATAAAGATAATGCAAAATAAACACATACCTCCAGCACATTTCACACCAGCATCTTCACCATGATCACAATAATAATTATGATTTCCCCATCCTCTATGTGTACAGTCTCCAATTGTTTGTTCATTACCAACACAACGTAGATAATCAAGCCAGATAGGACCACTACCTTGTCCATAGTATGCAGAGTGTCTAGCATTAACTGCTTTACCAAGACCCAGTTCACTGCATACAACTTGTGCATCATTCAAGTCCCATCCATCATCACAGACTGTACCCCATTCACCATTGTAATACACCTCCACTCTACCTTCATAGCTAGTTGGTCCATTAACAAGACGAACTATAATTTAATAACACACCATATCACTAGCAATTTGATAAATAATAAGGATAATTATATAACATTAGCAAAGTGACCATTTTATTACCTTTAAACAACTTCATTTGTTAAAGGTTGCAGCATAACAGAAATTGGGGAACTTGGGTCTTTAAAAGTGATAAAGGTAGTAATAATTTCACTAAATGTCTTACTATGTTGTGATGATTTCATTCACAAGGTTAACAATGAAGATAGTGACCAATAATAATCAACTGCAACTAAAATAGTTATCTGGATAATGAGTATGCAGATTTGTACTAACAGACAAACTTTTCAAGAATTGTTCACTTTTTGTGATAAAAACACCAAATGCTTGGTACAGTATACTAAATCTCATTCAAAACAGCTTATAGAAGTGCGCGTCCAAGTAAAGCAGAGAAGGTTACTGTGTATAGTCATGGGCAATCATTCAAAATTTTGAATGCCTATCGATACTTTTTGAGAAGCCCATAAAACCAGTCTAGCAGCGTGAAAAGTTTTAAATAAAGGTGAAGCCCTTTGTATTTAATGTTTTTATAAAGCTACAGTGTAGTTTGAGGCAGGTGGAACACTACAATTTGTTGTAGTAACACAAGTAAGCCAGCCCGTAAAAAACTGTAGGCTCTATTGGCATTTCTGGGGCATAGTGACACTGTATATTAAATTTATTAGGTCCTGTGGAAGCATTTTTGGTGTGTTTCTTCCCAGTGACTCAGATACAAGCCTTCAAAGAGCTTGTTTCACTCGAAAAAACTACTAAAAGTTCAATAAAACGTCTATACAACCAGTAACTAAAAAAATCACTTCCACAGGACCTAGATATTTTAGTTGTTTAGTCACTTGGGTTGAAATTATAAGAATTCATTAATCTCTTAGTCTGGTTTTTGGCTGCAGGTTTTTATAAAACATTGTTCTATTGTGGACCACACACCCAAGAACAGTCATTGTTCTACAGTAAAAACAAACAAGCACAATTATTTTTATTGCTAACACAACACAGTTGTTGAAATTATTTATCCCTGCCTGGTTTAAAGCAGATTTTTAAATTTGTTCCGCCCACACATTTTAAACTATTCTGTAACCTTAACTGCGACAAAAAGTGATGATATCATGGTGCGGCCATGTGTGAGGTATGCAAGTTGTAAATATTAATCAGATAATACAATATTATTGTTAAACTATTAATGATAACTATGTGATGCTGCTAGTCTTTAAGTGTGTGAGCATCTTCATAAATGCCACTCAAATGTGATTATCAAGAAAGAAAAGTGTATAGATTCTTTGATAGCAATAAATAGTTTGAGTTTGGCCGCCT
Organism: Dysidea avara; assembly: GCF_963678975.1. Classification (NCBI taxonomy): domain Eukaryota; kingdom Metazoa; phylum Porifera; class Demospongiae; order Dictyoceratida; family Dysideidae; genus Dysidea; species Dysidea avara. The sequence continues at coordinate 32,129,342 of NC_089278.1, read as the reverse complement.
TTCCTTTGTTCATAGCATTGCAGGAAAGGCGGCCAATCAGGAAAGGCGGCGATTGGGAGAACATGGAAGCAATAGCAGGACAATCAATGTTCAGAATTCACAAAGGAATGCAAGGAATACACTTGCGGTTGTGTCTAACTCCATGCAAAAAAAACAACAAAACAAAACAACCAAACCTCCCCTTTGATGTCGGCAATCTCGATCTCGAAACAGTCAACGTGGATTTGCTTCACTGCTTGTGTGCTAGTTACTAGTGATATGATGAGTTTAACTCTAGAGTTTCAGAGGGATAGTGTAAATGACAGGTGCGTTATAGGCAAGCTGAATTTGATGTTTGTTCTGTAAAATCCTCACATGTAGCGGTTGCTTCATTTATTGTCTGCTGCGCGTTTCTGCTTTACTGGCCGTGCGTACGACTCACTACCGTGAGTCTTGATAAGAGTGCTACACAAAGAGTTTATAGCATTTGCTTATTCTATTTTACATAACTGATTCCAATAAGTTAAAAATACTTGGCTATATGATCTATTTAGGTGGTGTTATAATGTTACAATAAACATGCCCATCAACACAAAATTTGTACAATTATAAAGAATACACTTTATCTTCAAGCAAAAGTTAAGCAACAAAATAATTTTGCAACTATATAAAATTCTTGTATAGGTATCACTCTGAAATTCCTTGGTAAAATGATGACTAATACTGATGAAACATGTCACTGTGAACACAAAACATGAAGAAAACATTAATTTTTATTCTTTTTTTTATATGCTGCTCAACTACATGCTATAGCAATATACAACACAAGCATGTAAACTGTGTGGCACTCTTGGAATCAAATCTGAACTGCTGATCCCACCAACCTCACAGCCTTATGGTGATAAAAAAACCAAAAGTTTGCTGGTAACTTGTACCAGTGGCCAGACAACACATTATTACATTACCTACTCAAAGTTTGATGGCTGGGGATGGTTTGAACAGATACTGCAACGAAAAATAAAATGAAAACTGTGCAGGTTATCGTGATAAGTTATCCATTAAATATTACCCAAAAGTATTGATTAGCTGTGTTTTGATGGCTGAGTCAAGTTGAGCTCTGGTAATTTGTGTAAACTCTCGATTATTGGAACCAATCAATTATTGGCATCCTGAACTCAATTATTGGCACAAGTGACTGGAATAGTTTCTGTGCAATTATGGATCCTGTATTGGCAAAGACATGTGGCATCATGTGTGGTGAAGATGTTGCAGGTAATTTTCTGCATTGTATTTAATGTTATATACACATTTAAACATATTATAGAACAGTTATGTTAAGCCTGCTAGGTATAACAGAATTTCCAAGGAACTGCACAAGGTGAACAGTGATGTAGAGGTCGCGACCACAGTCTTTGTCCACTCCAGCTACATTAACAATGGGTTTGGCACCCGGTTAAACGAAGAGATTAAGATATGAATTCAGCCATCGATGCAGTTTACCACAAATATTTGAAGACGACTGAGGCAGCAAAACTATTTGGCATACCATGACAAACATTGGGAGATAGAATACCTCACAAAGTTGTCCATGGTACAAAACCTTGTCCCAAGTAGAGTTGTATTGAATATCAAATCATAGTAGCTGATAATTATCTGTTTTTACCATAATCAGAAATCAGTTGTAATGGGCTGTGGCCAACAGATTATTAGTCTATTCAGTTTCAGCAGCTGCAGTACCCCCACTGGAGGGCTGGTGTCAAAGGCTCTGGCATGTACTTAGGTAATTTGTTTATGTTTTGTGGTAACCATAAAAATAAACAATGATGGTTGGAGCCCTAGCCCACTAGTCTGACTAGCAACTTTGAGTTGAGGTAAGTGTACAACCTCACAGCATCAGCTATACTTTTAATAGAGTATGCAAAGTGTAACTTGAGTAGAGACCTACAATTGGGTATTGGTTAACTATCTGTAAAATAGGGTAAAAATATTGGATATCGGTTTTGCCTAAAAAGTGGGAATTGGTACAACACTAGTCCCAAGCCTCATCTAACCAGAGAAGAATTTGTATTTGCTGGTGTTTTGGTTGATACGGCAAAGGCTGAATAAGAAAAGATTAGAAAATAGGTATTAACCATAGCTGAAAATGTTGCTCGAGAGAAAGACGTGCTGAAAACAGATCTAGACAGCAAATTATCAAATGGGTGATACTACCATTTCATGTAAAGTGACCTTAACTTAAGTAAGAGTGATCCAAAAGCTGTAAAGATGGAATACTCGAATGAAGAAACAATGACAGAGTACTTTGCAATGCTAAAAGATGTGATGACTAAGGAGAAGCTGTTAAATAGTCTGAGCCAGATATACAACAATGTAGACAAAACTGGCATGTCATTGGATCATCGGCCACCCAAAGTCATTGTCAAGAGAGGACAAAATAAGGTATGTTGTAGAAAACCAGGCAACAGAAGTCAGGTTACAGTGATAGCCTGTGTCAGTGCCACTGGACATGCCATACCCCCATACATGATATTTGATGCATAAAGCATGAACCATGAATGGATGAAAGGAGAGGTCTCTGGCACATGATATGACTTGAGTGATAAAAGGTGGGTAAATACTGAGTTATTTATGGATAGCTAGTTGGCTTCTCTTAAAACACACAGTTGCAGTTACTAGTATTAGATGGCCAGCCTCTTGATGCTAGTGTATTTAAACCTTTAAAGCAATATTGGCATGGTGCTTGTCATAGGTTTCTGCAAAGGAACTTTGGTAAGGTAGTTACCGAGTATGATTTTCACCCCTTTCACATGAGGTATGAAACAATACCATGATACCCACAATGACAGTTAGAAGGAGTGGCATATACCCAAATCACTTTTCAAAATTCCTGCATATGCCCTTTGCCAGTATGGCTAGCTGTTGAAATTTCAGTTGTTCTGTGTGACTTGCTTTTGCTTGCCTTATAATCAAGAAGTTTCCATTACAGCTAAGTGACTGTTATATTAGAGTAGTTTATATAGAATGACTGCTTTGTTATAGTATCTCGATCTTTTCATCAAAATCATCATTCACAACAATGCTACTAGTGTTGCTGTCATGCATGTGAAAAACTATTATTTAACTAAGATTAAAGTTTAAAATGTGTCCTGTTCCATGATAGATTCCAGATTCTGGAATCCTGAAGTTTCAATTTCCTAATGTTTCGAATAGTGTGTAAAATCCAAAGGTGTTTCATGAAATTCCTTGAAACACCCCTGGGTATGCCCAGCTGGTGGCCAAGCTGCTTCTACTAGTACCACAGATGCTGAACCTTTAGTACCAATCTTTACTTCTGTGGAAGTATAATGTTTTGAAAGACGGTATGAAAATCAATTTTATATTCCTGATCCCCAGTACTTGCTTTGATTAAAAGACTGACATCCAGACCATTTTCAGGAACTATCATCATCTAAGGCTCCACATTTGGCTGCTATTTCAATGAAAGTTCACAGTCAGACTTCGATTAACAAATTCATCCACTGTTACTTCTTTAGCTGTAGAACAGCAAAAACACAAGGTATCTGCTGATATAGAACAGTCACCACCATGACATAATGCTTTTTAGAGATGCAAGACATGGTACTCCCTGTGGAAGGCTATCTACCAGAACAACCAGCCAGACCATCTGGAGAGCAAACTGATGTGCAAGGTATTGACATGTCTCCAACACCTGCAGATCATACATTGTTGGCGATGCCAAGATCTGATGTCCCATGTTAAAGACCATCTAACAGAGCAACCAGTCAGACCTTCAGGTGAGCAATTTGTTGTGCCTTCTCCTCCTGAGCATGAAGGAAATTTGAAGCATATTAGTAAGAACTTGGTGCAGTATGTGCCAGTGAAGCAAAAAAACATCCAGTTCTAGTTGTGTGACTGGTGCAAGGATTCTAGCTAGTAAGACGTGTGCTCAAATTATCTTTGAACGTGAAGAAAAGAAAGTAGAAAGAAGAGAAAGAAGCAAGGAAGGTTTTGCCAGAGAGCAAGAAGAAGTATCAGCTAGAAAAAGCAGTAGCTGAAAAAAGAAGAGGCTGGTAAAAGAAAAAAAAAGCTGCTAGGAATAAAGAACAGGAATCTAGGTCCTGAAAAAGGCAAAACAATGTTGTTAATAATGTTGATAAGGGACATCAGACTATGAAGATGATGACAATGATGATGATAATGAAATTGAGTCAGCTTGCCCAACTAGGTCAACGGTAAGATGGTTTAATGGAAAGTATCAACTAATGTTGTGTGTGCTTCTGCATGTATGAGGCTGAAGAGACAGGTTTTTAGTAGGTAAACTGTGTGTGCCAGTGATGGGTCCGTGAAGACTGCTACACAGAAGTATTGACTGACAAATGTTGAAGAGAACTTATTTGTCTATATTGTGTCTTATAACAGTTGTTGCATACTTAAGCATAATCACATGGTGTGTTGTAAATGTTCATAATTATCTTGATAGTAGTAAGATTTTTATTGTGATTTATTCAGGGACGGTTAAGTAAAAGGTGTGGTATGTGTAGGTTTTTTTTCTTCAAAATTATAGGGTAATCTTAAAGATAGGAATTTGTTGGAATACTGATATTTGAAGCTTTATTTACTCTTAATGGGGTGTGGATAATTAAGTACACGTGCCAATAATTGAGAATTACCTTTGTGAGTTTAAGTGTGTATAACCCCATCAATAATCAGATGTGCTTGAAATTTGAGTACTTGGTAGAGGGGCTTCTAGTGTTTTTCTTTTGCCTACCAAGGTACAGTGTTTGCTTCAGTTCTTTGTATGCTGATAATTGATGCTTTATGCTAAATGATGCTTTGTTTGTTTGTTGTATGTTTAAGTTTATTGCTAGCAGATCTTGTGGAGTGGTGACAAATTTGTATTTCTGACTATCAATAAAGTAGTCTGATGGAAATTTAAATAAAGAAAAGTAGCTATGTCATAGTGATCATAAGTATGTAACATACAGAGTCAGATGTTGAAGTTAGAAATATAGATGCTGGGAGATTCTGTGCTGCATTCATTCAAGAGTGGAGATATCACAAAGAACTATAGACTCATACAGATGGGATAAGGGAATAGCAATAAAGTAAAGTACAGTGGAACCTCAGTTATCCAGACCCCACTTATCCGGATTCTCAGTTAACTAAACTACAGAAATGACTGCTCTATTAGAGTAGTGACTGTTCTATTAGGGTAGTTGAAATACTGGTAATTTAAAAAATATTCTTTATGCTATTAAGTTATTTTTATGCACAGTTTCAGAGATTCAGACTCCCTGGTCCCAAGGGGTTCAGATAACTGAGGTTCCACTGTAGCTGAGATCTTACTAGTGCTAAGTAAAGAGTTCTCTTCGTAGAGATGTCAATTGTATGGCCAAACACACATCGGAGCAATCTAAGTGTTTTATAAGATTTAGATGATATGAGGTTGTAATGTTCTCTATAGATACGCAAGTCAGTGATGATTATGAGTGCGTCATTAGTGAATTAATTTAAAGCTTCATATCGTAGCTCTATATAGCCATTATCAAGTTACACTTGTCTGAAGGCATAGTCAGACAGTCTGTCAGTCAGTAGAAAATTCCACTGAATATATTTTTGTAGTCACCTATTGGATGCATTTCAGGTCACACTGAGAACACTTTTGGGCTTGATTATACCTAACCAATACTGCCAAGGCACTATGAAGGTGATGTGAGGTTAAATATTTTTTATAAGACATTGCAAACCTCCATGATCTCAATATACAGTACTACCATACTGTATGATAAATAACAAGTCAGCATGGCTAAACCAACGATGAAATTTACATTTCAGATGATGATGGTCCCTATTTGCTTGAAAACTTTCATGTTTTTCTTTACACTTCTTTGTTAATTTTTTTGTAACATAGTTCACTATATTAGTAAACTTTTGTGTCACCGCAATAAAGGACTATGCCAGATGTAAGAGGCTATAATTGTATGACATAACACAATCCTCTACATGAATTAGTAATAAGCAATGTAACTGTTTCACACATTTTTCGAGTATTTAATTACCATTACACAGCCCTACGCATGACACATGATATGTTAAGCTATCCCAGAACCAATCTGCATACTTTGACTCTTACAGATGTAGTGCTAAATTTGCAAAAAAAAAAAAAAATTTTTTTGTTCTTACATGATAGGCAAAATGAGGCCATTGGTACATTACCAGAATTTGACACCTTATGCTGTCAGTGAAAAGAAATGGGATATAAAGGTAAATCCGTGATATATGCATTGCATGTACATATGATGGTATGCCTAAAGGCATCTGTCAGACTGAAGTGAAATCTAACATTGAGAAAATCAAGCCGTTAGCCTAAGCTGATATTGAATTATGCTTGTCTGAAGGTATCAGATAGTAATCAGTTAGTCAGTCAGTAGAAACTTCCACAAATAATTTTTATCGCAACGACTTAATGGAAGTGTTTTGGGTCACACTGAAGGCACTTTTAAGCTTAATCAATACTGTCAAGGCACTGTGAACAGGCTGGCGTTTAGTCAATATTATTCATTGGAAACTGCAAACCTTCATGAATCCTACTAGAGCACTACCATACTGTATGATGTTTATTCATATTTCTTATTTTCCTATATCATTACATCAACATGTACATAATTATGTAACACGGGTTAAGATAACACTACAGAAATTGAGGTGCATGCAGTGATTCAATTTGTGCTGATACCGCTTAAGTTTGTCATGGTTGTAGTATTTGCTATTATTACCTTCTAAAGGACTACTAACATATTATGCAGCCTTGCAGTAAATTCTCATCACTACTTTCAGAATTATCAATTGGACTTGATGTTGATTGGTGATCCATATGTTTGATAAAAGTGTACATTACTGGCCACTTAATTAGAGTGTTTATTTATTGATAATTTATAATGAAAGTGATTCACTAATCCAATAGACTTCCCATTAACGAGAAAATTTAATTCATTTTGAGGATTAATAAAATACAGGGACTTGTTCATGCTACTGATCAACATTTTGCAAAGATAATCACATACCTGAAACAGTGCACATCACACCAGCATCATGTCCATGATCACAATTATGATTTCCCCATCCTAAGTGTGTGCAGTCTCTAATTGTTTGTTCATTACCAGCACAACGTAGATCATCAAGCCAGATATGACCACTACCTTGTCCATGGTATGCAGAGTGTCTAGCATTAACTGCTTTACCAAGATCCAGTTCACTGCATACAACTTGTGCATCATTCAAGTCCCATCCATCATCACACACTGTACCCCATTCACCATTGTAATACACCTCCACTCTACCTTCATATCTGGTTGGTCCATTAACAAGACGAAGACGAACTACAGGTGAAATAATATTCATGTAAATAGTACACAATCAAGAAACTTTACACAGTGATCTAGATCTACAGCCAAAACAGCTGAAAGTGTGTGGCAAAAAAATGGCTGATGTTGAATGAAGATGCAATATTAGCCAAGAGATGGTCACCACATTGATATGCTGCACTTATAGGCTATACTGAACTAGTTAGCAACAAGTTAGATGACTACACAACTATAGCTGCACGGACACTATTGTTGCCTTAACCACTATCCAGCGTTTCTTAGCAAACATGGTTACTGTAGCAAGCACTACAATAAAATGATATTGACAAAACTCAGCAGGAGATGTAGATCATTAACTATCAGATAAGCTATTCTGTTATACATGCAATATTGCATACATGCAGTAAAACCATTCCTTTTATATCACCTAATGAATAACTTCACAATGCATTTTATGCTAATGAAAGTGCTGACAAAGCTTAGCATAAAGTCTTTCCTATGTGGTCCGATGTAAGGTCTTCTTATCTAGCATGAAACATTTTAAATTATATTTTACGTCAACATCTACACAAACAGCTCACAGAACAGTTAGATTTACAGTAAGACCACTATAGTTGCAGATGTTCACTACAGCATTGAAACTGGGTCACCAGACACTAATCCCAATAAGTGGGCATGGCTCACAAAAGTAGCTGGGCTGCAGCATGACTAGACTATGACATGTTAACACACTTCCACATCATTAAACTAAATATATAACATTATTAATTTCACATAATTATGATATAATCCAAGTTGTACCCAGATAAACTGTAAAGCATATCAGACCGAGACGACCTGGACAAAATATGACCCGTTTTACCTGGATGACCTGACCTGGTGTACCACTAGTTCACTATATTTATTTCCATGATGTCACCAATGGACATCAGTGCATCATGGGTTAATATTGGTTGGTAAATAATAGAATTGCAATCAACCATTTGTCTCAAGCTGATATTGCTTACTTGTCAACCACTGTCTGATGATGGTGGTTGTTTTGGTAGGTGTGCAGGTTCAGCCACAAATTGTGGCTCTGATTGAATGAGACTTGGGGGCAAAATACCTGGGGGTTCCTGACTTTAAAATGACAGGAATTTCTAAGGCCATCATAACAATCCTAATGAAACCCTGCACTATTACACCCTATGCTATATAACATAGTCTTGGGATGGAAGAGCTACTCTTGGAATGCACTCAAGTCTAGCAAAGAAGACTCCCTTCAATGTCTGTGTATTTCCTCCCCTGATAGAATTAATGCCATAATCCAACACCATAAGTTTTCCTATTTATAAAGTTTGTTTATTTTACTATCATTCTTATAACTGTGTAATTGGTTTATACATACATCTTTCCAATGTATTCTCCTAATCCTAGGAGGTGGGTTTTGGGAGGGGACCGAGTCTTATTCCACTGGCTACACAGTTAACTCAACTAGTACACACAGTTTTTTTTCTGTGCATGTTATCATAATGCTTTCCACTCAATACCTAGTACCTCTGGCTCTGTGGTGCAGGTATCTTACATACACAGTGCATAGCCTTTATATATTCTCCTATGCTTACTAGCTGGACAAGCATGCAAATCATCTCCCTCCTTTTACTGGTCTAGACTTAAAAAAGTAGTGGTGTAGCTACACATTAAATTGATTTTCTAGAACAGCATTTCTAGAAAAGGTACTGCTCATACAGTAATGTATGGGAGTGTTAACATAGTAGTAATATACATGAAATGTGAGAAAATTAAAATTTATTCCAAACAAGTACACGAAAAAATTTGAAATTTCAACTAGAGTAGGGATCATAGCACATCAATAAAAAGTACTGAAACAAGTTGGAGTAGTCCATGACAGTAAAACAATCAGAAGCGTTATATCCCTACTGTGCTCAAGATACCATAACGGAAATGCACAGTAGGGATATAACACTTCTTATTGTTTTACTGTCATGGACTACTCCAACTTGTTTCAGTACTTTTTATCGATGTGCTATGGTCCCTACTCTAGTTGAAAATTCCAAATACTTTTGTGTACTTGTTTGTTAATTTTTTTGTAAATAATTTTATTATGACTGGTGAACCCACGCATACTGTATCTGAATTGGCACCGCGACGCGCCCGTGCTATATCAATTATCGTCTGAAAAGTGAAGTATCCATTATGCTTCGTTGTCAGCTATGTTCAACCCGTTACACAGCATTTTGAATCAAGAACTTTCCTGGAAACACTTCTAAAATCTACGCATACCAAAAGAAATGGTGCCGCACCCCAATTTTATTAATTATCGTCTGAAAGGTGAAGTATCCATTACGCTTCGCTGTCGGCTATGTTCAACCCGTTACACTGCAATACGAATCAAGAACTGTTTGAAAAGCACCTCTGCAATCAAAATAGCCACTATGAAAAATACGGACGATTTCCGTTTCGAAGGGAAGCCATCACGTGCTCGCGCCAAATCAACACATTTCCCTGTGAGCAAAGATGAATGGGACACAAAGGAGGACACTGGTAAGTCCATGAAGAATGCATTGTACGTACTGCAGTATGCCAAAAGGCACCTGTCGGGCAGAAGTGACGTCGAAGAGTGAAAAAACCATTAGCCGTTATCGAGTTACGCTTGTCTGAAGGCATCAGTCAGTCAGTCAGTTACTTACTTACTTAGTTAGTCAGTAGAAAATTCCGTCGAATAAAATTTTTTTTAAATTCCGTAGCAACTTGTTGAAAGCGTTTCGGGTTGATCTGAAAGCTTGTTTGGGCTTAGTTTTACCTTACAAATACTGCCTCATTGTCATAAGGGAAAATTGAGGCTGGTTTTTGGGTGATGTTATTTTGTGGGCCACGCCTACTCCTTCGTGGTCCCTACTATACAGTTACTATCGTACTGTATGATATGAGTGGTGACAAAAGGAAAAAAAAACAGATGTGTTGCTTTTTGAACAGTAATCACAATGTAACATACGAGTGTAAGAATTTTATTTACTTTCATGACAATAAGAAACACTAACCAAAGGACATTAGCTTAACTTCAGTCACATACAGTAACCAATATCAAGAGTCCATAATAAGACTCTTGCTAATATGTTATAGCTTAGAGTGAAGTAGTGATAAAATGTACCATTATGGCTTTTAGCATACCACTTTGTGCACTTTGTGAGAAAAGCATCAAACTTGGCACATAGACTGTGCTTCCGATGTCATTCATTTTTGGATATGGTGCCATCACATATTAGACTTTTGGTGACTTTTATGACCATTTTTTATATTGAAAATTCATTATTCTTGTCTGATTTAATCAAGGTATTACTTTACACCATTAAAACATGGTAAGGTCTTGTTTGAAGGAACAACTTTGTTTCCAAATATTTGAAGTCAACAGTAATTTCATTTCAAAGTTGTGATCATAAGTAGGGATCACCCCAGAACTGATGTGCACCACCTAAAATTCTTCCTTTAAAATCATTCTAGAGACATCTTACGAGACACAAATCACCTTTACGGAATAATAGTCCATCTAACATCAAATACAGCACTGATTAAAAACAAGAAAACACTTACAGCAGGCCAGATACAGAATTAAAAAAACACCAAAACTCAAATATTTGTCTGCCAGCCTGACCACAGTCACAATGCTGGAGGCCAAATGAAGCAGTGTATGGCCACCATTTTATGCCACAATAACAACCTCATCAGTGGCATGTGTTTTTTGGGAGTTCCGACAAATGTGTGCCCTCTGCACCTTTGTTTTCTTTTATCTTCAATCAGGCTGGTCGGATAGGATAAAGTTCAAATGCACCTCAAAGCAAAACAAAATGCTTCTACAAAGCCCTTTTCACCATTTACAAAATCTATTTGAGAATATCACTCTGGATTCCCAGTCAACATTTTATGATAGCACAGAAATGCAAGCCTTATCTCTACCATTAAACATTATGTATTTCACAAAATATTACGTGAGTACAAAATTTCATGACTATATAGCAGTTACACAAATTATTAGCTGGACAAAAAATAACTAATCACAAAACAAGAATGATCAGATCATTTCATATAAGTTATGCATACAGTGTAGCTAAACAGCAAAGTCAACATTTTAGATGTGCTGTATAATGTAAACACAGGGATAAATTCAACATCAATAATGTGTAATAAAGATAATGCAAAATAAACACATACCTCCAGCACATTTCACACCAGCATCTTCACCATGATCACAATAATAATTATGATTTCCCCATCCTAAGTGTGTACAGTCTCCAATTGTTTGTTCATTACCAGCACAAAGTAGATAAACAAGCCGGATAGGACCACTACCCTGTCCATAGTATGCAGAGTGTGCAGCATTAACTGCTTTACCAAGACCCAGTTCACTGCATACAACTTGTGCATCATTCAAGTCCCATCCATCATCACACACTGTACCCCATTCACCATTGTGATACACCTCCACTCTACCTTCATAGCTAGTTGGACCATTAACAAGGCGAACTATAATTAAATAACACACCATATCACTAGCAATTTGATCAATATAACATTAGCAAAGTGACCATTTCAACACCTTTAAACAACTTCATTTGTTAAAGGCTGCAACATAAGAGAAACTGGGAACTTGGGTCTTTAAAAGTGATAAAGGTAGCAATAATTTCACTGACATACCTTAATATGCTAATTTCATTCACAAGGTCAACAATAAAAGATAGTGACCAATAAACTAAAAATCATAATAAACTGCAAATAAAGTATTTTAGAGTCTGGTTGTTAGGTACATATGCCTAAAAAAGTTCCTGAAAAAAATTTTATGATCAACATATAGTTGTTAAGCGCATGCGCCTAATAATTAAACCTCATCGTGATTATTTATGGATTCACTCTCTCTTAGGGAGGTGTGAATTACAGTCGTTACAGATATGCCAATATTTTGAGTCCAGTTTTAGTGTACTGAATCCTTCGTGTGGAGAAGATTGCTTCGCTTAGTCAGTGTAGTAAAGGCACATAATTTGGCTTTCTACTTCATGAAATTTTGCACTATACACTATTAGCAAACCTCTAGCATTTCTTCTCTTGTATAGCTCCTCCATCTTATGTTGGAGTTTCGTGTTCGTCCACATGCATTTACAGTAGACTGCAGAAAAAAGTTAACGTTTCGTAATTTTAATTACGCTGTAGTAGCGTAATTACAAAGCGTAATTACGAATTATGCTCTATTGGTAACTATGAGTATATTGTATATATGGCTGGTGAAAAACTACTTTTTTGCATAATTACAGATTACGGTCAAAACGTAATTACAGTACAAACATGGTAATTACTTAGTAATCACACTGTAATTACGATTACGAAACGTAAACTTTATTTTGCAACCTAATGTATCAACCATCATTAAGTACGAGAAACAGGTATGCGCTTAACAGGTAATATGCCCTTAATACATACGTTCGCTTAACAACCAGACTCTACGGTAGTTATCTGGATAATGAGTATATAGATTTGGCAAATGCTTCAAGAATTGTTCATTTTGTATGATAAAAGCCTCAAATGATTGTAGATGCTTGGTGCAGTATACTAATAAAAGTGCCACACAAAGAGGTTATAGCAATTGCTATTCTATTTTACATAACTGATTCCATTAATTTAAAAAATACCTAGCTATGATCACTAGCAAGTTTCTACTTTGGTGGTGTATATGTAATGTTATAATAAACACGTCCATCAATGCAAAATTTGTACAATTAAAAGAGTGTACTTTATCTTCAAGCAAACTTAAGCAACACAATAATTTTGCAACTAAGACTCTTGTATCAAGACACACAGTAGTATGTCGTGCGGCCAAGAAAGCTGACACGCCACATTTTGAGTATATTACAGGAAGAAAAAAACCCCACGATTTTCATGCACACGTAGCTCCATGCTCCCTTCTCGGATTGGAATCATTTTTATACTGCAAATTCCCTCCACCTTCAACACCCCACATACCAACTTTGAGTAACGCAATTGTGAAATATAAAGCCAATAATTGTAGATTCCTTGTTTCCTGTCACCCGGCTGCTGCATGGTAATTTTAGAGCTGCATGCAAATTTATTATTGCATTTGATAGTCATGTGACCTAAATATTAATACTGGCAGGGGGTTCAGTTGTGTGGTTGTGTCATTGGGATGAAGACTAGGTTAGTGGATAGGTGGACTCTGATGTGAGTTTCTGATGTTATTTTGTGCATGGAATCTGGCCTAATACTAGCAGTGAATCTCTTCAAGTAGGACATTGAGATGCACGAGTCCCATTCTCAATCTGTTAATAATGTGTGAAACATTCGGAAAATTCGTACTGTTGAAGTTGATGATAAAGTCAAGCTAGTAAGTACAGTACTAGCTAGCACGTGTCACTACAAGCATAGCAAACCCAGCAGCTCTATATGAAAATGTCTTTCTGGCTGCTCAGGAAACACTGCAACACTTCAAATCTAACTTTCTAGAGGTTTGAATTTTAGTAAAATCTTTCAAATCACAACTAACCTTGAATCTAGCTCTCCTGAATCTGAGAGAAAAAAAGGAATTTGGAGTTAATGGGAAGGATATAAAATAATAGATTTTAACAATATAATAAATAATAGCTGCCCGCCCGCATGGTATTTTTTTTGTCTGACTAGGACGGGAATCAAGGAATTTACAATTGTTGGTCTAAGCCTTCAAAATCTGGCTTAATTTCTTCATTTCTTTCTTCATTTAGGGGACTTGGGGGAGGAGGGGGGGTTAGACTATTCTTTTCGCACACTTTACAAGAAGCATTATAAAATGCAAATGCATAGTTCAATTGTCTTGAGCTTTGGTATACTTTAAGAGTGTATTGCAGCATAATCACGTACGATTATTTGCATTAAAAAAGGCCAACTTGTTGTCACGCTTACAGGGTAAACTGCTTATGGGAATAACTTAAAAATTGGTATATGTATAGGTTTACAATTATAGCTCAAACCTTTTGTGGTTTAAAAGATATCGCATTGACAGCTAGGCAAAACCAAGCAACTGTAAATCGCGGGGTTGAAATACTGTAATAAAACAGTCACTGTAAGGTAAAAAAGGTGCATGAAAAATGTCTTACCATCGTTCGAACCAGGAACCTCCATAATGAACATGCAAATCCTTAACCGTTGAGCAGTTGCTATCACGGCTGATCACCTAACTTAATTTCTACTTTGTTATAAATGAAAATTCTAGCTATAATCTACTCAATACGTATAGTACAAGTTCATAATTTCAATGATCTAACAATGGAAAGTCTAGATTGTTCTAGAATATTCTCTGTGTGTTTATTAGAAATCCTCAAAAAATCTGCGATCTATTACAGCTTTACAAAAGTAATCAAATAAACCCTGTAATACAATACTATTACAACTTCTCTACTATTCCATTGAATCAAAGCCGATATTATAGCCATTTTGGCACAGATTGGTGGGATAGTATACTACTATTAAGACCGGACCTATTTGTGCCAATCGTCATCATCATAATCATCATAATAAGTGCTATGCTAATAAAATGTGCGACAACTGCAAACTCTTAATAGACAAATAGTATACCTAACTTGGAAGGAATGTACTTTGTTATAAAACAGTATTGTAAATGAATACAGGCACTACACATATATTACAACTTTATAGAGCCATGAACAAGCAAGCACAAAATTGTATTATATAATATAAATTATATTAGTACAAATTGGTTATAGCATCGGATCAGTAGGTAGCTATTTTTCTGTATTGGTAAGAGCACTAGTTTGTCATATCAAAAACAAACCTCAAAGCCAGTTTATATTTAAACTACAAGAAGTGAAATCCACATAAAAACAGCCAAGCTGTCTAGAAAGGGTGCGGCCATCAAAAAGCCTGGGTGAAAAAAGTTGTGAAATCAAAGGTGGCGGCCATGAAATGGCTGCAATAATGTTGATGATAATAAATTTTATTAATGTACAAAGCCATTAAAATTTTTTATCATCTACATCATTGCAGCCATTTCATGGCTGCCACCTTTTATTTCTCAACTTTGCTTTTAAATGCCACACCCTTTTTATACAGCTTGGCTGTTTTGTTTTTTTTGCATGGATAGGTATTCCTCTGAAATTCCTTGGTAAAATTTGTAAGGACTAATACCGATTAATTAAACATGTCACTGTGAGCACAGAAAACATTTACTCTTTCTTGATATGCTGTTCAACTACCTGCTATAGCAAAACAATACAAACATATAAACTGTGTGGCACTCTTGGAATCAAATCTAAAGTTTGATGGCTGGGAATGGTTTGAACAGGTACTGCAAGGATAAATGAAATGAAAACTGTGCAAGTTATCCATTAAAAATATTGCCTAAAAGTATTGATTAGCTGTGTTTTGATGGCTGAGTCAAATCTCACTGGTAGTTAGCATAAACTCTCGATTATTGGCACTACTCCGTTATTGGCATCTTGAACTCAATTACTGGCACAAGTGACTGGAATAGTTCTGTGCAAATTATTATAAATTACAGATCCTGTTTTGGCAAACACATGTGTGGTGAAGATGTTACAGGCAATTTTTGTATTTAATGTTATGTTAACATGCTGATTGGTGTGGCAACACCCCAAACGGGATATTCGAGCAGTGCACATCCCCAGGTGCAATCACCACTTACCATGTATTTAATATATGTGCATACATAAAATACACATGACTATATAGTACTTTCCTAGCTATACACACCACCCTTCCACTGCACCTAGCTCTATTGCCTACTTTTGCCCTATTCTAAGCACAATAACATTTTCCACAAAGCCATAAAGTGTATGCAACAACACCAAACAAGCGAACACTCATGCAAACATCTACCACATAACATTGTACAATTGCCATGAAGTGTACATAACAGCACAAAACACAAATAACATTCATACAGATATCTATATACAATGCAAGTACTTTGGGGAAAGGGCAACTGAGGAAATTGTTGGAGTAGGGTGCATTAACTTTTGCACAAGCCACGCAGATAAGCATTGTGGATATGGCAATATACATAACTGGATTTACAGTTTACAGTTGACCATGAGGCAAATAATATATGTCTTCCAATTAGTACAAGATTACAGCAATGCACCATATATGCACAACATGATAGCAGCAACCACTGAATAATCATATAAGTTAAATATATTTGGTTTGGCCATGCACAGATAATTAGCACTTCATCCACCTGCCCTTGGTCCTCAGTTGCTGTTTAACTTACGACTATGTATGTGTACCTAAGTTCAACATCAGTAATTGGATGCACAACAACTAAGTAAATAATGTATCTAAGTTATACATACAAAGGTTCAATGTTTATACATGGCAAAGTGCATACAATAGATGTACTGGCATAATTTATACTTAATACATGGTTTCGGGTGGAAGGGAGGGAAAAGTTTACTGCCTGCAAACACGTCATACGCTATGGCATGAGCTTGTGATCTTAAACCTGTCAAGCTACTTTATTATACGATGATCATTATGATGCCATCATGTTTCATGTATCCTACAAGATTGGTACACGTTTTAACCTGAAACAAGTGTTAGCACTGGGCTATTCTGCTAATGTACAATGCTCTAATGGACCTTGCAATCATCTCCTGGAGTCTGTGTTGCTGACTTTACCCGAAAGGCTAGTTTATCACTAAAGGATGTTGGCCTTCGTTTACTGTGGTATGGTACATAGCTAGGTTTACACTGTATTTATTCTATACCCACACCAAGGTATGTTAACTTTAATTTATTGCATTGCAATAAATTACATTACATGTTTAAACACATTATAGAGCAGTGATATTAAACCTGCTAGGTATAATGGAGTTCTCAAGGAACTGCACAAGGTGGGAAGCGATGTAGAGGTTGACCACAGTCTTTGTCTACTCCAGCTACATTAACAATGGATTTGGCACCTGGTTAAATGAAGAGATCAAGATATGAATTCCCATTGATGCAGTTAAACACGGACATTTGAAGACGACTGAGGCAGTAAAACTATTTCACATACTAGGACAAACATTGATATAAAGAAAGGCTTGATAAGAAAAGAGTAGTATTAACTATAGCTGAAAATGTTGTTTGTAAAGATGGAATGCTTGAATGAAGAAACAATGACAGAGTACTTTGCAATGCTAAAATATGTGAAGACTAAGGAGAAGCTGTTAAATAGTCTGAGCCAAGTATACAACAATATAGACAAAATTGGCATGCCATTGGATCACTGGCCACCCAAGGTCATTGTCAGGAGAGGACAAAAGAAGGTATCTTGTAGACATCAGGCAACAGAAGTCAGGGTACAGTGATAGACTGTGTCAGTGCCACTGTACATGCCGTACTCCATACATGATATTTGATACATAAAGCATGACCTATGAATGGATGAAAGGAGAGGTCTCTGGCATATGATATGACGTGAGTGATACAGGGTGAGTAGATACTAAGTTATTTATAGGATAGCTAGTTAACTTCTCTTTGAGCACGCGGTAGCAGGCATACCATTGTTACTATATTGGATGGCCAGCCTCTTGATGCTAGTGTATTTCAACCATTAAAGCAAAATTGGCATGATTTTATCATAGGTTTCTGCAAAGGAACCATGATAAA
This sequence comes from Dysidea avara, assembly GCF_963678975.1. Taxonomy (NCBI): domain Eukaryota; kingdom Metazoa; phylum Porifera; class Demospongiae; order Dictyoceratida; family Dysideidae; genus Dysidea; species Dysidea avara. The sequence continues at coordinate 32,111,331 of NC_089278.1, read as the reverse complement.
GTAATCATTTTTCATATGAGGTATGAAACAATACCATGATACCCACAATGACAGTGTCTGGATTTAGAATAAAAGGATTGGTATATACCCAAAGCACTTGATTATGGGGCAAGCAAAAGCATGTCACATAGAACAACTGAACTTTCAACAGCTAACCACACTGGCTAGGGGCATACGCAGGAATTGTGAAAAGGAGTTTCCATTACAGCTAAGTGACTGTTATATTAGAGTAGTTTATATAGAATGACTGCTTCGTTAGAGTATCTCGATCTTTTCACCAAATCATCATTCACAACAATGCTATTAGTGTTGCTGTCATGCATGTGAAAAACTATTATTCAACTAAGATTAAAATTTAAAATGTGTCCTGTTCCATGGTAGATTCCGGATCCTGGAATCCTGAAGTTTCAATTTCCTACTGTTTCAAGTAGTGTGTAAAATCCAAAGGTGTTTCCTGAAATCCCTGGAAACAACCCCTGGGTATGTCCAGCTGGTGGCCAAGCTGCTCCTACTAGTACCACAGATGTTGAACTTTTAGTACCAATCTTTACTTCTGTGGAAGAAAAATGTTTTGAAAGACGATATGAAAATAAATTTTATATTCCTGATCCCCAGTACTTGCTTTGGTTAAAGACTGACATCCAGACCATTTTCAGGAACTATCATCATCTAAGGCTCCACGTTTGGCTGCTATTTCAATGAAAGTTCACAGTCAGACTTCGATTAACAAATTCATCCACTGTTACTTGTTTAGCTGTAGAACAGCAAGAAGACAAGGTATCTGCTGAGTCACCAAAGGCAAGACATGTCTTCACCACCAGATAATGCTTTTTAGAGATACAAGACATGGTACTCTCTGTGGAAGGCTATCTACCAGAGCAACCAGCCAGGCTGTCTGGAGAGTAAACTGATGTGCAAGGTATTGACGTGTCTCCAACACCTGCAGATAATACATTGTTGGAGATGCCAAGACATGATATGATGTTCCATGTAAAAGACAATCTACCAGAGCAACCGGTCAGACCTTCTGGTGAACAATCTGTTGTGCCTTCTCCTCCTGAGCATGAAGGAAATTGAAGCACATTAGTAAGAACTTGGTGCAGTATGTGCCAGTGAAGCAAAAAACATCCAGTTCTAGTTGTGTGACTGGTGCAAGGATTCTAACTAGTAAGAAGTGCACCCAAATATTATCTTTGAACATGAAGAAAAGAAAGTAGAAAGAAGAGAAAGAAGCATGGAAGGTTTCCAGAGAGCAAAGAAGATGAAGCAGCAGCTAGAAAAAGCAGAAGAAGCTGAAAAAAGAAGAGGCTGATGAAAAAGGGGGAAAAAAGCTGCTAGGAATAAAGAACAAGAATCCAGGTCCTACAAAAGGCAAAACAATGTTGTTAATAATGTTGATAAGTGACAGGTGACATCAGACTATGAAGATGATGACAATGATGATGATAATGAAATTGAGTCAGCTTGCCTAACTATGTAGGTCAGCGGTAAGATGGTTTAATGGAAAATAGTAACCGTGCTTCTGTACGTATGAGGCTGAAGAGACAGATTTTTAGTGGGTAAGCTGTGTGTGCCAATAATGGGTCCGTGAAGACTGCTACACAAAATTATTGACTGACAAACATTGAATAGAACTGATTTGTCCATATTGCGTCTTATAACAGTTGTTGCATACTTACATGGTGTGCTTAAATATTCATATCTTGATAGCATGAAGATTTTTATTGTGATTTTTTCAGGGATGGTTAGTGAAAGTGTGGCATGTGCAGGTAATGTATGTGTGACTTGCAGATAGGAATTTGTTGGAATGCCGATATTTATTTATTTAATGGGGTGCAGATAATAAGTACATGTACCGATAAATGAGAATTACCTTTGTGAGTCAACTAGTGGTGTGCGATATCAGGATTTTCATTTTGATACGATATCGATATGATAATAGGGTAAATATCAAAATTTCGATTCAATTTTCGATAATTTTAAATTCAGTGGGTGGAGTAACTACGTGGGCGGCCGATATTTATAAATATGCTTCAAATACAATTTACACTGCAAAACTATTGCATAGAACTAATATTAAGCCTAGAAAACTGGTAGACAAGCTTTTAAAGTGGCTAGATTGTACAGAACCAACCTTCATTTCTAGCGTGATTGCACAATCACACACTAAATGCTCTTGATTTATCGAAACATTCTCGGATTTTTCGATAATATCGAAGTCTACTAAAGTAGTATGGAAATCGATACGATTAACGATATCGACAAATTATCGCGATATCGATATTTTTTTGATATATCGCACACCACTAGAGTAAAACCTTCACCGCCAAATTTGTAGAGGCTCCAATCTACTGTTTCAAAACTGCTATAACTTACACATCATACCATATAATCCTATAAAACTATATATTAATTTACTCGCAATAAAACAAGGAATTCGATTATGAAGTTGTTGTTTACACAAGAGCAACCACAAGTACATTATATAACTTTAAAGTACGAAAATTGATCTAAACGACACCAAATGTGAAATTACACTACTTTACAGGCTAGTACTGTTTATAATGACACAATAAACATCACTAACCAGTTCGCAGTTGAAGCGATTATCTCAAAGTCTGGTTTCCCAGCATATGAGCAAGTGCGCATGCGCATACAAGCACGAGGTCATTGTTTCGAGGCATACAAAAGTAGCAACACACCACTCCAACCTATATAATCCCTCTCCTTACTGGTTCTCTTTATTAGTAGTGCCATTATCATTTCAAAGAATTGTCTACAATGCTTGTTATCGATGGTCTGAAAAAGCATGATTACATCATCTAACCGCACAATAGTGCACGAGAGACCGGTTATCCCTGCTCCAGTTTACTTAAGGGTGTGCCCACTACAGGATAAGTGCGCAGGGGCTACTAAAACACTCGACTGAAGTTACAGAGTGTGATGCTACAGGCGTTTATATATCAAAACCGCCATATGGCGGTTGTGGCGGTGAGAAGGTTAAGTGTGTGTAACCCCATCAATAATCCTGGTATGTGCTTGAAATTTGAATACTTGGTAGAGGAGCTTCTAGCACTTTTCTTGGTGTAAAGATTTTGTTCCTGCGATATTCACCTACAAATTTACAGTTTCTGCTTCTTTGTATTCCGATAATTGATGCTTTACGCTAAATGTTGCTTTGTTTGTTAGCTGTATGTTTTTAAGTTTATTGCTAGCAGATCTTGTGGAGTGGCATGTTTACTTGGGGCATGGGCTTGTATCACCACTAAGCCATCAACACATATTAAATTCCAGAGTCTTCATATCTAGCTCCCCTTAAAGTACAATGCTATGCAATTCATGCCATGCAATTCATACAAAACCACAGATACCAGGTTCCTTCAATGCTGAATATAGCCTCACCGCCATACTGCGGTACGTAAAAATACCCGTGCATTACTTGAAATAGTGCCATATACCTCGTAGTTCCAATAGATTTAAAACATATAACAATGTTTTCACAGTGTCATAGTAGTCAATTAAGTTGTGACATTTGCATATAGTTACAACACTGGAGACATCGTGAAAATTTTTTTTTTTAAGGTGCTATATTGACTGGTGATAGAACAATAATACTAACTACAATATAGTTATTTTTAAAACACTGACACAACATAGCAACTGAAAAAGCCAACCTAGTACATGGCTAGTGGACACCATTAACACATGATGTGGTTAATTAAATGCCAAAGACCTATTGGTAACCCTCAAGTACCATGGATGAAGCCAGACAGTAATTTGAATCCATTAGGATAGTTGCCAATAATGTAAAGCAATGTCATGATGATAACTATATGTTACACCTTTTCAGTCACTAAGTCAAGTCACCAAGTCAAGTCATTAAGTCTAAGTCCTTGAAATTAGGTTAGGTAATCCTAAGGCTGCAGCACAAGTTGCTATCAGATCTTCAGTGCTGGTCACTGTATTGTGTTAATAATAATAACGTTCCATATAAAGCTTTCAAACTAATTATTATAGTACAATCCTAATCATTTTCATGAATGCTTCTGATCTAAATGCAAGCAGGCAAAATTGTCACGTTTAACAGTAAGTAATACTAGTATATTTAAAATTATAAATTTAAAAAAGAAGTAGGGTTTCAAGCTATAAAAAGTAGTGAAACAAGAGATGAACAATGGTAGCTATTACAGCATAGTTCAGTGGGAAATGCCTACTTTGGCATTGAACACAAAATACTTATTATACCATGCCAAAGTAGGAATTTAACACTGAGCCATGCTGTAATAGCTACCATTGTTCATCTCTTGTTTCACTACTTCTTATAGCTTGAAACCCTACTTCATTTTTCAATTTATAATTTTTAATATACTAGTTTGTTTATTTTTTTTTGTTACAGCATATACCTGGTTATAAACATGTGACTGTTCTATTAGGGTGACTGCTGTATTAGAGTATCTCTAGTCAGCCTTCGAAGATGTGCTTGCCCCAAAAAGAGGTGTGGTCATCGTGGTTCCGATCAATTATTAGACTAGAGTATCTTGAATCAGCCTACCAACTTGAGGGTGTGTGGTCACAAATACAGCTAGCGTAAAAAGGGCGTGGTCATCTTGGTCTCGATCGATAGATTGATAATACGTAGAATTAAGAATGGGTGTGACCTTGTGGAGTACTGGTACCTCCGTAAAGTCGGGGGCCGTACAGTGGCGTAGTCTAAGCACCTTAAGGCACATCCCACCGGTTAGTTTGTTGTTGTGGCGTAAAATGGTGACTGTGTGCTGCTTCGTTTGGGCTCTATGCTTGCGATTGTGGTCAGTGAGTGAGTGAGACGAAATTTTGAGTTTTAACAATTTAAAAAAAAATTCTATATCCGGCTGCCAGTAAGTGTTTTCTTGTTTTTAATGTTACATTTGATGTTGGATGGACTAATAGCATTCCGTAAAGGTGATTTTCGTCGTGTAAGAAGTTTCTAAGCTGGTTTTTAAAGCCGGTATTTTTGGCGGCGCGTCACTTTTGATGCAAACCCTGCTTAAACAGTATCCCACGAAACACTATATTTGATATGAAGGAGTTTGCTAACGAGATCTGCTTACTGACAAAGCACATGTACTGTACAATTTTTAAAGAACAGTTGTCCAAACCCCAATGATTTTGAGATGGATATAATATATAGCTGGTTGTGTATCGAACATAGTTCAGCATTTGAATAGAGCACATTGCTCATTGTGTGTTATAGGGCTGAAAGTCACAGAGGGGCGTACAGGACATCCACACTATATCTAATGAATTTGGTGACTGTAAGCATGGGTAGATAATGAAGGGGGTTGCAACACATGGCAAGCAACTACGACATAGATACACCAGTAGTGCTGGATAAGTCGGTATTATACCACTGCTAATCTGGCTAATTGTGTGAGGGACCAATAAACTAGCACTGTAAGAACTGGTAAAGGAACCACTATTAGGAACAATTGAGGGAGAATAGGAAGGGAGATTCTGAAACTAGTCATAGAGTTGGGGGTAATGCACCACATTTACGCATTACGTAATATTATTTTTGCAGTAACGAGTAATATAATACATAAACTATGTTACATGATGAAGTAGCGAGTAATATATAATCGATAATGCATCCAAAAAATTGTAACTCGTTACTTCTTTTCAAGGTGCAGTTTAGTCAGCCTCGTGGTCGGTTGTTTTGTTTTAAAGCCCAGACAGCACTAGAGACAGAGTTGCACACATGAACAAAGAGTGCATGAGTAGTGTCCTTGAGGCCAACACACCAAAATAAAGTATGCTTTCGTGGCTGAATTACACCTTACTAGTGTCACTTGTAGACTGGTAGTTTGTATTTAGGAGGCTGGACTAACTTATAGCTATAAAAATTAATGTAATACATTACTAGTTACAGCCATCCAAGCAACAGGCAATATGTAACTTGTCACCCCTTCAGTTGAACAATATGAACTGCAGCATGCCACATGGTGTAGAAGCAACGAGCAACATATTACCTTTCTAGAGTAATGACCCCAACTCTGAGTTGTCAGCATACACGGAAACAATCAATTATTTCTAGGCATTAGATTATTATTATTAAGGAAGCTATCCTTTTAAGTCAACAAACCTTTGCTGTATCACAAACTCTCACAAAACTGGGCTGTTTAAGCAATCAAGTATATTAAGCGCCTCTAGAAATAATTATCGTACCGGTAATGTTAACCATTGAAAGCTTTCCATGACCTTGTAAAGGTAAGTTATCTCGAGACTGGAAACCAGTCAACAACTTTCTAGAACTTCCATGACCACCACAATCGCAAAACAAGGTGAAGCTACTAGAAAAGAAAAGTACTTGCAAACACCTGATGCAATCAGATGCTGAGATCGCCAATTGTGCCAGACATCAGGAACTCCTTAACTAGCCACAATCATACTTGTACACATAAACAAATGCTACAAAAAGGAATGAACTCACCAAGAATAACCAGCGGCGACAACGAACACTATCCGAAGCCTACCATTCAACTCAGAGTCACGCTCGACCATCATGTCATCTGGCCTGAGCCCAGCAATCTTCGGAGGCAGTGATGCTGTACACATTGTCCACTGCCAATTTTTGAGCACATGGTACATCTGCGCATGTGCAAGTATTCTTATTAAGGCACAACTATTCCTATTATTGTCCATCGCGATCAAATGCCTGATGCTAGTCTTGCGTAGCCAGACCCACTCTTTGCGTGGCACAAGAATGTGCATTAACCGTTTAGGCATACTGGAGCCACACCCACTCATATGGATTCTACAAATGGAGTCATACCAACTCGTTGTCAGTGCACTTACTTATCTGTGTTTGGATGAATATGCTGTTGTGTGAGACCGTCGGCCACTGGAGAAATGAAGATATCACAGTCATTATATTGTACAATTCTTACTTTTATTATTGTGAAAACTGTTGGGTATCCATGTGTCCACGGTATGTTATAACTACATGTGTACCTATATAATTTTGTGTAGAGGTGCTATAAAATGCATAGTGACAATTCTAGTGGTTTTCCTTTTAGGTTAGCTACATGCACTAATAAAATACACATACTCACAGCTTGTTTCAACAACTGGTAACCACAGTTGTGTTCTGTATCATTCTTTAAGCCACGCCATAAGCAAATTATGTGGGGGTGACTATTTCAAATCAGCAATTCTCGAACAATGGCATAATTTTTGCACACTTCTTTATGGCTAGCTAAATGCACTGATTAACTACTACACTTACTATTCACAGCCCAAAAACCGGTGACTGCAGTTGTGCTCTGCATCATTCTTTAAATTCTTGAGCCGCACTCTTCGAGAGCAAATTACGTGGGAGCAACTAAATTCAAATTTCAAACTAACCATTCTCAAAAACATATGTAACAATCTCAACAAAAGTTTAAAGACACATTGCCCTACATGCCAAGCGAGAATTGCAAAAAACAACAATATGGGTTTTGTATATAGCCTCTAGGCTGACTGAGGACTACTGAAACGTTGTTTGGTACTGAAATTATGACTGTAGGGTAATGATGTAAGGTGAAATCGATGATGAGAATCTTCAGGCGATTGGGAGAACATGGAAGCAATAGCAGGACAATCAATGTTCAGAATTCACAAAGGAATGCAAGGAATACACTTGCAGTTGTGTCTAACTGCATGCGAAAAAAAACAACAACAAGCAAACCTCCCCTTTGATGTCGGCAATCTCGATCTCGAAACAGTCAACGTGGATTTGCTTCACTGCTTGTGTGCTAGTTACTAATGACACGATGAGTTTAACTCTGGAATTTCAGAGGGATAGCGTAAATGACAGGTGAGTTACTGGCAAGCTGAATCTGATGTTTGCTCTGTAAAATCCTCACATGTAGCGGTTGCTTCATTTATTGTCTGCTGCGCGTTTCTGCTTTACTGGCCGTGCGACTCACTACCGTGAGTCTTGATAAGAGTGCTACACAAAGAGTTTATAGCATTTGCTTATTCTCTTTTACATAACTGATTCCAATAAGTTAAAAAAAATTTGGCTATATGATCTATTTAGGTGGTGTTATAATGTTACAATAAACATGCCCATCAACACAAAATTTGTACAATTATAAAGAATACACTTTATATTCAAGCAAAAGTTAAGGGTGCTAGTGGGTTTTTGAAGCCATTCAAGGGATAACCCACATAACCACATGCAGCAATATTACGCATACTCAAAGTATCCGTGTTAGGCGGCCATGTTTTGCGCCAAAGAAATTGGCCAAGAAACAACGTGTTTCGTTTGAAACCATCACGAAAATGATCATCTAGGCACCCAAGAGTGACAATAGAGTGAATTAGCCTAAAAGTGAGTGTTAGTGTTGAAGACATGTGGGAATGCAAGATGATTTGTAGCCAAGATTTGTAGCCAACACACGTTCTTCCTGTGTTTTCTCAAGTGATAGTGTAGGCTGGTAAGTTATATTAGTAATTGTACACCTGTTCTTAGGTAGAGACAATGTTCTAGCTGGATTTATCACCAATTACAAGACACTGACTGTGGCGTTACCTGTTGAAGAGCAGGCTTGGCGACTCCACAACCAACAGGAAGTGTCCTAGTGTGTAAAGAAAAGGAACAAGAGCTTTTCTTTAGTTCAGAACTTCATTTATAGCTTGTTAATGTTTAGTTACGCTACCACTCACCTACTTATGCGGTCTGTTCCTCGGATCTTCATTCTTCACCTCCAGCAATCCATTGATTGAGGAGGGGGTTTGGTAAGTGCTAGGGGCCTCATCTGCCATGGTATATGGCCTAGGCAAGGTTATGTAATTCCAGTGGGGCCAAAGTAGGAAGTACTTTTGGTTTATTGATGCTTGGGTAATGAAAGAGTTTAGAGCAGAGAAGCGTCTCTTTCCTAAACTCTTTACAATAGAGGCAAATGGGAGAACTTAGTGGATAAGGCAGATATCCTAAGTGAGGCCCCTTGCTGTCTCAGACTCCTCTAAGGAGAATGGACGAACTGCTTATAGCAGCGGTATGTGATGTGTTGACCTGCGGGGCACCACTAATTTGTGTCACATGGCTTTAGCCAGATTGTGACAGCATTAGTGTTGTTTTAGTATGGAGTTTTAGTTTTAGTTGTAGCTAGTTTCATCAATAATTTTAGTTTTAGTTTTAGTTATAGTAATCTTTCTTAATTCTTTTTAGTTATTGATTTAGTTATGGTTATTCACTCTTTGATGTTTTAGTTTTAGTTATAGTTACAGTTAAAAACATGAAAACCTTTTAGTTTTAGTTACAGTTTTAGTTATGTACATCGAAATCTTTTAGTTCTAGTTCTAGTTATAGTTAGAAACATGAAAACCTTTTAGTTTTAGTTATAGTTATAGTTAAAAACATAAAAACCTTTTAGTTTTAGTTACAGTTTTAGTTATGTACATGAAAATGTTTTAGTTCTAGTTCTAGTTCTAGTTAAAAACTTGAAAACCTTTTAGTTTTAGACACAGTTTTAGTTATGTATCTGAAAACCTTTTAGTTATAGTTTTAGTTGTGCATAAGAAAACCTTGTTTAGCTTTAATAGTAAGCTATATTTTATGTGAATGAAACTCTTGTTATAATTTCAGTACCATTTTTCCAGCTTAGTAATACAACATCTTTGTATTACAAGACCTGTAAATTTTTTTATAATATAGATTAATACAACACTTAATACAGTGCATTTGACGCAATCTCTGTCACAGGTATTCCTCATTCTTTCTTAGCAGAACTTCCCTTTCCAAGTTACTATTAGTAAGTCTGTTGCGTTTGCCAGATTTCGATTCCCCACTTGTAGACAAATACTCTTTCAATAGGGGCTGTTGAAGCATGCAGGTATGCATAAATGTAGCCATTAGCTAAAAGCATTAAATTACAGTGACCATTAACAAAAATGGTTAGCATACTATAGGCCATCACTACTACCTAGTACCTACATTACCGAGTTCGTGAATTTTGGTCAAACAGTTTTTATTAGTTATAGATTTAATAGTATGTACGTAACTATATGATATAGATATTTTAGTTGCATATAGTTTTAGAAGTAGTATCAAATACATTTAACAAGCAGTTACAGTTTCAGTAATAAGATCAACTTGCTATATTGTAAGCAGTTTTAGTTTTAGTAATAATATAGATTTGATATTAGTTATAGTTATAGTTTCAGTGATTATATACGTTTGTTTTAGTTATAGTTTTAGTTTTAGTAATAATATAGATTTGATTTTAGTTATAGTTATAGTTTCAGTGATTATATACGTTTGTTTTAGTTTTAGTTATAGTTTTAGTAATAATATAGATTTGTTTTTAGTTATAGTTATAGTTTTAGTGATTATATACATTTGTTTTTAGTTATAGTTTTAGTTTTAGTTAACTTAAACATATTCACCTTACTAAAAGTACTTTTAGTTTTAGTTACAGTTAACTGAAACAACACTAGACAGCATCAACACCTGTGCGCAGGTGATATAATGGTCAGGGCGTGACCGTTGTTCTCAGAGTTGTCAATATCCACTGTTGAGAGTGGCACTGTCTTAAATAGCATCAACACTTGATAATAGCACTGTGGTCCCTCTATGGTGGTTAGCTGGTTGGTACTCTATAGCTGGGTCATGTTTGATTGTGTTCATGACAGCAAGTGTCTTCTGGTAGATGGGAGGGTGTCTCCTGATAGTGATCTGGATGGGAGAGCGTCTCCGGCTAGTGATCTGGTTGAGAGAGCGTCTCTAGTTAGCAATTTGGATGGGGAGGCATCTCCTGATACTGATCTGGATGGGAGAGGCAAGCAGCTGTTAGCAACACTAATTTGTGTCACCTGGCTTTAGCCAGATTGTGACAGCATCAACACCTGTGCACAGGTGATACAATGGTCAGAGTGTGACCGTTGTTCTCAGAGTTGTCACAATCCACTGTTGAGAGTGGCACTGTCTGAAATAGCATCAACACTTGATAGTAGCACTGTGGTCCCTCTATGGTGGTTAGCTAGTTGGTACTCTATAACTGGGTCATGTTTGATAGTGTTCATGACAGCAAGTGTCTTCTGGAGATGGGAGAGTGTCTCCTGATAGTGATCTGGATGGGAGAGCGTCTCCGGCTAGCAATCTGGTTGGGAGAGTGTCTCTAATTAGTGATTTGAATGGGAGAGCGTCTCTTAATACTGATTTGGATGGGAGAGCATCTTCAGCTAGTGATCTGGTTGGGAGAACGTCTCTAGTTAGCAATTTGGATGAAAAGACATCTCCTGATACTGATCTGGGTGGGAGAGGCAAGCAGCTGTTAGCAACCCAATTTCCTGATGACACTCTGAACTAGAGGGCCTGTCTGTGACTGCAGGCAGGATAAAAGAGAATCTCTTCTGACAAAAATTTAAACTGCGAGCATCCCTCAATAGCAATCTCTACTTGTGGTAGCAGCTGGCACAGTGAAGGAATCCAGTCAGACCTGCAGCTGAAGAACTCACAACAAAATGCATATAATAGCAAATAGTCTTTCATGTAAATGTTTCTGAGTAATTGAATGCAGGCACAGTGAAGTACAGAGTACAACAACATTATGTGTCTACTTGCTCCACTGCTTACACTACAAATGTACATAAGTACCACTATTGACAGTGGAATACTAACTAGAATTGTTATCTACTGGCATACAATGCCAATTAACATAGAGCACCTACTTATAGTGAAGTTTGTAAACTGTTCAGTGGGTAGAGACAGGGTGGGGAGATTTCTTACAACAGGTATGAATTACTGCCAACATGTTCTGCTCACGATGTGGGACATGCGTTGTTCTTATTAGAGCCCACTGTTGCATGCTAATTATTTTGGATACTTGCATGGCCTACGCTTCACAACATTAACTGTGTTTAATAACTTAAACTTTATTTAATGTTTAATTACGCTACCACTCACCTACTTATGTGGTCTGTTCCTCGGATCTTCATTCTTCACCTCCAGCAATCCATTGATTGAGGAGGGGATTTGGTAAGTGCTAGGGGCCTCATCTGCCATGGTATATGGCTTAGGCAAGGTTATGTAATTCCAGTAGGGCGAAAGTAGGAAGTACTTTTGGTTTATTGATGCTTGGGTAATGAAAGAGTTTAGAGGTTTAGAGCAGAGAAGCGTCTCTGTCCTAAACTCTTTACAATAGAGGCCATAGGTAGGTCATAATATATTATATATATACATTGTGATCTAAACCCCCCCAAGCATCAAGGTTATTTATTTAATTTAGACCATGCAATGTGTAGAAATTTGATGGTAGTAATATGCACGATAAGCTATGCTTGCAACATACAGAAGATGATGTGCAAACCGAGCCATGGTAACATACGAAACAAGCAGTGGAAGCGACATACGTTGGTATACAAACAAGCAATGTTGACGACATACATATCAAGCAAATGTGGCAATATAAATATTAGGAAGACATAACAAACTAACATGCAACTAACAACACAATGGTGTGTCCCATACCAATTGCCTAGCAAAATTGTGGAGCACATCCTAACCATAGAACTAATGAAGACACTGTATCATTTTTTGGCTCAGGTTCTTCATTATGACTTGTTTTCATATGCTGACGATTCAACTCTTATTAAAGTTATACCTTCAAAGGATGATAGGATTGCTGCAGCTGCTGAGCTGAATGATGATTTGGGTAGGGTTTACTCATGGGGGCAGAAGTGGAATATCAATTTTGAACCTGACAAGTGCCATTCACTTTGTGTGTCACTCAAAAGGGATGTCGAGTTACACCCACCATTGTTTATGGGTGCTCTTTCTATTACAGAGGTTGAAGTGTTGAAGATCTTGGGAGTTCATTATGACTGTAAGCTTACCTGGAGCCACATGATTGATCAATTGTCCACTCGTGCTCGCCAAAGATTAGGAACTATTTTTCGTGTTGGAGATTATCTTGGCCAGAGTGGTCTTATTATTGCTTACAAATCTTTCGTCCGTCCAATATGTGAATACAGTAATGTTGTTTTTATGGGAGCTTCTGCTACTCATTTACATAAATTAGATTTAATTCAGAGAATGGCTGAGAGGTTGTGTGGGGTTACCTTTTCCTCTCTAGCTTCTCGTCACTATGCTAGCTCCATTGGTTTGCTGTGTAAGTTGTTGGACCTACAGTGTCGAGGACCTCTACAGGATTTTTGTCCCACTCTAACATCTGTCACCCATGCTTACTCCTTTCGTCATGTTGTGGATGACAGTTTGATGTTGCGGCAGATGACGAAATATAATTCATTGGACTTATTTATTAATGGTTTCCTGGGCATAATTCCCTCTCTCTGGACTACCATTCCGTTAACTTTAAGGGAGAGATGTACAACTGAGGGATGGTCCACCCTTCGACACCAATTTCAAAGACATTTCACTGACATTTAATTTTTTTTTTGTACTCAGCCATCATAATTATGTTATGTGCACTGTATTTGTTACAGTAAAAAAAAAATTATAAAAAAATAATAAAAAATCATGTACACATTAGAGCAAGCACTGTGTTTTGCCTATTGCAGTTGTATAGGTTGAAGTTTCCTTTAATGACAATAAAATGGACTTTTCTTTGTGACCATTATAAGACTCAAGGGTATGGTGTGCAAGAAGCTGACACAACACCGTGAGACTGCTATGCAAAGTTCTAACATGCACCTGGCTGCTTTTCTGCAAACAGTTTATTATTACCGTGTTTTTTTGTTTTTAATTTAAAATTTTTTTGAAATTTTATTTATTTTTTATTTATTTTTTTTTGGTACCAAGTTACTTTCATACCACCATTAATGCAGTCACCTTCTAAGGCTAGTGACTAGCTATATATGCATGTATGTAGCTAGTTTGCTGACACTTCATTGTATTCTGCATTCTCTAGTTGACTATCCAAGCCCTGCTGATGCTGACTACAAGCCAATAAGCAGCAATGAAGAAACCAATATAGTATGCTGTAGAATACAGAAGTCTATTAATGCGTTTAATACATACCTGTGGTTGCATTATTTATTTTAAATTTAATTGCACATAATAATTTTTTTGACTTCAAAAGCACAATTAATGTCACTGAATTCAGGTACTTAGTCGTTTCTTTCTTTCTTTTATTTTGAACGTAGCATCAGTGATTGGTGGCTACACTGTATCTATGTATGAGCTCACTACTAAGTTGACCAGTACAAAGCAACTCTTATTATTTCACACATTACTAGAGGTGTACCGATAGAGAAATTTCTGAACTGATCCAATATAAAGTGATATACTGAGTCAGAACACCAACACCGACACAATGTAATAAAGTGTAGCTATACATTTAGATTAGAAGAAATTGGGGAACTTTAACTTGCATAAGATACACTTAATAAGCAGTTCCAAGTGCTAACAATCACTGACAATGCTTGATTTTCTGTGGTGGTGTGGCCTCAATTAACAGCCCAGACAGTGAGGCACCCACAAAATATTCTTAATGCATGCTCCCACCAAGATGAGTCCACATTACTCCGTATTTTTAATGGCTTGTAATGATGGCTGGTTGTTTCAAGCTGTGTTTCTAGTTTATTCATCCCATGGTGGCTTTTTTTTTATTATAGCTCTCCACTATGATCGTTTGTTGTATGGTTGGTAAGTATTGTAACAATGAGTGTTTGTTAAGCGTGTATGTCTATGGCTTCTCGTAGTATATGCGCTTCTTTTCAAGAATATAGAAAACTACTATTTCCTCAGCCTTGTTTGCTGTATAACATAGGGTAAAATGTGGTTTTAACATGGCAAAGACTATTTCGATATATCATATCGGTTTTGGTGGTTATATTGAGACCAACAGATATTGGCAGAAATCTCCATATTGGCCACTGATACGATATGTTATAGTTATATCCCGGTACAAGGGTGATATCATTGTTATTACACGAGTCCGAGGCGGAGCCGAGGACAAGTGTAATAACAATGATATCATCCGAGTATACGGGATATAACTGTTTTATATCCCAGTGCGCGGGAGTGCGCAGAAGTTTACGGATAATAAATTAAGTTCTGGTTTGAGTTCCTGTCACTGTGCTCAAGATTTCGTCCAAATTGTGTGGAGATTCTACTTCGTAGCTACAAGAGAGACCTTACATACTGCCTACAAACTGTAGCGAAGGGCGGTATTATGAAGCAGCGGTTCCAGGTACGATTCGCCTTCGTCAGAAATTGGTATGGTGGTGTCGCGTGGTGTGCAAGAGAAAAATAAAGACCAACAAGTGGCTACCATAGTCCAAGACAGAACGATGAAGCTAGAGGAAGTTAGTTCTTCACCATAGTGACCGTTGGGAGTGATTGCTGGAGCAAAAATCGTCACGTACTATTCTTGACATTTGTTAAACTATCGTATTGGTAACTTGTAGTGTTATTGTGTAAAGGATTAACAGTTTTCTTGTAAGATTTAGGTAGTTTTAAGTGCTGTATTGGTGTGTTTTGTATCAATATTTCCTTATTTGGCTCTTTGTTCCATTGGTAAACAATGCCATTCGCGGTTATTATGATGTCACGAAAGAGACTGAGTGGCTCCACAACAGGGTGATAAGTTAGTTATCACTGGGTGATAACTAATATATCATACAGTAGCAGCGCCGCTCTGTCTAGCTGTATGGTAGTTATAACCCAGCACGGCGCTTTGATACTCCCACGCACTGGGGTTTAAGTATCAGTACATCCCTGCTCATTACATGCATATATATATATCAGGGGCGGATCCAGGGGGGGGGGGGGGGGGGGGGCTTTGGGGGCTGAAGCCCCCCCCTTCATATTTAGGCTTTACTTAATCAATATGCTGAGTATTATAATGAAATTTTGTCTTAGCATAATTATATGATCACTAATAATACAAATACTCATAAAACCACCTTATAAACATATTTCCAAGGTATTATCAGTGGATTTATGCTAAAATTTATGCAACAAGGATCCGGATCAGCATTAGAGGTTTACAAGATCGAGATACTCTAATAGAGCAGTCAGCTAACTACTCTAATAGAACATTCACTGGAAACATGTAGTTGGTTCTGTTATGGAATTTTTCCAAATCTGCCTGCACCTATACATGCAATGAAGTGAATTGGTCTGTTTAAAGGGCTTCAATCATCTACTTGTGTAGTTAATATGTATGGCAATACTTAATTCAGGTTCACAATTTCCATTGAAAATGATCTCAGATTCAATCTTGTATTGTTCAAATTTCAAAATTTTCCACTTTCAACATTATTATTCTAACATGCACCTATTCAGTGTTGTGCAATTGTGAGAGGGGTGCATCATGTACTTGGTTGTCTGTACCTACCCAAACTTTTCCATTAGCAAAATGCTTCAGAGAGCCATACCTATAATCTAAAGGCAGTATATAAAATATCTACAGGCAGAAATATTATGAATTTTATGTGGAAATGTCTCCAAATTGCAGTGTTTTAGCATCTATTTTTCAAAAGTTTCCTGGGGGGGCATGTCCCCAGACCTCCCTAGTTCCAGCATGCTTTGCATGCTGGGAAGTGTGCTTCGCTACGTCTACCCAAGACATTAGTATCTTGAGTTAGCCCCCCCTTTTATAAATCCTAGATCCGCTCCTGTATATACACGGTGTGTGGGAACAGTGTGTAAGCTTATACTAGTACACCAATTGGTGTTATACTGTTGCTTACCCGATGCAGCATCTCGTCTGAGGCCATTTCGCGATAGTCGGAGCGTTCAAGTTCCCTCCCGAAGATTCTGATTAATGCCCAACACACGATCTCCCTGCATTTTGTGTGGATTAGGTGGCGTCGGACGAACTGGCTATGGCACAAGGTGGAGCTGTAGTCACTGATGTTGGCGACGAGTCCAGCGGCAATGGAGCTGTCCCAGGTGACAGTGATACCGTGCGTGGGCTGAGGCAAGCGACCCAGTTCTAGAGACGACCCTGACGGTAACCACTAGTATTGTAATGTCACATCCTGTCACGTTGCCGCCTTGCCCGGAACACCCGTTCCTTGAGGCAGCCCTTCCCCCGGCATGACAAAGCTCCTCGCCTGCTCAATCCAGCAGTCGAACTTCCCAAGGACGACAGCCCTTTCCTTCCTCAGCAGGCGAGAACAACGAGTACCCATCTTGAAGACTCAAAACCACTGTGACTGGCAAGATTTCTTACAACAGGTATGAATTATTGCCAACGTTCTCTGCTCACGATGCTGCGCATGCGTTGTTCTTATTAGAGCCCACTGTTGCATGCTAATTATTTTGGATACTTGCATGACCTACGCTTCACAACATTAACTGTGTTTAATAACTTAAACTTTATTTATTTGATAAAGTTGGCATTTGCGGTTTATTGAATTTGTTGTAATAACTGGTCGGCGTGCGCATGTTCTACACTGCATTGTAAAAGGTGATATTCTGGAATACACGATAGTCGGATCGCTACCAAACTTTTGGTGGACCATCAGTGATAAATTTGCAAACTTTTAGCGCATGGAATTATAATTGTTGTGATCCAGCACAAAGTTACAGGGCCCAGAAGTTGAAGTTCGCTCGTGGCACTCGCTCTTTGTTTTATAACTCAAGAAGAAGAGCAAAGACAAACCTCCGTGCTAAGTTTCCACAAGTTTATTGAAGAATCTTCACAGTGACTTTGATGCTTGTGCAAGCAGCCAGTATCTCAGAATTAAAAAATGTATGGGTTAACTTTGAGAGAGTACAGCGCGTGAATGAAACAAGGTACAATCTTATACTTTGGTTTCTGTATAGTAGAAAGTTAGGTCAATCTTCGAAGCGGTAGTTTAGATTCCTGTAGTTTTCTTTTTGCTTGTATCAAAGATAAAAAGAATAGCATTTATATGGCTTCAAAAGGTGCTAGCACCCTTAAGCAACAGAATAATCTTGCAACTATTCTTGTATAGGTACCACTCTGAAATTCCTTGGTAAAATGATGACTAATACTGATGAAACATGTCACTGTGAACACAAAACATGAAGAAAACATTAATTTTTACTCTTTTTTATATGCTGCTCAACTACATGCTATAGCAATATACAACACAAGCATGTAAACTGTGTGGCGCTCTTGGAATCAAATCTGAACTGCTGATCCCACCAACCTCACAGTCTTATGGCGATAAAAACCAAAAGTTTGCTGGTAACTTGTACCAGTGGCCAGACAACACGTTATTACATTATCTACTCAAAGTTGGATGGCTGGGGATGGTTTGAACAGATACTGCAACGAAAAATAAAATGAAAACTGTGCAGGTTATCATGATAAGTTATCCATTAAATATTACCCAAAAGTATTGATTGGCTGTGTTTTGATGGCTGAGTCAAGTTGAGCTCTGGTAATTTGTGTAAACTCTCGATTATTGGAACTAATCAATTATTGGCATCCTGAACTCAATTATTGGCACAAGTGACTGGAATAGTTTCTGTGCAATTATGGATCCTGTATTGGCAAAGACGTGTGGCATCATGTGTGGTGAAGATGTCACAGGTAATTTTCTGCATTGTATTTAATGTTATATACACATTTACACATATTATAGAACAGTGATGTTAAGCCTGCTAGGTATAACGGAATTCCCAAGAACTGCACAAGGTGAGAAGTGATGTAGAGGTCGACCACAGTCTTTGTCCACTCCAGCTACGTTAACAATGGATTTGGCACCCGGTTAAATGAAGAGGTTAAGATATGAATTTAGCCATCGATGCAGTTTACCACGAACATTTGAAGACGACTGAGGCAGCAAAACTATTTGGCATACCATGACAAACATTGGGAGACACAAAGTTGTCCATGGTACAAAACCTGGTCCCAAGTAGAGTTGTACTGATTATCAAATCATAGTAGCTGATAATTATCTGTTTTTACCATAATTAGAAAACAGTTGTAATGGGCTGTCGCCAACAGATTATTAGTCTATTCAGCTTCAGCAGCTGCAGTACCCCCACTGGAGGGCTGGTGTCAAAGGCTCTCAAATGTACTTAGGTAATTTGTTTATGTTTTGTGGTAACCATAAAAATAAACAATGATGGTTGGAGCCCTAGCCCACCAGTCTGACTAGCAACTTTGAGTTGAGGTAAGTGTACAACCTCACAGCATCAGCTATACTTTTAGTGGAGTATGCACAAGTGTGACTTGAGTAGAGACCTACAATTGGGTATTGGTTAACTATCTGTAAAATAGGGTAAAAATATCGGATATCGGTTTTGCCTAAAAAGTGGGAATTGGTACAACACTAGTCCCAAGCCTCATCTAACCAGAGAAGAATTTGTATTTGCTGGTGTTTTGGTTGATACGGCAAAGGCTGAATAAGAAAAGATTAGAAAATAGGTATTAACCATAGCTGAAAATGTTGCTCGAGAGAAAGACGTGCTGAAAACAGATCTAGACAGCAAATTATCAAATGGTTGGTACTGCCATTTCATGCAAAGTGACCTTAACTTAAGTAAGGGTGATCCAAAAGCTGTAAAGATGGAATACTCGAATGAAGAAACAATGACAGAGTACTTTGCAATGCTAAAACATGTGATGACTAAGGAGAAGCTGTTAAATAGTCTGAGCCAGATATACAACAATGTAGACAAAACTGGCATGCCATTGGATCATCGGCCACCCAAAGTCATTGTCAAGAGAGGACAAAATAAGGTATGTTGTAGAAAATCAGGCAACAGAAGTCAGGTTACAGTGATAGCCTGTGTCAGTGCCACTGGACATGCCATACCCCCATACATGATATTTGATGCATAAAGCATGAACTAAGAATGGATAGAAGGAGAGGTCTCTGGCACACGATATGACTTGAGTGATAAAGGGTGGGTAAATACTGAGTTATTTATGGATAGCTAGTTGACTTCTCTTAAAATACGCAGTTGCAGTTATTAGTATTAGATGGCCAGCCTCTTGATGCTAGTGTATTTAAACCTTTAAAGCAATATTGGCATGATGCTTGTCATAGGTTTCTGCAAAGGAACTTTGGTAAGGTAATTACCAAGTATGATTTTCACCCCTTTCACATGAGGTATGAAACAATACCATGATACCCATAATGACAGTTAGAAGGAGTGGCATATACCCAAATCACTTTTCAAAATTCCTGCATATACCCTTTGCCAGTATGGGTAGCTGTTGAAATTTCAGTTGCTCTGTGTGACTTGCTTTTGCTTGCCTTATAATCAAGGGGTTTCCATCAGCGTTGAAACCGGGTCGGGTCATTCGGGTCACATTTTCTCAGGGTCATCCGGGTCTGACCCGGTTTACAAATTATCCGGGTCTGACCCGGATTGGATCACGTGAGAAACGAAATTGTTCATTTGACGATGTGGAAATTTATAAACGCTATCGCGTAGCTCTTTCGTGAGCCCTGCCCACTTATCACATTACAAACATATGCTCAGCCACGCCCATTTATTAGTAAGTGCAGTAAACTGAGGGAATCTGTGGTGAGGGGTAGCTATTGTTAGTAGGTGATCACTTTTTTTTTTGGTCTTCAACCTACAGCTAGGCTGAAGTTGCGTCTAGATCCACCCCTGTTTACTCAACACGAATCGAACGCTCAAAAAGGTAGTCTTGCTCACTCGAGACTAGCCGAAACATAGCTCTTATTGCACATCTCAGCTTTAATTAATCCGGGTCAGTGGGTCATCCGGGTCAGCAGTAGTGACCCGGTTTCAACGTTGGTTTCCATTACAGCTAAGTGACTGTTATATTACAGTAGTAGGCCCCGGCCTATTATGCTCAAAAATTTGCCCATTATGCTTTTGAGCACTGCTCAAAAGTATAGCCCATTATGCTCAAAATTATGCTCATCATTTCTTATTATGCTACATTACAAGTACAGTACATAACATTCATGTATATTGTTTTAGTATAATTACTGATTGTTTTTTACATGCACTGATAGTGTCACTAATAGTTATATTGCAGCATGAGGGATGCTTCAATATAATCTTGAAGGGAACTCTCTTGCTGTGCATTGAAAGTGTTTGTTAAAATTGAGAATACTCTTTCAACAGCACCTGATGAAGGCTGTATAAGAGCAACCATCATTGCAGCGGATGACCAGTGCGGTAACTCCTGTGAATGTTCAGCCCACCAGGACATGACATCTACTTCTGGCGATGTATCTGCAGATACCGCAATGTACTGCGGGAGTTCAGACTTGAGATTGTCTAATGTTGTTTTGTTGTTCAAAAAGGTTATTTCTGATAATGAATTAACAATGCTAACATCTGGTGCCACTTCTTTCACTTTTGATGGAGCAAAGACTTGTGCAGCTTTAAAAATTGATAGACTCTTAGACAGTTCATTTGAAAATTTAGATTTAAAATACTTCACAACAGGTGTAACCCTATCTTTCCCATACTTCATAAACCTGTCAAGCAAGGAATGCACACTGCCTGTCAACCTTTTTGCCACAGCAGAGAGATTGGGATAGTGCTGTAATTCTATAGCACTAAGCAGTTTGGTATATATTTCATAGCATTTGAATGCCAAAGCCCCGTCTCCCTCTAGGCTATACGTAGCCTTGACAAATGGTTCACCTGCATCAATAACTACTGCTAGTTCAAGCTGCAGATACTCATGCTTTTGCCTGTCAGAAAACAACTGCAGTAATTTGACTGTAGTTGCAGGTGATGCTTCTGTATTTCGTAAAAATGAGACAATATCACCGAAATATTTGAAAACTTGGTGCAGCACTTCCCATTTGCTCCACCACCTTGTGCAACTATGAGACTTAATTGAAATCCCAGTTGTTGTCCGCCAGTCAACTTTTGCCCGTGAACTGTGAGCAAACAAACTGACCCACAGTCGAAAAAATTCATCAAGTACTGGAACATCAAACTTATCTCCTGCCAAATCAATGGTATGAGAGTAGCATCCTATATCAACAAGTGAGGGAAAGACTACGTTTATTGTTCTCATGGCTGCACCATTAACAGATGCGCGGTCATGCATGCATGCCAAGAGCTGATCTGACTTTACTCCATACGTAACTTGTAAAATACTAATAACCTCACGAGCTAGTTCCTCACCATTCATTGGCTTTGCAAGTATTTGTAGCTTTACCAACCTTTGCACAATTTTGTCTGCTAAAATAAACCGTAGTACAATAGCAAAAGCCTCCCCAAGCCTGGTAGTGCCATCAAAAATTATGGAAACAAATTTCCCTGAAAGCTCTTCCTTGATCTTATTCCCTTCATTAGTACGAACAAATGGTATTAGGTCACGCATACCTCTTTCATCTGTCAGCCTGTATCCACCAATCTCCAAAACTTCTTTCAGTCCGCCAACCTTTTGAAGTGGTATTCCTGATTTCAAAAAAGCTGTCACTACTTTTATTCTGTACAGTTTGTGCGATTCAGATAGAGTTTCACCTCTAGGATGAGTTTCACTTTCATATGCTTGCAACTGCTGGGCTAAAGTTTTGTCACCGCATACTCTCTTGGCTTCTTTCTCCTTGTTCACTTTGTGCTTATTGGAATCAATGTGATGCTTTATACTGCTAAGCTTCATTGACACCTCCTCTCTACAACATCCACAAAAGAGCTTTCCACCAGACACAGTCAAGTACTCTTTCGGGAATCGATTGCACCTATCTCTTGGGGTCACTGATTTCATTGAAGTTGATGCAGATGAACCAGTGCCAGTAGATACTTTTCTTTTCTTTCCCTTAGGTGGATTATTGCGAATTGCTCTTTTTCGACTTAAATCTGATGTTTTAGCTTGCTGTAATACTGAGAGAAGAGATGATGGAGCTCTCTTTAAAGCGTTATCAGTAGCAGAGGTACTCCTACTTTCCCCATGACATTCACTTAGCGATGTTGTCTTAGACGTCCCCGAGGTAGAAGATATTAAACTAACTGTATCATGATCATCGACATCACTGTCCTGTTCATCACTCGATGCAGACGACGCTTCACTGAGTTGTGCTAGTACACCTTCACCAGCTGCCATGGCACTTTATTTATAGCGCCACTCTGTAATAATTATAGTTATTAGTATTAAGGCGCTACTTAATGGCTGGATCTTCTAGAAGAGTGTTCGAGAGATCGTTGTTTGCAGGAACTCGAGCTGGAACTCAAAGAATGATGGAATGGCCTAGGTTTGGTAAAATTAAACAACAATATGCTTGTGTATTTTGCCTATTATGCCAGCATTATGCTCGATGCTTTTGCCTGCCTATTATGCTTTAAATTATGCCGGCATAATCGGCCGGGGCCTATACAGTAGTTTATATAGAATGACTGCTTCATTAGAGTATCTCGATCTTTTCACCAAAATCATCATTCACAACAGTGCTATTAGTGTTGCTATCATGCATGTGAAAAACTATAGATTAAAGTTTAAAATGTGTCATGTTCCATGATAGATTCCAGATTCTGGAATCCTGAAGTTTCAATTTCCTAATGTTTCGAGTAGTGTGTAAAATCCAAAAGCGTTTCCTGAAATCTCTGGAAACAACCCTGGGTATGCCCAGCTGGTGGCCAAGCTGCTTCTACTAGTACCACAGATGCTGAACCTTTAGTACCAATCTTTACTTCTGTGGAAGAAAAATGTTTTGAAAGACAATATGAAAATCAATTTTATATTCCTGATCCCCAGTACTTGCTTTGGTTAAAAGACTGACATCCAGACCATTTTCAGGAACTATCATCATCTAAGGTTCCACATTTGGCTGCTATTTCAATGAAAGTTCACAGTCAAACTTGGATTAACAAATTCATCCACTGTTACTTGTTTAGCTGTAGAACAGCAAGAAGACAAGGTATCTGCTGATATAGAACAGTCACCAAAGGCAAGACATATCTTCACCACCACATAATGCTGTTTAGATATGCAAGACATGGTGCCCTCTGTTGAAGGCTATCTATCACAGCAACCGGCCAGACTATCTGGAGAGCAAACTGATGTGCAAGGTATTGCCATGTCTCCAACACCTGCAGATAATACATTGTTGGAGATGCCAAGACCTGATGTCCCATGTAAAAGACCATCTACTAGAGCAACCGGTCAGACCTCCAGGTGAGCAATTTATTGTGCCTTCTCCTCCTGAGCATGAAGGCAATTTGAAGCACATTAGTAAAAACTTGGTGCAGTATGTGCCAGTGAAGCAAAAAAACATCCAGTTCTAGTTGTGTGACTGGTGCAAGGATTCTAGCTAGTAAGACGTGTGCTCAAATTATCTTTGAACGTGAAGGAAATAAAGTAGAAAGAAGAGAAAGAAGCAAGGAAGGTTGCCAGAGAGCAAGAAAAAGTATCAGCTAGAAAAAGCAGTAGCTGAAAAAAGAAGAGGCTGGTAAAAAAGAAAAAAAAATCTGCTAGGAATAAAGAACAGGAATCTAGGTCCTGAAAAAGGCAAAACAATATTGTTAATAATGTTGATAAGGGACAGGTGACATCAGACTATGAAGATGATGACAATGATGATGATAATGAAATTGAGTCAGCTTGCCCAACTAGGTCAACGGTAAGATGGTTTAATGGAAAGTATCAACTAATGTTGTGTGTGCTTCTGTATGTATGAGGCTGAAGAGACAGGTTTTTAGTGGGTAAACTGTGTGTGCCAGTGATGGGTCTGTGAAGACTGCTACATAGAAGTATTGACTGACAAATGTTGAAGAGAACTTATTTGTCTATATTGTGTCTTATAACAGTTGTTGCATATTTAAGCATAATCACATGGTGTGTTGTAAATGTTCATAATTATCTTGATAGTAGTAAGATTTTTATTGTGATTTATTCAGGGACAGTTAAGTAAAAGGTGTGGTATGTGTAGGTTTTTTTTCTTCAAAATTATAGGGTAATCTTAAAGATAGGAATTTGTTGGAATGCTGATATTTGAAGCTTTATTTACTCTTAATGGGGTGTGGATGATTAAGTACCGATAATTGAGAATTACCTTTGTGAGTTTAAGTGTGTATAACCCCATCAATAATCCGATGTACTTGAAATTTGAGTACTTGAAATTTGAGTACTTGGTAGAGGGGCTTCTAGTGTTTTTCGTTTGCCTACCAAATTACAGTGTTTGGTTCAGTTCTTTGTATACCAATAATTGATGCTTTATGTTAAATGATGCTTTGTTTGTTTGTTGTATGTTTAAGTTTATTGCTAGCAGATCTTGTGAAGTGGTGACAAATTTGTGTTTCTCTGTGACTATCAATAAAGTAGATATTTAAATAAAGAAAAGTATGTCACAGTGATCATAAGTATACACTAGTTGTAACATACAGAGTCAGATTTTGAGGTTAGAAATTTAGTTGCCGGAAGATTCTGTGCTGCATTCATTCAAGAGTGGAGATATCACAAAGAACTATAGACTCATAGAGATGGGATAAGGGAATAGCAATAAAGTAAAGTACAGTAGAACCTCAGTTATCCAGACCCCACTTATCTGGTTTCTCAGTTAACTAAACTACAGAATTGACTGCTCTATTAGAGTAGTGACTGTTCTATTAGAGTAGTTGAAAATACTAATAATAAAAAGAAAATTTTTAATGCTATTAAGTTATTTATATGCACAGTTTCAGAGATTCAGACTCCCTGATCCCAAGGGGTTCAGATAACTGAGGTTCCACTGAAGCTGAGATCTTACTAGTGCTAATTAAAGAGTTCTCTTCATAGAGATGTCAATTGTTTGGCCAAACACACATCGGAGCAATCCAAGTGTTTTATAAGATTTAGATGATATGAGATTGTAATGTTCTCTATAGATACGCAAGTCAGTGATGCCAAGGTCATTACGAGTGTCATTAGTGAATTAATTTAAAGCTTCATATTGTAGCTCTATATAGTTATTATCAAGTTACACTTGTCTGAAGGCATCGTCAGGCAGTCTGTCAGTTAGTAGAAAATTCCACTGAATATATTTTGTAGTCGCCTATTGGATGCATTCAGGTCACACTGAAAACACTTTTGAGCTCGATTATACCTAACCAATAATGCCAAGGCACTATGAAGGTGTTGTGAGGTTAAATATGTTTTATAGTATATTAAAAAATTATAAATTTAAAAATATAGTAGGAATCCAAGCGATAAAAGTAGTGAAACAAAAGAGAAGAACAATGGAAGCTATTACAGCATAGCTTGGTGGGAAATCCCTACTTTAGCATGATATAGCCATTATGTGTGACTGTCTCTGGGAAAACCGGTCTTATCGTCAATTTAGAAGTATGGAGAAACGTCGGTTTGAAATATTCAGAGTGTTGTAGCTGGCCAATGGTGGTAGCTATGCACACCAAATTTTCACACGTTGTACAACAATTTCTTACCTTCCTGATCATCCAGTGAAGAAGTAGTCAACAGCTAAGTTTCCCGCCATTTTAGATAGTTTTTAAACCAAGGTTGTCTGTATCAGGCGAGCTCCAGAAGGGTGGGAGGCGAGGGCCCTGGAAGGCGGGCAAGATTGTGTTCAAAACTTGAAAAGAAACGTGTTGGGATGAATTAGGCCAAGTTATGAGCCATTCAGGGCTCAGAACTGGCTAAAATGAAAGGAAATTTACAAGACAGTTCATTGTCCAGCACCACCGAGCTGTACAGCCACACACAGCCATCTCCTGGCTCCATCAAGACCCCAGACCATTTGTATGGTTCGCCACTGTGCTTTTAAAAAGCAGCCAGCAAAAGCAGACCACTTTACTCTGGTCGAATATTGGCAGTGAAACTTGATAGAGCATTCATCAAGCTTTGTGTTTGTGTGAAAAAATCAAACTTCCTGTCTTGGGCAATAAGAACAGTTTTCGTAGATCCAGTCACATTTTGTGTTTGTTCAATGCCAAAGTAGGAATTTCCCACCAAGCTATGCTGTAATAGCTACCATCGCTCTTCTCTTGTTTCACTACTTTTTATCGCTTGGATGCCTACTTTATTTTTAAATTTATAATTTTTAATATAGTAGTTTGTTTAGTTTTTTTGTTAAGGCATACAGCTAGCTATAAACATGTGACTGCTCTATTAGGGTGACTGCTGTGTTAGAGTATCTCGAGTCGGTTTGCAAAGATGTGTGCTTGCCCAAAAAGGGGTATGGTTTTGATCGATTATAGAGTATCTCGAATCAGCCTTCCAAATTGAAGGTGTATGGTCACTGAAATACAGCTAGTGCAAAAGGGGTGTGTCATCATGGTTTAAATTGATAGATCGATAATGCGTAGAATAAAGAATGTGTTGTGGAGTAAATTGTCTTTTAACTGTTGAATTGACTAATTATTGTGTAATTAGACTAAAGCTAATTATTATGTTGTTTATTGTTCTTATTCTGGAACTATCTCCAGACTTCTAGAATTGTAGTCTATAAAAGAGCATATTGTTGTACAATTTGTCAGTCCACTTGAAATCAGTCATTAAAGTAGCTCTGTGAAAACCTTTCTATTACAACAGGTTATGGGCCCAGAGCGTCTTGCTGCGTTTTTTGGCTTTGAAGACTGACGCCTCTAATGGAAGAGGAAGGCAAGGCTTCAAGCAATTCATCTGGAGGAGACAAGAGAGAGACGCACTACCCTCGTGACCTTTGACCTTGGCTCTGGCTTACAGCGCTTGGGACTGGAGGAACGATGGCTGAAGTCGACAGGTGGTCGATAGACAAGCTGGATTCGTCGAACTGGCCAATGTGGAAATTCCAGATGAAGCATCGTCTGTTGGCAAGAGGGCTGTGGGGGCTGGTCAACAGAACAGAGGCTCTACAGGATGAAGCAAACGCCCAGCAGCAAGCGAACTACAACAAGAGATCCCAGAAAGCTTTCTCAACAATGGTAATGGCGATAGGCTTGTCAGAACTCTACCTAGTAACTTTGTGCAAAGGTCCAGCAGCAGCATGGACGGCTTTACGGAACCATTTTGAGCGTGAGACGCTCGTGAAAAAGTTAATGCTGAAGAAGCAGTACTTTCGCATGGAGATGGAGGAAGGAACTTCTGTTGAGGAACACATCAAGAGAATGAAGGACTTGACGGACAGACTAGCAGCTATGAATGCTCCAATAGCAGAGGAAGACCAGATAGTGACGTTCTTAGGGAGCCTACCTGCTACTTATTCCACCCTGGTGACAGCTCTGGAGGCCAGAGACACCATTACTCTTGGCAATGCTCAGCAAGCTCTAATCAGAGAGGAGCAGAGGCTGAAGGGACTGACAGGTAGAAGTGTGGCTACAGCAGGTAGCACAGGGCGAGCACTACTTGGAAAGCAGTCTGATAAGGGCAGAAAACATAGCCAGAAGAAGGTATGTTTTTTTGTGTGGAGAAACTGGTAACTTCTGTAGGGATTGTCCAAGAAATCAGCAGAGTTCCAGGCCTAAGCACAAGGCAAAGCCTGTTAGTACTGAGTCTGTGGGATCTCACTCCGATTGTGAGACTGATGATGGAGCATTTGGAGCATCATCTAGTTCATGTGAACCTGGGAGGTGAATAGTTTACTCTGGAGCATCAAACCATATGACACCAGTAAAGGAGACACTGGTCCATTATGTAGAGTTTGACAAGCCCCAAATGGTTTGTCTAGGGGATGGCTGAACGGAGAGGCCTTTGGAAGAGGAAACGTCCACCTCTCTATGGTTTTTAGCTCGTGTAATCCTAAGAGGAATACTATGTATGATGCTCTATATGTTCCTAATTTAAATGTAATTTGTTCTCAGTTAGAGCAGCTGCCACAAAGGGCAATTGTCAAATTTGGAGAAGCCAAGTGCTGGATTCATGGGAACAGTGGCAAGCTGTTAGGGATGGGAACAGCTGCTAGCAAATTGTACTATCTGGACTGCCACACTGTTGCTTTGGACCATGTCACTGTAGTATCAAGACCTCAATCTGCAAACACTGCTGACCTTTGGCACCAGCGTTTGGGTCACTTGAATGGAGGTCAACTGAAAGAGATGGTTACCCATAACATGATGATGGGAATGAAGATTCCCAAGGCTGAAGATCTTTCTTTTTGTGAGAAGTGTGTGGAAGGGAAGATGGCTAAGATACCTTTTAAGTCAGTGGGAGAGATTCGCTCGGTAAGAAAGTTACAGCGTGTACATAGTGATGTATGTGGGCCTATGCCTACTGTATCAATTGGAGGTAGAAGGTACTTTGTTACCTTCATTGATGATTACACGAGATGTAGTAGAGTTTATTTTATGAAGAATAAATCAGAGGTGTTTGACAAGTTCAAGGAGTTTGAGCTCTGTACTACTAATGAGTGCAGTAATTTAATTGGAACCTTGCGTTCAGATAATGGTGGAGAGTACCTCTCAAAGGAGTTTGAAAAATACCTACGAGCTAAAGGAATACACCACGAGCTTTCAGCTCCATATTCACCTGCTCAAAACGGTGTTGCTGAGAGGCTGAACCGCGGAGTCTGCACGTACTATGATGGCTCAAGCAGGACTTTCAGAGAAATACTGGGCAGAAGCTGTGGCTACTGCAGCCTACCTGAGAAACAGAGCAGCTACCAGGTCTCTGAAGAAGATGACACCCTATGAAAAATGGTATGGTCGTAAGCCAAATCTTGCACATCTTAGAGTGTTTGGTTGTGTGGCTTAAGCGTATGTTCCTGATAGTAACAGAAATGGAAAGCTGAGCAAGAAGGCTGAAAGGTTACGTTTTGTTGGATACAGTCTTCAAACAAAGGGATACCGCTTGATAGATGAAAGCAGGTCGAAAGTCATCATACGTCGAGATATCATATTCAATGAGGCTGATTTCCAAAATGACTGAGGTATCAACAAGAATTTGGATTGTTTCAATGATGATGTGACTCCTGAGGGAGAGGAGTCAGTTGTACAACAACCCGATGACCAAGGTCAAGGTCAACACTGGTATCCTGCAAGACAGAGACGTCTGCCAGTAAGGTATGGCATTGATGAGTACACAGACATGGCATTGTTAGGTGGAATCCAAACAGAAGACCTCAGAGTATTGAAGAAGCTCTACGGAGTAGGCTTTCTAAGAAGTGGCAAGAGGCAGCTGATTCAGAGTTCCAGTCACTGACAGAAAACAACACGTAGGAACTAGTAGAGTTGCCCAGTGGAAGAAAGCCAGTTGGATGTAAATGGATCTTTAAGACTAAGCGTGGTAGTAATGGAACAGTAGAACGTTACAAGGCACGACTAGTAGCAAACGGATACACTCAGAAGTATGGAGAAGACTACGACGAGACGTTCTCACCTGTAGTTCGGTACTCATCTATACGTGCGATGTTGGCTTTTGCAGTTTAGAATGGTATGATCATTCATCAGATGGATGTGGTGACAGCATTCCTAAATGGAGTGTTAGATGAAGAGATCTACACGGAGCAGTCTCCAGGGTATGTTAAAGAAAGTGAAGAGCATCTTGTCTGTAAGTTGAAAAGGTCTCTATATGGGTTAAAACAGTCCTCTTGTTGCTGGAATACTGTATTTACAGCACACATGGAGTCTGGAAACTTCAAGCAGTGTTCAGCTGATCCATGTGTTTTTGTTCGCAGTGAGGGTACTGATTTGACCATTGTTGCTGTGTATGTCGACGATCTGATCATTGCTACCAAAACCTTACAAGTGATGAAGAAGATGAAAGATGACTTGTCCAACCATTTAAAGATGAAAGATCTGGGAAAGATCCACTACTGCCTAGGGATTGCTGTGGAGTATG
Organism: Dysidea avara; assembly: GCF_963678975.1. NCBI lineage: Eukaryota > Metazoa > Porifera > Demospongiae > Dictyoceratida > Dysideidae > Dysidea > Dysidea avara. The sequence continues at coordinate 32,080,726 of NC_089278.1, read as the reverse complement.
ATGAGGAGAAAAATACCTTGTGGGTGCACTAAAGGCAGTACATCTTAACACTTCTGGATAAGTATGGGTTAAGTGAAGTCAAACCATCCACAACACCAGCTGATATTAGTGTTAAATTAGTAAAGGATGATGGAGTCAGTAAATCTGTTGACCAAGTAATTTATCAGTCCATGGTGGGCAGTCTGCTTTACGCAGCCACTGCAACAAGACCTGACATAGCCCAAGCAGTGGGAGCTGTGTCAAAATTTAACTCCTGTCCCACCGAAGCTCACCTTACTGCAGTTAAGCGAATACTTCGCTACCTTAAGGGCACCATCAATCTTGGTCTGATGTACAACAAATCAGCTGATCAAAAGCTCTTTGGGTTTTCTGATGCTGACTGGGCTGGGGACATAGACAGTAGACATTCCACAACAAGAAATCTGTTCATTATGTCTGGAGCTGCGATTAGTTGGCTGAGTAGGAAGCAACTAGTGGTTGCTCTGTCAACTACTGAAGCAGAGTGCATTGCTCTCTGCACAGCCACTCAAGAGGCTGTATGGCTCAGAAGATTGTTATTAGATATAGAAGCAGAACCAGAAAAATCAACCGTCATCAGAGAGGATAACTTAAGTGCTATTGCCATTGCTAAAAACCCCATTACTCATGCTAGAACTAAGCATATTGATATTAAGTTTCACTTTGTGAGAGAAGTGAACATTTTCGGCTGGAGATGGGACTGAAGACCTTACCCAGTGTCAAGTCAATTTAAGTGGGAGTGCTGTGGAGTAAATTGACTTTTAAATGTTGAGTTGACTAATTATTGTGTAATTAGACTAAAGCTAATTATTATGTTGTTTATTGTTCTTATTCTGGAACTATCTCCAGACTTCTAGAATTGTAGTCTATAAAAGAGCATATTGTTGTACAATTTGTCAGTTCACTTGAAATCAGTCATTAAAGTTGCTCTGTGAAACCTTTTTATTACAACAGAATGGGCATGATCTTGTGACCTATTGTGAAGCTATCTAGTACCAGTACCTCCGTACAGTACCCTCCATCATAGATTATATCAGTAAGGAATATAATCTATTCCTCCATACAGTAGCATAGTCTAAGCACATTAAATAATCTTGTGGCATCTATTAGCTATGCTGCTTAAAGAAAGTGTTGATGCGGAAAATTAACGCCTTGATATGGTTTCGTTGGATGAAGAAGAAGACAAGCAGCTTGATTGAAGATAAAAGAAAAGACAAAGCACAGAGGACACACACTCGTTGGAACCCAAAAAGGCACATCCCACTGGTGAGTCTGTTATTGTGGCGTAAAATGGTGGCCGTGCACTGCTTCGTTTGGCCTCTAGGCTTGTGACTGTGGTCAGGCAGTCAGGCAGTCAGTCTAAAATTCCAAGTTTTGGTGATATTTAAAATCCTGTATCCGGCCACCTGTAAGCGTTTTGTTGTATTTAGTGCTGTTTTATGTATTATATGGACTGGTACTATTCCGTAAAGGTGATTTTCGTCTCGTAAGATATCTCTAGGATGATTTTTAAAGACGGAATTTTGGGCGGCACGTGAAAATTTCACCTGGATTCCTACTTAAATGGTACGACTGTACCGTTTGATAAGACATTGCAAACCTCCATGATCTCTAATATACAGTACTACCATACTGTATGATAAATAACAAGTCAGCATGGCTAAACCAACAATGAAATTTACACTTCAGATGATGATGGTCCCTATTCGCTTGAAAACTTTCAAGTTTTTCTTGGCACTTCTTTGTTAATTTTTTTGTAACATAATTAACTATATTAGTAAACCTTTGCGTCACCGCAATAAAGGACTATGCCAGATGTACGAGGCTATATTATGACCTTTAAAGAAGTTAAAAAAGGTTAATGTTGGAACGACAAATAGTGTGCAAAATAAATATAAAACTTACTGATATAGGGGTGTCAAGAATCAGAGACGGTTGCAGGTATACCTATCACACAAGTATCAATTGGAGTAGTTGGGCTCCATTAAGAATACTTAATGTATGCGCAGCAGCACGTGCTCAGCCTATGTGTCGTGACACCTGACGAGAGCTCCACCAAAAGGAAATTAATACCCACCCACCCCACATTCCTCTTTGTGTCTTACCCCAAGAAATTCAACATATTCATGCAATCAGTGGCTACAACCTACTCACGATATCTACCAGTCCTCTTATGTGTATATATATATATATATATATAATATGGCACTTATTTGGCTTTCACTAGCTAGTTCGAGCTGCTAGCTGACACCTATTAAGCAATTACAAGTGTAAGGTTTCCCGCTGAAGACAAATTTTTTTTTGTTTTCAAATATCATTCAAATTCTGACAAGGCAGTCTCGTATTTCTTGTAATGCTTACAGATCACTTGAATGCACTACACTAGTAAGTCGAAGGGGGGGTACACCACTACCTCCTTGTAGGCAATACCTGTGTCACCACCGGTTCAGCAAGCATTGATAATACTTACCAGCACCTGGTGAGCAGATAGTGTTCATTTGTATGCATGCATAGCTGTTAAATGTAGAATTCACCCGTACTTGTATATTGTATGTTACCACTGTTGTGTTCTCTGCACCACAGGTGTGCCAGGGCTATGCCAGCCATTTTGTACCCTGCACCATAGGTGTGCCACGGCTAGGTCAGCCGTTGTGTTCTCTGCACCGTAGGTGTGCCAGGGCTGTGTCAGCCTACTTTATACACACATCGTGTGTGTGTGTGTGTGTGTGTGTGTGTGTGTGTGTGTGTGTGTGTGTGTGTGTGTGTGTGTGTGTGTGTGTAAGGTGCTTGTTGCACCCTCTACACATGGCTGCAGTTGCAGCACGTCCAATCCTTACAGAAGGAGCGGGCCGCCTGAGGTTTCAATAGGATGTTGCCTAGTAGGCACTAGGAGTGGCCGGAATTGGAAGAATTTGGAAGACTGGGAAGGTATTCTTAATCCAAATTCTTCCCTGCTTACCCAAGTATCTGTCATTCAAATATCATTCCACACTTTATAAATTGGCCTGCTTAAAAAAATTAGGAACAAACTAGTAGTGTATTTTAAGTTGCACCCAAGGCAGCCGAGACCTCAGGCACTTACCAAACCACCCCACCATCAGTCGATAGTGGGTAGCCTGCAACACTTAGCAGGTGAAGTACCAAGATAAAAGGAAGGAACAAAGGTGAGTGTTAATAAGTGAACAACATTAAGTATGACATAACACAATCACCTACATGAATTAGCAATAAGCAATGTAGCTGTTTCATACATTTTTCGAGTATGTAATTACCATTACACAGCCCTACGCATGACACATGATATGTTAAGCTATCCCAGAACCAACCTACATACTTTGACTCTTACAGATGCGGTGCTAAATTTGCAAATATATATGTTTTGTTCTTACATGATAGGCAAATGAGGCCATCGGTACATTACCAGAATTAGACACCTTATGCTGTCAATGAAAAGAAATGGGATATAAAGGTAAATCCGTGATATATGCATTGCATGTACATATAATGGTATGCAAAAAGGCTTTTGTCAGACTGAAGTGAAATCTAACATTGAGATAATCAAGCCGTTAGCCTAAGCTGATATTGAGTTATGCTTGTCTGAAGGTATCAGATAGTAATCAGTTAGTCAGTCAGTAGAAACTTCCACAAATAATTTTTATTGCAACGACTTAATGGAAGTGTTTTGGGTCACACTGAAGGCACTTTTAAACTTAATCAATACTGTCAAGGCACTGTGAACAGGCTGGTGTTTAGTCATTGGAAAGTGCAAACCTTCATGATTCCTACTAGAGCACTACCATACTGTATGATGTTTATTCATATTTCTTATCTTGCTAGACCATTGCATCAACATGTACATATGTAACATGGGTTAAGATAACACTACAGAAATTGAGGTGCATGCAGTGATTCAATTTGTGCTGATACTGCTTAAGTTTGTCATTGTTGTAGTATTTGCTATTATTACCTTCTAAAGGACTGCTAACATATTATGCAGCCTTGCAGTAAATTCTCACCACCACTTTCAGAATTATTAATTGGACTTGATGTTGAGTGGTGATCCATATGTTTGATAAAGGTGTACATTACTGACCACTTAATTAGAGTGTTTATTTATTGATAATTTATAATGAAAGTGATTCACTAATCCAATAGACTTCCCATTAAATCAAAAATTTAATTCATTTTGAGGATTAATAAAATACAGGAACTTGTTCATGCTACTGATCAACATTTTGCGAAGAAAATCACATACCTGGAACAGTGCACATCACACCAGCATCATGTCCATGATCGCAAGTATGATTTCCCCATCCTAAGTGTGTACAGTCTCCAATTGTTTGTTCATTACCAGTACATTGTAGATCATCAAGCCAGATAGGACCACTACCTTGTCCATAATATGCATAGTGTCTAGCATTAACTACTTTACCAAAATCCAGTTCACTGCATACAACTTGTGCATCATTCAAGTCCCAGAAATCATCACACACTGTACCCCATTCACCATTGTGATGCACCTCCACTCTACCTTCATATCTGGTTGGTCCATTAACAAGACGAACTACAGGTGAAATAATATTCATGTAAATAGTACACAATCAAGAAACTTTATTATAGTGGTCTATATCTACAGCCAAAACAGCTGAAAGTGTGTGGCAAAAAAATGGCTGATGTTGAATGAAGATGCAATATTAGCCAAGATATGGTCACCACTTTGATATACTGCACTTATAGGCTATACTGAACTAGCTAGCAACAAGTTAGATGACTACACAGCTATAGCTGCACGGACACTATTGTTGCCATAACCACTATCCAGCGTTTCTTAGCAAACATGGTTACTGTAGCAAGCACTACAATAAAATGATATTGACAAAACTCAGCAGGAGATGTAGATCATTAACTATCAGATGAGCTATTCTGTTATACATGCAATATTGCATAGATGCAGTAAAACCATTCCTTTTATATCACCTAATGAATAACTTCACAATGCATTTTATGCTAATGAAAGTGCTGACAAAGCTTAGCATAAAGTCTTTCCTACGTGTTCCGATGTAAGGTCTTCTTATCTAGCATGAAACATTTTAAACCACGTATATTTTACGTCAACATCTACACAAACAGCTCATAGAACAGTTAGATTTACAGTAAGACCACTATAGTTGCAGATGTTCATTACAACATTGAAACTGGGTCACCAGACACTAATCCCAATAAGTGGGCATGGCTCACAAAAGTAGCTGGGCTGCAGCATGACTAGACTATGACATGTTAACACACCTCCACATCATTAAACTAAATATATAACATTATTAATTTCACAAAATTATGATCCAATCCAAGTTCGGCCCAGATAAACTGTAAAGCAGATCAGACCGAGACGACCTGGACAAAATATGACCCGTTTTACCTGGATGACCTAACCTGGTGTACCACTAGTTCACTATAATTATTTCCATGATGTCACCAATGGACATCAGTGCATCATGGGTTAATATTGGTTGGTAAATAATAGAATTGCAATCAACCATTTGTCTCAAGCTGATATTGCTTATTTGTCAACCATTGTCTGATGATGGTGGTTGTTTTGGTAGGTGTGCAGGTTCAGCCACAAATTGTGGCTCTGACTGCATGAGACTTCAGAGCAAAATACCTGGGGGTTCCTGACTTTAAAACCACAGGAATTTCTAAGGCCATCATAACAATCCTAATGAAACCCTGCACTATCACACCCTATGCTATATAACATAGTCTTGGGATGGAAGAGCTATCTAATCAAAAACAGCTAAGCTGTAAAAAAAGGTACGGCCCCAAAAAGGCTATGGTGAAAAAAGATGTGAAATCCAAGGTGGCGGCCAAGAAATGGCTGTGATGGTAGGTTAATGGTAAAAATTTTAATAACGACAATTCAGGTGAATTTTGTGCCAATTGACCAAGCGGCATCAAATTCACCTGAATTGTCGTCATTAAAATTTTTACCATTAACCTACCATCACAGCCATTTCTTGGCCGCCACCTTGGATTTTACATCTTTTTCACCATTGCCTTTTTGGGGCCGCACCTTTTTCTACAGCTTAGCTGTTTTTGATTAGATTTCACTTCTTTTTGTATTTGTATACCCCAAAGCCAGCCTATGGCCAGCTTTAGAACTTTTTAAAACTATCTTTTTTTCTTTACCACAGGAAGAAGAAAAGACGAAGCAGATGTACTTTAAATATTTTATCAGTAAATGTACAAATTATATATATATATATATATATATATATATAAAATACATAATTATTACAGAAATCTCCATGGTGGTTTCTTTATAACTGAACACTCTACAAAGTGACTTCTTCTAGCTGATATCTCTACAGTGTCACTTGTTTGTAGTTGAACTCTCTACATTATGGTTTCTTTGTAGCTGAACTCTCTACAAAGTAACTTCTTCTAGTTGATGTCTCTACAGGGTCAGCTGAACTCTCTACATGATGGTTTTCTTTGCAGCTGAACTCTCTACAAGGTAACTTCTTCTCGCTGATGTCTCTACAGGGTCACTTGTTTGTAGTTGAACTCTCTACATGATGGTTTCTTTGTAGCTGAACTCTCTACATGATGGTTTCTTTGTAGCTGAACTCTCTACAAAGTAACTTCTTCTAGCTGATGTCTCTACAGGGTCACTAGTTTGTAGCTGAACTCTCTACATGATGGTTTTCTTTGCAGCTGAACTCTCTACAAGGTAACTTCTTCTCGCTGATGTCTCTACAGGGTCACTTGTTTGTAGTTGAACTCTCTACATGATGGTTTCTTTGTAGCTGAACTCTCTACATGATGGTTTCTTTGTAGCTGAAATCTCTACAAAGTAACTTCTTCTAGCTGATGTCTCTACAGGGTCACTAGTTTGTAGCTGAACTCTCTACATGGTGGTTTCTTTGTAACTGAACTCTCTACAAGGTGACTTCTTCTAGCTGATCTTTCTACAAGGTGATTTGTTATAGTTGAACTCTCTACATGATGGTTTCTTTGCAGCTGAATTCTCTACAAGGTAACTTCTTTAGCTGATCTCTGTACAGGGTGATTTGTTTGTAGCTGAACTCTCTACAGGTGATTTGTTTGCAGTTGAACTCTCTACATGATGATTTCTTTGTAGTTGAACTCTCCACAAGGTAATTTCTTCTATCTGATCTCTGTACAGGGTGAATTGTTTGTAGTTGAACTCTCTACAAGGTAACTTCTTCTAGCTGATCTCTCTAAACAGGGTGATTTGTTTGTAGCTGAACTCTCTACAGGTGATTTGTTTGTAGCTGAACTCTCTACATGGTGGTTTCTTTGTAACTGAACTCTCTACAAGGTGACTTCTTCTAGCTCATCTTTCTACAGGGTGATTTGTTTGTAGCTGAACTCTCTACAAAGAACTTCTTCAAACTGATCTCTGTACAGGGTGAATTGTTTGTAGCTGAACTCTCTACAAGGTAACTTCTTCTAGCTGATCTCTATACAGAATGACTTGTTTGTAGCTGAACTCTCTACATGATGGTTTCTTTGTATCTGAATTCTCTAAAAGGTAACTTCTTCTAGCTGATCTTTCTACAGGGCGATTTGCTTGTAGCTGAATTCTCCACAATGTAATTTGGTTGCAGCTGAACTCTCTACATGGTGATTTCTTGTAGCTGAGCTCTCTACAAGGTGACTTCTTCTAGCTGAACTCTCTACAGAGTGATCTTTTCGTAGCTGAAACTCTCCACAGTGTGATTTGTTTGCAGCTGAACTCTCTACATGATGGATTCTTTGTAGCTGAACTCTCTACAAGGTGACTTCTTCTTGCTGAACTCTCTACAGGGTGAATTGTTTGTAGCTGATCTCTCTACATGATAGTTTCTTTGTAGCTGAACTCTCAACAAGGTAACTTCTTCTAGCTGATCTTTCTACAGAGCAATTTGCTTGGAGCTGATTTCTCTACAGGATGATTTGTTTGCAGCTGAACTCTCTACAAGGTGACTTCTTCTAGCTGATCTCTCTACAGTGTGAACTGTTTGCAGCTGAACTCTCTACATGGTGCATAGTTTCTTTGAAACTAAACTCTCTACAAGGTGACTTCTTCTTGCTGAACTCTCTACAGGGTGAATTGTTTGTAGCTGATCTCTCTACATGATAGTTTCTTTGTAGCTGAACTCTCCACAAGGTAACTTCTTCTAGCTGATCTTTCTACAGAGCAATTTGTTTGTAGCTGATTTCTCTACAGGATGATTTGTTTGCAGCTGAACTCTCTACATGGTGGTTTCTTTGTAGCTGAACTCTCTACAAGGTGACTTCTTCTAGCTGATCTTTCTACAGAGCAATTTGTTTGTAGCTGATTTCTCTACAGGGTGATTTGTTTGTAGCTGAACTCTCTACAAGGTAACTTTTTCTAGCTGATCTCTCTACAGGGTGAACTGTTTGCAGCCGAACGCTCTGCAGGGTGATTTAAACGCTCTACAGGGTGAATTCTTTGCAGCTGAACTCTCTACATGGTGGTTTATTTGTAACTGAACTCTCTACAAGGTAACTTCTTCTAGCTGAACTCTCTACAGTGTGATCTTTTTGTAGATGATCTCTGTACAGAGTGATTTGTTTGCAGCTGAACTCTCTACATGATGGTTTCTTTGTAGCTGAACTCTCTACAAGGTAACTTCTTCTAGCTGAACTCTCTACAGTGTGATCTTTTTGTAGATGATCTCTCTACAGAGTGATTTGTTTGCAGCTGACCTCTCTACATGATGGTTTCTTTGTAGCTGAACGCTCTACAAGGTAACTTTTTCTAGCTGATCTCTCTACAGGGTGAACTGTTTGCAGCCGAACTCTCTGCAGGGTGATTTAAACATTCTACAGGGTGACTCCTTTGCAGCTGAACTCTCTACATGATAGTTTATTTGTAACTGAACTCTCTACAAGGTAACTTCTTCTAGCTGATCTTTCTACAGGGCGGTTTGTAGCTGAATTCTCTACAGGGTGATTTATTTGCAGCTGAACTATCTATAGGGTGAATTTTTCTAGCTGAACTCTCTACAGGGTGATCTTTTCGTAGCTGAACTCTCTCCAGGATGATTTTTTCAGCTGAACTCTCTACATGATGGTTTCTGTGTAGCTGAACTCTCTACAAGGTGACTTCTTCTAGCTGATCTCTCTACAGGGTGATTTGTTTGAAGCTGAACTCTCTACATGGTGCATAGTTTCTTTGTAACTGAACTATCTACAATGTGGCTTCTTCTAGCTGATCTCTCCACAGGGTGATTTGTTTCTAGGTTAACTCTCTACAGGGTGACTTGCCTGTAGCTGAATTGTCTATCAGATTAACTGGTTGTAGCTGAATTCCCTACAGAATAACTTGCAATATAATATAATTCTTTGATGGAGTAAGTTATAAACGTAGCCGAATGCTCTATTAGGTTGACTGTTCTATTAGAGTATCTCGATCTCGCATTTGCAACACGTAGTTGGCTTTCGAATCCTGACTCAGTGGTTTGTTATCCCATTCTTCTGTACTACTGCAAGGACTTTCTATGATGATTATTCCAGCTACACACCGATTTTCAGCTCATTGCTCTAAGCGGTTTGCCTGGTAGGCGTGAAAACTAATAGTTTTTTATAAAAATCGATTGTGTAATTGTGACACAGGTTGGGTTTTGTGTCATATCTCCATGTTCTTTATTTCAATTCCTTTCAAACCACAAAAAGGCACTCCTACGATGGTTACTCCATCTACATATAAATTTTCAACTCATTCCTCCAAGGCGTTTACCCTGTAGGCGTGACAGACCTTCGACCTTATTTTACGCACATAATCGATCATAACTCCGTGAATGTTCATCGGATTCCTACCAAAGTTGGTACTGAGATCCGCCTTAATGAGCCCTTCAAGTGTGCCAAATTTCAGCACTATCCGAGTACGCATTCGTGTTTTATGTAAATATTTTAATAACGACAATTCAGCTGAATTTGGTGCCGCTTGGTATTGGCACAAAATTCACCTGAATTGTCAGTATTAAAATTTTTACCATTAACCTACCATCACAGCCATTTCTTGGCCGCCACCTTGGATTTCACATCTTTTTTCACCATAGCCTGTCTGAGGGCCGCACTTTTTTAACAGCTTGGCTGTTTTGGATTAGATTTCACTTCTTTTTGTATTTGTATACCCCAAAGCCAGCCTATGGCCGGCTTTAGGGCTTTTTTTAACCTATCATTGTTTCTTTACTACAGGAAGAAGAAAATATGAAGCAGGATGATTTCTTTGTAGTAGCTGACCTCTCTACAAGGTTATCCTTCTAGCTGATCTCTATACCGGATGACTTGTTTGTAGCTGAACTCTCTACAGGGTGGTTTGTTTGTAGTTGAATTTTCTACAGGGCGATTTGTTTGCAGCTGAACTCTCTACATGGTAGTTTCTTTGTAGCTGAACTATCTACAATGTAACTTCTTCTAGCTGAACTCTCTACAGGGTGACTTTTTTCTAGCTAATCTCTCTACAGGGTGACTTGTTTGTAGCTGAACTCTCTACAGGGTGATTTGTTTGTAGCTGAACTCTCTACAAGGTAACTTCTTCTAGCTGATCTTTCTACAGGGTGATTTGTTTGTAGCTGAATTCTCTACAGGGTGGTTTATTTGTAGCTGAACTCTGTACAGGGTGACTTGTTCCTAGCTGAACTCTCTACAGGTGATTTGTTTGCAGCTGAACTCTCTTACATGGTGGTTTATTTGTAGCTGAACTCTCTACCAGGTGACTTCACAAGATGACTTGTTTCTAACTGAACTCTCTACAGTTCATAGCGGAACTTTCTACTGGGTGATTTGTTTGCAGCTGAACTCTTTGCATGATTGTTTCTTTGTAACTGAACTCTCTACAAGGTAACTTCTTCTAGCTGATCTCTCTACAGGGCAATTTGTTTGAGCTGAACTCTCTACATGATGATTTCTTTGTAGCTGAACTCTCTATTAGGTACCTTCTTCTGGCTGATCTGACTACAGGGTGACTTGTTTGTAACTGAATTCCCTACAGAATAACTTGCAATGTAATATAATTGAATAAATTATAAATGCAGCTGAATGCTTTATTAGGGTGACTGTTCTATTAGAGTATCTCGATCTCGTATTTGTTACACGTAGTTGCCTTTCGAATCATAACTCGGTGGTTTGTAATCCGATTCTTCTGTACTACTGCAAGGACTTTCTATGATGATTATTTCAGCTACATACTGATTTTCAGCTCATTGCTCTAAGCAGTTTTCCTGATAGACATGAAAACTAATAGCTTTTTTATTCATAAAAATCGATCGCGTAATTTTGACACAGGTCGGGTTTTGTGTCATATCTCCGTGGTCTTTATCCCGATTTCTTTCAAACCACAAAAAGGCACTCCTACGATGGTTGCTCCATCTACATAGCAATTTTCAACTGATTCCTCAAAGGAGTTTACCCTGTAGGCGTGACAGACTTTCGACCTTATTTTACGCAAATAATTGGTCATAACTCCGTAAATGTTCATCGGATTCTTACCAAAGTTGGTACAGAGATCCGCCTTAATGAGTCCTTTAAGTGTGCTAAATTTCAGCCCGATCCGAGCACGCATTCGTGTTTTATGGCGGATTTTGCGAAGTGTGCGAAATGAAGAAGAAAAAAACGAAGAAATTTAAATGAAATTTTGTTCGCTCGTATCTTGGAAATGGCTGGAGCGAGTTTCTTCAAATTTGGTGTGTAGACTCCCCTTGCTGGCCGGCACCTCTCTAGCAAATTTGGTTCCAATCGGATAAGGGATCACAGAGCTACATAGGTGTGAAAAGTGCGTTTTCTTTCTTCCTGTTAATATACTCACGGGTAGCACGCCGGCTTCTTGGGCCACACGACACACTACCGTGTGTCTTGATTCTTGGAATGCACTCAAATCTAGCAAAGAAGACTCCCTTCAATGTCTGTGTATTTCCTCCCCTTATAGAATTAATCCCATAATCCCACACCATAAGTTTTTTCCTATTTATAAAGTTTGTTTATTTTACTATCATTCTTATAACAGTGTAATTGGTTTATACATACATCTTTCCAATGTATTCTCCTATTCCTAGAAGGTGGGTTTTGGAAGGGGACTGAGTCTTATTCCACTGGCTACACAGTTAACTCAACTAGTACACACAGTTTTTTTCTGCGCATGTGTTCATAATGCTTTCCACTTAATACCTAGTACCACTGGTGCTATGGTGCAGGTGTCCTACATACACAGTGCATAGCCTTTATATACTCTCCAATGTTTGCTAGCTGGACAAGCATGTAAATTATCCCCCTCCTTTAACTTGGTTTAGACTTCATCTAACAGTAGTATTGTAGCTACACATTAAATTGATTTTCTAGAACAGCATTTCTAGAAAAGGTACTGTTCATACAGTAATGTATGGGAGCGTTAACATAGTAGTAATATACATGAAATGTGAGAAAATTAAAATTTATTCCAGACAAGTACACGAAAAAAATTAGAATTTTCAACTAGAGTAGGGATCATAGCACATCAATAAAAAGTACTGAAACAAGTTGGAGTAGTCCATGACAGTAAAACAAAAGGAAGCGTTATATCCCTACTGTGCTCAAGATACCATAACGGAAATGCACAGTAGGGATATAACACTTCTTATTGTTTTACTTTCATGGTCCACTCCAACTTGTTTCAGTACTTTTTATCGATGTGCTATGGTCCCCACTCTAGTTGAAAATTCCATAAATTTTTGTGTACTTGTTTGTTAATTTTTTTTGTAAATAATTTTATTATGACTGGTAAACCCACGCATACCATATCTGAAATGGCACCACGCATGCGCCTGTGCTATATCAATTATCATCTGAAAAGTGAAGTATCCATTACGCTTCGTTGTCAGCTATGTTCAACCTGTTACACAGCATTTCGAATCAAGAACTTTCCTGGAAACACTTCTAAAATCTACGCATACCAAAAGAAATAGTGCTGCTCCCCAATTTTATTAATTATCGTCTGAAAGGTGAAGTATCCATTACGCTTCGCTGTCGGCTATGTTCAACCCGTTACACAGCAATACGAATCAAGAACTGTTTGAAAAGCACCTCTGCAATATAAATAGCCACTGTGAAAAATACGGACGATTTCCGTTTCGAAGGGAAACCATTACGTGCTCGCACCAAATCGACACATTTCCCTGTCAGCAAAGATGAATGGGACACAAAGGAGGACACTGGTAAATTCATGAAGAATGCATTGTACGTACTGCGGTATGCCAAAAGGCACCTGTCGGGCAGAAGTGACGTCGAACAGTGAAAAAATCAAGCCCATAGCATTAGCCGTTATCGAGTTACGTTTGTCTGAAAGCATCAGTCAGTCAGTTACTTACTTACTTAGTCAGGTAGTAGAACATTCTGTCGGATAAAAAATTTTAAAATTCCGTAGCAACTTGTTGAAAGCATTTCGGGTTGATCTGAAAGCTTGTTTGGGCTTAGTTTTACCTCACCAATACTGCCTCATCATCATAAGGGAAAATTGAGGCTGGTTTTTGGGTGATATTATTTCGTGGACCACGCTTACTCCTTTGTGGTCCCTACTATACAGTTACTATCATACTGTATGATATGAGTGGTGACAAAAGAAAAAAAAAACAGATGTGTAGCTTACTGAACAGTAATCACAATGTAACATATGAGTCTAAGAATTTTATTTACTTTCATGACAATAAGAAACACTAACTAAAGGACATTAGCTTAACTTCAGTCACATACAGTAGCCAATATCAAGAGTCCATAATAAGACTCTTGCTAATATGTTATAGCTTACAGTGAAGTAGTGATAAAATGTACCATTATGGCTTTTAGCATACCACTTTGTGCACTTTGTGAAAAATGCATCAAACTTGGCACATAGACTGTGTTTCCAATGTCATTCAGTTTTGGATATGGTGCCATCACATATTTGACTTTTGGTGACTTTTAGGACCAATTTTATATTGAAAATTCATCATTCTTGTCTGGCTTTATCTACTCAAGGTATTACTTTACATCATTAAAACATGGTTTCAAATTAAAGGTCTTGTTTGAAGGAACAACTTTGTTTCCAAATATTTGAAGTTAACAGTAATTTCATTTCAAAGTTGTGATCATAAGTAGGGATCACCCCAGAACTGATGTGCACAACCTAAAATGCTTCCTTTAAAATCATTCTAGAGACATCTTACGAGACAAAAATCACCTTTAGGGAATAATAGTAGATCTAACATCAAATACAGCACTGATTAAAAACAAGAAAACACTTACAGCAGGCCAGATACAGAATTAAAAAAAAAACCAAAACTCAAATATTTATCTGCCAGCCTGACCACAGTCACAATGCTGGAGGCCAAATGAAGCAGTGTATGGCCACCATTTTATGCCACAATAACAACCTCATCAGTGGCATGGCCTTTTGGGAGTTCTGACAAATCTGTGCCCTCTGCACCTTTGTTTTCTTTTATTTTCAATCAGGCTGGTCGCATAGGATAAAGTTCAAATGCACCTCAAAGCAAAACAAAACGCTTCTACAAAGCCATTTTCACCATTTAAAAAATCTATTTGAGAATATCACTCTGGATTCCCAGTCAATATTTTATGATAGCACAGTAATTCAAGCCTTATCTCTACCATTAAACATTATGTATTTCACAAAATATTAGGTCAGTACAAAATTTCATGACTATATAGCAGTTACACAAATTATTAGGTGGACAAAAAGTAACTAATCACAAAACAAGAATGATCAGATCATTTCATATAAGTTATGCATACAGTGTAGCTAAACAGCAAAGTCAACATTTTAGATGTACTGTATAATGTAAACACAGGGATAAATTCAACATCAATAATGTGTAATAAAGATAATGCAAAATAAACACATACCTCCAGCACATTTCACACCAGCATCTTCACTATGATCACAGTAATGATTTCCCCATCCAAAGTGTGTACAGTCTCCAATTGTTTGTTCATTACCAGCACAACGTAGATCATCAAGCCAGATAGGACCACTACCCTGTCCATAGTATGCAGAGTGTGTAGCATTAACTGCTATACCAAGACCCAGTTCACTGCATACAACTTGTGCATCATTCAAGTCCCATCCATCATCACACACTGTACCCCATTCACCATTGTGATACACCTCCACTCTACCTTCATAGCTAGTTGGACCATTAACAAGACGAACTATAATTAAATAACACACCATATCACTAGCAATTTGATAAATATATCATTAGGGAAGTGACCATTTCAACACCTTTAAACAACTTCATTTGTTAAAGGCTGCAGCATAACAGAAACTGGGGAACTTGGGTCTTTAAAAGTGATAAAGGTAGCAATAATTTCACTGACATACCTTAATAATTATGTTAATTTCATTCACAAGGTCAACAATAAAGATAGTGACCAATAAACTAAAAGTCATAATAAACTACAAATAAAGTATTGTAGAGTCTGGTTGTTAGGTACATATGCCTAAATAAGTTCCTGAAAAAAATATTGTGATCAACATATAGTTGTTAAACACATGCGCCTAATAATTAAACCTCATCGTGATTATTTATGTATTCACTCTCTCTTAGGGAGGTGTGAATTACAGTCATTACATATATGCCAATATTTTGAGTCCAGTTTTAATGTACTCAATCCTTTGTGTGGAGAAGACTGCTTCGCTTGGTCAGTATAGTAAAGGCATGTATTTTGGCTTTCTATTTCATGAAATTTTGCAATATACACTATTAGCAAACCTCTAGCATTTCTTCTCTTGTATAGCTCCTCCATCTTATGTTGGAGTTTCGTGTTCGTCCACATGCATTTATCAACCATCATTAAGTACAAGAAATAGGTATGCGCTTAACAGGTAATATGCGTTTAATATATACGTTCGCTTAACAACCAGACTCTATGGTAGTTTTCTGGATATCAAGTATATAGATTTGGCAAACGCTTCAAGAATTGTTCATTTTGTGCGATAAAAGCCCCAAATGATTGTAGATGCTTGGTGCAGTATACTAATAAGGGTACCACACAAAGAGGTTATAGCATTTGCTATTCTATTTTACATAACTGATTCCATTAATTTAAAAAGTGCCTAGCTATGATCACTAGCAAGTTTCTATTTTGGTGGTGTATATGTAATGTTATAATAAACACACTCATCAATGCAAAATTTGTAAAATTAAAAGAATGTATTTTATCTTCAAGCAAACTTAAGCAACACAATAATTTTGCAACTAAGACTCTTGTATCAAGACACACAGTAGTATGCTGTGCGGCCAAGAAAGCTGACATGCCACATTTTCAGTATATTTACAGGAAGAAAAAAACCCACGATTTTCATGCACATGTAGCTCCATGCTCACTTCTCGGATTGGAATCATTTTTATACTGCAAATTCCCTCCACCTTCAGCACCCCACATACCAACTTTGAGTACCGCAATTGTGAAATATAAGGCCAATAATTGTAGATTCCTTGTTTCCTGTCACCTGGCTGCATGGTAATTTTAGAGCTGCATGCAAATTTATTATTGCATTTGATAGTCACGTGACCTAAATATTAATACTGGCAGGGGGTTCAGTTGTGTGGTTGTGTCATTGGGATGAAGACTAGGTTAGTGGATAGGTGGACTCTGATGTGAGTTTCTGATGTTATTTTGTGCATGGAATCTGGCCTAATACTAGCAGTGAATCTCTTCAAGTAGGACATTGAGATGCACGAGTCCCATTCTCAATCTGTTAATGTGTGAAACATTCGGAAAATTCGTACTGTTGAAGTTGATGGTACAGAGTCAGGTTAGTAAGTACAGTACTAGCTAGCAAGTGTCACTACAAGCATGGCAAACCCAGCAGCTCTATATGAAAATGCCTTTCTGGCTGCTCAGGAAACACTGCAACACTTCAAATCTAACTTTCTAGAGGTTTGAATTTTAGTAAAATCTTTCAAATCACAACTAACCTTGAATCTAGTTCTCCTGAATCTGAGAGAAAAAAAAGCAATTTGGAGTTAATGGGAAGGATATAAAATAATAGATTTTAACAATATAATAAATATAAGCTGCCCGCCCGCATGGTATTTTTTTTGTCTGACTAGGACGGGAAACAAGGAATTTACAATTGTTGGTCTAAGCCTTTAAAGTCCGGCTTAATTTCTTCATTTCCTTCTTCATTTAGGGGACTTGTCGTTCTTCATTTAGGGGACTTGGGGGGGGGGGGGGAGGGGGTTAGACTATACTTTTCACACACTTTACAAGAAGCATTATAAAATGCAAATGCATAGTTCGATTGCCTTGAGCTTTGGTATACTTTATGAGTGTATTGTAGCATAATCACGTACGATTATTTGCATTAAAAAAGGCCAACTTGTTGTCACGCTTATAGGGTAAACTGCTTATGGGAATAACTTAAAAATTTGTATATGTATAGGTTTACAATTATAACTCAAACCTTTTGTGGTTTAAAAGAAATCGTATTGACAGCTATAGAGTTACAAGGCAAAAACCAAGCAATTGTAAATTGCGGGGTTCAAATACTCTAATAAAACTGTCACTGCAAAGTAAAAAAAGGTGCATGAAAAATGTCTTACCATCATTCAAACCAGGAACCTCCATACTGAACATGCAAATCCTTAACCATTGAGCTACTGCTATCACGGCTGATCACCTAACTTAATTTCTACTTTGTTATAAATGAAAATTCTAGCTAAAATCTACTCAATAGTACAAGTTCATAATTTCACAGATCTAACAACGGAAAGTCTAGATTGTTCTAGAACACTCTGTGTGTGTTCTATTAGAAATCCTCAAAAAACGTGCGATTTATTAGAGCTTTACAAAAGTAATCAAATAAACCCTGTAATACAATACTATTACAACTTCTCTACTATTCCATTGAATCAAAGCTGATATAGCCATTTTGGCACACTCGTTTTTAAAGTGGGTATTTTTGGCGGCGCGCATCACTTTTGATGCAAACCCTGCTTAAACAGTACTACCGTACTGTTTGATACTATTGGTATCCCACAAAACACTATATTTGATATGAAGGAGTTGGCTAACAAGATCTGCTTACTGACAAAGCACATGTACTGTACATTTTTTTAAGAACAGTTGTCCAAACCCCATTTTGAGATGGATATAATATATATCTAGTTGTATATCGAACATAGTTCAGAATTTGAATAGAGCACATTGCTCATTGCGTGTTATAGAGCTGAAATTCATAGAGGGGCGTACAGGACATCCATACTATATCCAATGAATTTGGTGACTGTAAGCATGGGTAGATAATGACGGGGGTTGCAACACATGGCAAGCAACTACGACACATAGATACACCAGTAGTGCCGGATAAGTCAGTACTGTACCACTGCTAATCTGGCTAATTGTGTGAGGGACCAATAAACTAGCACTGTAAGAACTGGTAAAGGAACCACTATTAGGAGCAATCGTGGGAGAATAGGAAGGGGGATTCTGAAACTAGTCACAGAGTTGGGGGTAATGCACTACATTTACGCATTATGTAATATTATTTTTGCAGTAACGAGTAATATAATACATATCCTATGTTACATGATGAAGTAGCGAGTAATATATAATCGATAATGCATCCCAAAAATTGTAACTCGTTACTTCTTTTCAAGGTGCAGTTTAGTCAGCCTCGTGGTCAGTTGTTTTTTAAAAAAGCCCAGACAGCACTAGAGACAGAGTTGCACACATAAACAAAGATGCATGAGTAGTGCCCTTGAGGCCAACACACCAAAACAAAGTATGCTTTTGTGGCTGAATTTCACCTTACTAGTGTCACTTGTAGGCTGGTAGCTTGTATTTTAGGAGGATGGACTAACTTATAGCTATAAAAATTAATGTAACACATTACTAGTTATAGCCGTCCAAGCAACAGGCAATATGTAACTTGTCACCCCTTCAGTTGAACAATATGAACCGCAGCATGCCACATGATGTAGAAGCAACGAGCAACATATTACCTTTCTAGAGTAATAACCCCTGTCAGCATACATGAAAATGATCAATTATTTCTAGGCATTAGATTATTATTTATTATTAAGGAAGCTATCCTTATTTAAGTCAACAAACCTTTGTTTCCTTATTTAAGTCAACAAACCTTTGCTGTATCACAAACTCTCACAAAACTGGGCTTTTTAAGCAATCAAGAGTATTAAGCGTCTCTAGAAATAATTATCGTACCGATAATGTTAAGGTTACGGGTTACCCAGTAAATAATTTTGTAGGCGCTTTGCTTATTGTTCTGTTTTAACCGTTTTGCACGGAAGAACATACTAAAATAACATAGCACATCAACGTACAAGAAATACCAAAAGCGGCCATACACTCAACAAGAGATGCGCTTGTACAGAAATGCAGGCACTAAACAGCGAAACTGTTGAGTTGCTATTCATCAAAAACCAGGTTTCATGGGAAGCCACACCATGATATTTAGCAGTAATAATCTATTACTAAGTGATTTCTAGGTCCTCACGAACGAATTGAGTTGTTATCCGATTGTAACAGCACTGTAGTGCACTCGCGGTATTTCCGTAGCAGAACTAATCACCATTATCCTTGAAAGATACGATAATTAACCAGCCTCTAATCAGTTTTCCCACAAAGTCTCCACGACAGGACCTAGATAATATAACCACCCATTGACACTGCCATAAAAATTTAGTACTAATTAGCTGACAGCTGCTATTTTTGATGAACAACAACCACATTAAGCAGTAGCGCTAAATGTTGGTTCAACCATATTGGGGGACTTAATTCTACGCATGACTTGTAAATTATTAACACTCTCTTTGTTTGATTCCTCCGCTATTATCACGTGGCCATACAACGCTTTAAAGTTAACAACCTTCTCACTAACACCTGCTTGAGTTTCGTGCCAATATTGCACCATCCATTATCACGCATCGAAAAATAATAACCTATTATTAAGCGCCTAACCCGTAACCTTAACCCTTGAAAGCTTTCCATGACCTTGTAAAGGCGAGACTGGAAACCAGTCAGCAACTTTCTAGAACTTCAATGGCCTTGTAAAGGCGAGACTGGAAACCAGTCAGCAACTTTCTAGAACTTCATGACCACCACAATCGCAAAACAAGGCGAAGCTACTAGAAAAGAGAAACACCTGCGAAGGACGAATTTCCTGAGGAGGAAATTCCTGACTTCGCAGGTGAGGAAATTCCTGAATTTCCTGAGGAGGAAATTCCTTCTGCTGAGGACGAATTTCCTGACTTTGACATTGGTTAAGTTAAGTACGTATAGGTAGTAATAAGTATACAGTTAGGTAATAAGTAGTAGTATGTTGTAGTTTTCAGTATGTAATTAAAATTAATCCCGGAGGTGGGGACATGGAAAACACCTGCGAACACCTGATGCAATCAGATGCCGAGATCGCCAATTGTGCCAGACGTCAGGAACTCCTTAACTAGCCACAATCATACTTGTACACATAAAAAAAATGCTACGAACTCACCGAGAAGAACCAGCGGCGACAACGAACACTATCCGAAGCCTACCTCCGCCAGTATTCGCTTACTGCTGAGGACGAATTTCCTGACTTTGACATTGGTTAAGTTAAGTACGTATAGGTAGTAATAAGTATATAGTTAGGTAATGAGTAGTAGTATGTTGTAGTTTTCAGTATGTAACATTATGGTTTTTTTTTTTTAAGCCTACCATTCACCTCAGAGTCACGCCCGACCATCATGTCATCTGGCCTGAGCCCAGAGATCTTCGGAGGCAGTGATGCTGTTACTTGCTGTACACATTGTCCACTGCCAATTTTTGAGCACATGGTGCATCTGCGCATGTGCAAGTATTCTTATTAAGGCACAACTATTCCTATTATTGTCCATCGCCTGATGCCTCGCGTAGCCAGACCCATTCTTCGCGTGACGCTTATCGATTGATAATTATAAGCGCCTAGCTGCGAGAGAGTCTGGTATAGTTCGAATAGTAAAGTTGTTCTGACACCCTGAGCTATTTTAGGGTGGTAATGAAACACGTGGTTAACTTTCATCACGCCACGTCTTATTGCGGGTTGTTAGCAAATTCCTTTCTCTATTGACAGTATATATAAGCCACTAGTCCGCAATATGACGTGGTAGTCTGGCGGCGCCCGCCCCCTCCAACCAATAGTTTCAATATTCATCATTTCATTTCCTTCTCAACCAGTGCCAGATCAGGAGGCTTCAATCCCTCTACCACTAACAAGCAACGACCCTTTTACTTTGTAAGGATCTGTCACTTTAATGGAATGCATTTCCTTTAATTTACATATTGACACTATCAGGAACAGAGTCAAATCTTATTTCTGGGATTATTTCATTCATAACTTTGACCCCCTCAATCCTCATACACTGCACTACCTCTGTCCCTATAGTCGGCATGTTACTGATCATTTCTCAATTAACTACACACTGTTTTAGACAATTTATCATGTAATCTTTTTATCATTATTATAATTACTACTTTTGGCTGTAGGAACAAAGACCTTTAGTACACCATGTGCATTGTTATTCTTGTATATGTGTGTGTGTGTACCTGACCTCATGCTTGTGTGTTTGTGTGTGTGTGTACTATAAACAGGCATGTAGCCAGGGATTTTGAAAGGGGGGTTCTTTTTGACCAAAAGTGGACCTTTAGTAAAGGTCCAAATATTGTGACTGTTCTATTAGAGTGGTTGACTGCTCTATTAGAGTATCTCGATCTTGCATTGTATTTAATCCATGCAATGAATGAGTTACTCGAAGCGCTTAATTTAGTTTCTTATTAGTGGTATCTAGTAAACTGTAGTTAATGGACTTTTGCTCCTGAAAATTTGGACTTGTATACCAAAAATTGTGGACCTTTTTTCCAAGAGGGCGGTTCTTCAGAACCCCCCAAACCCCCCCCCCCTGGCTACGGGCCTGATAAAGTATTAATAAATAAAAGCGCTCTAGCTCTGACTGTCCTATTAGAGCATTTCAATATATCAGTATTGTTTATGTACCATGATACACATGTACTGTATCAATATATTTCCATATCAATATGTGTCACAGATCCCTAATAGCCATGCTGTACAATGTAGTAATTGCTGTCCAGCCTTATGGTAATATGTGCTTTGTATATGAATTAATAAAATAAGGTTATTATAAGTCTACCGGAAAACCATTAAGAAAAGAGAAATGGACAAGATAGGTAAGGTAACCACTCATTATGTATGCAACTGAGAAACTGTAAATTTGAGAAACTTCAGATGAAGACTCTCAAATTGTCACAATGTCATTTGAGTCAGCTGTTTGTAGTTATCTATACTGAATTAAGCACAAGGCCTACATGCATGGATAGTTTAATACATACTATTGTAATAACCTGGTATAATACAATACCGTCATTGTACTGCAATGCTAATTTGACAAACTATACCATTTATTGGGCTGCTGACACCACTCAACCAGTGGAACATAGAGCCTAAAATATTATCCATCCAAACCCAAAAAGCCTTATGGCAATGACCAAAGCATTTGGGTAAGCCAAAAATCACTTGGATAACACTAAATCCATTCATAAAGAAAGCTTAAATCAACTACTCTACTAGAACATACATTTCACAAGTGACCAATAGAAACCATAGAACACAGATGGGCATACTGTTAACTCCAATTATATGATTTGCTTGTCTGTGCCTTAATGCAAATGACTATTGTTCATGCTTATTATGA
Organism: Dysidea avara; assembly: GCF_963678975.1. NCBI lineage: Eukaryota > Metazoa > Porifera > Demospongiae > Dictyoceratida > Dysideidae > Dysidea > Dysidea avara. The sequence goes on along the minus strand of NC_089278.1, from coordinate 32,057,960 downwards.
TACATAATACACATACCATTATATTGTTAGGTCATACACAACCAATGTAACCGGATAAATGGAAAATGTTTTGTAGAAGGGGAGGAAGGGGAGTGGGCTACACCATAAAAATCTTCTATTTTTATAATGTAAGCTCTACCAGCTAACATTTATGCCCCATTCAATGAACCAACTCACTGGCTCCTTATTTCACTCTACTGCACTAGACCATTATCTAATGCTATGAAGACACAGGTAGGGACTCGTCGATTTCGCCAGCAAAATGTTTGGCATAATGATTGGGTAAAAGCAATGAGCATAGAACAGTCAGACACACTGAAATATCGACAATGCATAGCTAATTGTTACAAAAACAACAAGTGACAATCGAGGTACCCTAATAAAACAATCACACATGTTAAGCAATATTAGCTGGCTTCTTGCTTTACATGTTAGAAGTAATTTCTGATCAAGATATTCTAATAGAACAGTCACTTTAAGGCGAAACTGTAGCTTTGCACTTGGAAATATTCAATTAACAAAGATCAATGCTGAGCAAAATTTATAATTCTTGAGCAAAATATGGAGCATAATAGGTGAAAAATAAAAGAATTGCTGGAAAGAAAAATAGGTAGAAAAAAAAGCAAAATAGACTGGTCCCTAGACACAGGACCCTGACAAGGTGTATGTGTCCCCAGGTAGACTATCACAGTGTCAACTCCAGGGGGGATAGAGGGCCCTGAGACCAAGGAGTTTCCATCCTTAATGGGTCCCTTGGAAATCTAAGGTAGAGTGGTACATTGCCTACAGCACAAATGATTTCTAGGTATGACATAAGTTGACATACCTGACTTGCTGGTGTGGTAGGTTGCTAGACTTCCGATTTCAACGCATGTACTTTCACCATGCACATTAAATTATGATAGCTCTGCCTCAGCAAAAATAGTGTTCCAATACTACATATTCTAACCCCGTCTTTATTCAATATTGGAACAACTATTTTAAAAAACTCCCTATAATGAGACAAAACGAACCTCAAATCTATAAATGACTCTAATGTTATGCACTATTGGGGGCTGTGGGCTGTTTTTGCTTGAGCCAAGGTAGAATATTTGGACTATTAGTTCCAGCACCTAAACATAGATGGAATAAATACAGTCAGTATTTATGTATCAATTATGCTGTGTATACACTAGTGTTGTTCAATACACCTGAATCTATCTAACAGGTGTGTCACAATACAATATCAGGATACAGTAAACCTTTTCTGTATGAGATTCTCTCAAGTTAATTGAGTACATAAGTAAATTTATTTTTGTTGTTGCGTTTGCCTGCTAGCACAGTTATCTACCAAGTTTCAAGAGTTTAGGAAACTGGAAGGTAAATGAGCCAGCACAACCGAACTCCAATACAGTGTACACTACATTGAATCTAGTACTTATTGTCTGTAACATATTATGCTTTGCAATTTGAATTAGTGTGGGTCTGAACTACTATTGGTACCAGTGCTTCCTAGTTTCACTTTCCAACCTGAGTGGAAAACAATTAACACCAACATTAGTGTGACTGCTGTATTAGAGTACTTTATGCAATTTGCTTGCCTAGCAATTGGTACTTAAACCAATTGATGGCATGTTTCTCATGTCCCTAGATTGTGGCCACACCCCACCCTAATTTGGGAAAACCCTTACGCATTTGATTCTGGTAATATTTTTTTGAAGATTACCTCATTTATTGCCTAGTATAGAAAGCTATGCCAGACAACACCACCCTTGACAATATTAGAAAGTGGCATATATACACCAAATATTCCAAAACAATTGGAATATTTTTGTTCTTCCCATCACTAATGAGAAAAGCACTGGTTCACTAGCATGCACTCAAGAAGCACAACATAAATGCATGGAAATAACTATCCAATCAAAAACAGCTAAGCTGTAAAAAAAGGTGCGGCCCCAAAAAGGCCATGGTGAAAAAAGATGTGAAATCCAAGGTGGCGGCCAAGAAATGGCTGTGATGGTAGGTTAATGGTAAAAATTTTAATAATGACAATTCAGGTGAATTTGGTCTCGGCACAAAATTCACCTGAATTGTCATTATTAAAATTTTTACCATTAACCTACCATCACAGCCATTTCTTGGCCACCACCTTGGATTTCACATCTTTTTTCACCATGGCCTTTTTGGGGCCGCACCTTTTTTTACATTTAGCTGTTTTTGATTAGATTTCACTTCTTTTTGTGTTTGTATACCCCAAAGCCGGCCTATGACCAGCTTTGGGGATCAAGACACACGGTAGTGTGTCGTGCGGCCCAAGAAGCCGGCGCGTAACACCCGTGAGTATATTGACAGGAAAAAAGAAAACGCAATTTTCGCACCTCCGTAGCTCTGTGCTGCCTTGATGAAACAAGACGATGTTTGCTGTGGACACTCCCTCCACCTTCAGCACTCCACATTCCAAATTTGAGCGAAATCGCTTTAAGCGTTCCCGAGATATGCGACTTCACAAATTGGCTTAGTTTCTTGGTTTTTTTTTTTCTTCTTATTTTTCTTTCTCTTTTTGCACACTTACAAAACTGCTATAAAACGCGAACGCCATATCCGATCACCTTGAAATTTGGCACACAGAAGGGGGGTCTAAAGGCGCATCTCGGTACCAACTTTGGCTGGAATACGATAAACAGGCAAAGAGTTATGAGCGATTATTCACGAAAAATAACACCATTATGTTGTCACGCCTACATGGTAAACCGCGTATGGGAAGAAGCTGAAAATCGGTGGGTGAATAGGTTAACTATTGAATCTCAAACCTTTTGTGGTTTGAAAGAAATCGAGCTAAAAACCAGGAAGATACAACGAAAAAACCAACAGTGTGTAACAATTACGCAATCGAGATTAGCTAATAAAAAACGACTGCTTGCCACGCCTACCAGGTAAACCGCTAGGGGTAATGCTTTGAAAATCGCTGTACAGATGGAGTTATCATCTTAGAAAGGCTCTTCAATGGTGTAGAAAAATCTTACTAAAAGCCACGGAGTTATAACACGAAATCCAACTTGGTGTAGAAAGTGCGAGATCGAGATACTCTAATAGAGCAGTCATCCTAATAGAGCAGTCATCCTAATAGAGCAGTCATCCTAATAGAGCAGTCATCCTAATAGAGCAGTCACTCGAAGAGAATTCAAGAGATCAGCTAGAAACAAGTAACCTGTATAGAGATCAGCTAGAAACAAGTCACCCTGTAGAGAGATCAGCCACAAACAATTCACCCTGTAGAGAGATCAGCTAGAAGAAGTTACCTTGTAGGGAATTCATGCAACTATAGAAAGAGATAATTCAGCTAGAAGAAATCACCTTGTAGAATTCAGCTACAAAGAAACCACAATGTAGAGAGTTCAGCTACAAACAAATCACCCTGTAGAGAGATCAGATAGAAGAAGTTAACTAGTAGAGAGTTCAGCTACAAAGAAACCATCATTTACAGAGTTCAGCTGCAAACAAATCACCTGTAGAGAGTTCAGCTACAAAGAAATCTCCCTGTAGAGAGATCAGCTAGGAGAAGTTTCCTTGTAGAGAGTTCAGTTACAAAGAAAGCACCATGTAGAGAATTCGTTTACAAACTAGTGACCCTGTAGAGACATCAGCTAGAAGAAGTTACCTTGTAAAGAGTTCAGCTACAAAGAAACCATTCTGTAAAGAGCTCAGCTGCAAAAAAATCACCTGTACATAATTCCACTACAAACAAGTCACCCTATAGAAAGATCAGCTAGAAGAAGTTACCTCGAAGAGAGTTCAGTTACAAAGAAACCACCATGTAGAGAATTCGTTTACAAACTAGTGACCCTGTAGAGACATCAGCTAGAAGAAGTTACCTTGTAAAGAGTTCAGCTACATAGAAACCATTCTGTAAAGAGCTCAGCTGCAAACAAATCACCTGTACAGAATTCAGCTACAAACAAATCACCCTGTAGAGAGATCAGCTAGAAGAAGTTGCCTTGTAGAGAGTTCAGCTACAAAGAAACCATCATGTGGAGAGTTCAGCTGCAAAGAAATCACCTGTAGAGAATTCAGCTACAAACAAATCTCCATGTAGAGAGATCAGCTAGGAGAAGTTTCCTTGTAGAGAGTTCAGTTACAAAGAAACCACCATGTAGAGAATTTGTTTACAAACTAGTGACCCTGTAGAGACATCAGCTAGAAGAAGTTACCTTGTAAACAGTTCAGCTACAAACAAATCACCCTGTAGAGAGATCAGCTAGAAGAAGTTACCTTGTAGAGAGTTCAGCTACAAAGAAACCACCATGTAGAGAGTTCAGCTGCAAAGAAATCACGCTGTAGAAAATGCAGCCACGAACAAATTGCCCTGTAGAAAGATCAGTTAGAAGAAGTTACCTTGTAGAGAATTCAGCTACAAAGAAACCATTCTGTAAAGAGCTCAGCTGCAAACAAATCACCTGTACAGAATTCAGCTACAAACAAATCACCCTGTAGAGAGATCAGCTAGAAGAAGTTACCTTGTAGAGAGTTCAGCTACAAAGAAAACATCATGTGGAGAGTTCAGCTGCAAACAAATCACCTGTAGAGAATTCAGCTACAAACCAATCTCCCTGTAGAGAGATCAGCTAGAAGAAGTTTCCTTGTAGAGAGTTCAGCCACAAACAAATCATCCTGTAGAAAGATCAGCTAGAAGAAGTTACCTTGTAGAGAATTCAGCTACAAAGAAACCGTTTTGTAAAGAGCTCAGCTGCAAACAAATCACCTGTACAGAATTCAGCTACAAACAAATCACCCTGTAGAGAGATCAGCTAGAAGAAGTTACCTTGTAGAGAGTTCAGCTACAAAAAAAACATCATGTGGAGAGTTCAGCTGCAAACAAATCACCTGTAGAGAGTTCAGCTACAAACCAATCTCCCTGTAGAGAGATCAGCTAGAAGAAGTTTCCTTGTAGAGAGTTCAGCCACAAACAAATCATCCTGTAGAAAGATCAGCTAGAAGAAGTTACCTTGTAGAGAGTTCAGTTACAAAGAAACCACCATGTAGAAAGTTCAGCTACAAACTAGTGACCTTGTGGAGACATCAGCTAGAAGAAACTACCTTGTAGAGAGCTCAGCTACAAAGAAACCATTCTGTAAAGAGCTCAGCTACAAACAAATCACCTGTACAGAATTCAGCTACAAACAAATCACCCTGTAGAAAGATCAGCTAGAAGAAGTCACCTTGTAGAGAGTTCAGCTACAAACAAATCACCCTGTAGAGAGTTCAGCTGCAAACAAATCTCCCTGTAGAGAGTTTAGTTAGAAGAAGTTACCTTGTAGAGAGTTCAGCTACAAAGAAACCATTCTGTAAAGAGCTCAGCTGCAAACAAATCACCTGTATAGAATTCAGCTACAAACAAATCACCTTGTAGAAAGATCAGCTAGAAGAAGTCACCTTGTAGACAGTTCAGCTACAAAGAAACCACCATGTAGGGAGTTCAGCTAAAAGAAGTTACCTTGTACAGAGTTCAGCTACGAAGAAACCATCATGAAGAGAGTTCAGCTGCAAACAAATCTCCCTGTATAAAGTTTAGTTAGAAGAAGTTACCTTGTAGAGAATTCAGCTACAAAGAAACCATTCTGTAAAGAGCTCAGCTGCAAACAAATCACCTGTATAGAATTCAGCTACAAACAAATTACCCTGTAGAGAGATCAGCTAGAAGAAATTATCTTGTAGATAGTTGAGCTACAAACAAATCACCCTGTAGAGAGATCAGCTAGAAGAAGTTACCTTGTAGAGAGTTCAGCTACAAATTTAAAGAAACCATCATGTGGAGAGTTCAGCTGCAAACAAATCACCTGTAGAGAGTTCAGCTACAAAGAAACCACCATGTAGGGAGTTCAGCTAGAAGAAGTTACCTTGTAGAGAGTTCAACTACAAAGAAACCATCATGAAGAGAGTTCAGCTGCAAACAAATCACTTTGTAGAGAGATCAGCTAGAAGAAGTCACCTTGTAGAGAGTTCAGCTGCAAACAAATCACCCTGTAGAAAAATCAGCTACAAACAAATCACCTGTAGAGAGTTCAGCTACAAAGAAACCACCATGTAGGGAGTTCAGCTAGAAGACGTTACCTTGTAGAGAGGTCAGCTACAAAGAAACCATCATGAAGAGAGTTCAGCTGCAAACAAATCTCCCTGTAGAGAGTTCAGTTAGAAGAAGTTACCTTGTAGAGAGTTCAGCTACAAAGAAACCATCATGTGGAGAGTTCAGCTGCAAACAAATCACCTGTAGACAGTTCAGCTACTAAGAAACCACCATGTAGGGAGTTCAGCTAGAAGAAGTTACCTTGTAGAGAATTCAGCTACAGTAAAAAGAAACCACCATGTAGAGAGTTCAGCTGCAAAGAAATCACCCTTTAGAAAATTCTGCCACAAACAAATTGCTAGGGACCCGCCAATTATGCTGGCATAATTTTGAGCATAATAGGTACCTAAAAGCAGTGAGCATAATGCCAGCATAATAGGTTAAATATTTATACGACAGTATAAATTCTTGCTGGAAAAATGACATTTGCAAAATAAGATCGATATACTCTAATAGAGCAGTCAGTAACTCTAATAGAACAATCATCAAACTGAATGTTCTATTAGAGTATATCGATCTTTTCTCTTACATGCAGCAAGAATTTATTATTTGTGTTCCAGCCACCCATTTTTTTCTTTCTATACAGTGTTAAACTAGTAGCAAAGTATATCAACTAAGGCATGAACATTGAGCATAATCGAGCATAATAGGTAAATATTGAACATTAATTTGAGCATAATAGGTGAATTTTTGAGCAGTGCAGCATAGCATAATAGGTAAAATTATGAGCATAATCGGCGGGTCCCTACAAATTGCCCTGTAGAAAGATCAGTTAGAAGAAGTTATCTTGTAGAGAGTTCAGCTACAAAGAAACCAGCATGTAGAGAGTTCAGCTAGAAGAAATTACCTTGTAGAGAGTTCAGCTACAAAGAAACCATCATCTAGATAGTTCAGCTGCAAACAAATAACCTGTAGAGAGTTCAGCTACAAACAAATCTCGCTGTAGAGAGATCAGTTAGAAGAAGTTACCTTGTAGAGAGTTCAGCTACAAAGAAACCATTCTGTAAAGAGCTCAGCAGCAAAAAAATCACCTGTACAGAATCCAGCTACAAATAAATCACCCTGTAGAGAGAACAGCTAGAAGAAGTTACCTTGAAGAGTGTTCAGTTACAAAGAAACCACCATGGACAGTTCTGTAATAAATATATGTATTATATAGATAATTTGTACATTTACTGATAAAATCAGAAATATTTAAGGTACATCTGCTTCATCTTTTCTTTTTCCTGTGGTAAAGAAAAAAAGATAGGTTTATAAAGTCCCAAAGCAGGCAATAGGCCGGCTTTGGGGTATGCAAATACAAAAAGAAGTGAAATCTAATCCAAAACAGCCAAGCTGTAAAAAAGGTGTGCGGCCCTCAAAAAGGCTATGGTGAAAAAAGATGTGAAATCCAAGGTGGCGGCCAAGAAAAGGCTGTGATGGTAGGTTAATGGTAAAAATTTTAATAACGACAATTCAGGTGAATTTGGTGCCGCTTGGTCAATTGGCACAAAATTCACCTGAATTGTCGTTATTAAAATTTTTACCATTAACCTACCATCACAGCCATTTCTTGGCCGCCACCTTGGATTTCACATCTTTTTTCACCATAGCCTTTTTGAGGGCCGCACACCTTTTTTACAGCTTGGCTGTTTTGGATTAGATTTTCTTTTCTTTACCACAGGAAGAAGAAAAGATGAAGCAGATGTTAAATACTTTAAATATTTCTGATTTGTATAGGTAATCACACACATTTGAGTGCAATTAGGGAATAATTGTACGAGTAACAGTCAAAATTGCACGAGGCGAAGCCGAGTGCAATTTTGGCTGTTACGAGTACAATTATTCCATAATTGCACGAAAATGCATGTGATTGCCTACTAATCACATAGTGACCACCCTTCATGTTTTGTAGTACACATCTATCCAGTTCTATGTGGCCATTAACTTCTTCCAGGTGATTGCATCATCCTTCTTTGTATTACATCATTTGTTGTTGCACTTAAAAGGCTTCACGTGTCAGCAGTTCTGATTGGCTACTCAAAATGACCACATATGTTGCACTTAAAAGGCTTCTATTGTCAGCTTATTTGATTGGCTATTCATTATAAATTATCACTTTCTTGTTGCACTTAAAAGGCTTCTGTTATTCCGCTATTTTATTGGCTACTTTACAGTGCAATTACAGAAACAAGGCCATGCGATTTGGGATTAATTGCACTCCTACTATTGGGACTAATGTATGAATCACTATGTGATTAGTACTAGTAATAGCATGGGTAGCAGTGAAATTTGGGATAAATATCACGAGTGTTGTATTGGAAATTTACCGTTTCCAATACAACAAGAGTGGTATTTATCCCAAATTTCACTGCTACCCATGCTATTCCCAGTTAATACCATACTCGCTGCATATGCGCATGCCGTGCATTAGCGTTGCTATGTACGCAATTTGTCACTATGTACTAAACATGTGTCAACACTAATTATTAACATAAATTCTAGCCAATGAAATTGCAATTACAACTTTTTCCCTGCTACCAGTGAAATACGGGATAAATTTCACTGCTACTATTGAGACTTTTGTATGGGCAGTGAAACAGGTATGGTATTATATCAGTAAATGTACAAATTATATATATATATATATATATATATAATACATATATTCATTACAGAACACTCTACACGGTGGTTTCTTTATAACTGAACACTCTACAATGTAACTTCTTCTAGCTGATGTCTCTACAGGGTCATTTGTTTGTAGTTGAACTCTCTACATGATGGTTTCTTTGTAGCTGAACTCTCTACAAAGTAACTTCTTCTAGCTGATGTCTCTACAGGGTCATTTGTTTGTAGTTGAACTTTCTACATGATGGTTTCTTTGTAGCTGAGCTCTCTACAAAGTAACTTCTTCTAGCTGATGTCTCTACAGGGTCACTAGTTTGTAGCTGAACTCTCTACATGGTGGTTTCTTTGTAACTGAACTCTCTACAAGGTGACTTCTTCTAGCTGATCTTTCTACAAGGTGATTTGTTTATAGTTGAACTCTCTACATGATGGTTTCTTTGTAGCTGAATTCTCTAAAAGATAACTTCTTCTACCTGATCTTTCTACAGGGCGATTTGTTTGTAGCTGAATTCTCCACAAGTTAATTTAGTTGCAGCTGAACTCTCTACATGGTGATTTCTTGTAGCTGAGCTCTCTACAAGGTGACTTCTTCTAGCTGAACTCTCTACAGAGTGATCTTTTCGTAGCTGAAACTCTCTACAGGGTGATTTGTTTGCAGCTGAACTCTCTACATGATGGATTCTTTGTAGCTGAACTCTCTACAAGGTGACTTCTTCTAGCTGATCTTTCTACAGGGCGGTTTGTTTGTAGCTGAATTCTCTACAGGGTGATTTATTTGCAGCTGAACTCTCTACAGGGTGAATTCTTCTAGCTGAACTCTCTACAGATTGATCTTTTCGTAGCTGAACTCTCTCCAGGGTGATTTTTGTCAGCTGAACTCTCTACATGATGGTTTCTTTGTAGCTGAACTCTCTACAGGGTGATTTGTTTGCAGCTGAACTCTCTACATGGTGCATAGTTTCTTTGTAACTGAACTCTCTACAAGGTGACTTCTTCTAGCTGATCTCTCTATAGGGTGATTTGTTTCTAGGTGAATTCTCTACAGGGTGACTTGCCTGTAGCTGAATTGTCTATCAGATTAACTGGTTGTACCTGAATTCCCTACAGAATAACTTGCAATGTAATATAATTCTTTAATGGAGTAAGTTATAAACGTAGCCGAATGCTCTATTAGGGTGACTGTTCTATTAGAGTATCTCGATCTCGCATTTGCAACACGTAGTTGGCTTTCGAAGCATGACTCAGTGGTTTGTAATCCAATTCTTCTGTACTGCTGCAAGGACTTTCTATGATGATTATTCCAGCTACACACCGATTTTCAGCTCATTGCTCTAAGCGGTTTGCCTGGTAAGTGTGAAAACTAATAGTTTATTTATTCGAAGTGTATATTTAGCCGGTACCGGTTTGCAAGCACTAACGGCTATTGTGCCGGCACTAGTAGGTTGCCCCGAGCATTCAACTTTAGGGCACGCGTCTAGTAGGTTGCCCCGAGCATTCAACTTTAGGGGATGCGAAAAGTAGTTCCTTAGCGTTAGGGGTAGGCTAGGGTTCAGCTTTGGTTTCTTCTTCACTCTTGTTATATATAGAAGTCACTTCAGTCGGATGTTTATAACGTAGAAACTAAATAATATGACTAGCTGCAGCACCGGTGGTATAATCGTTACAAACATTGCTTATGAGTACGGATGCCCGGGTTCGAACCCTCGCTTAGACAACTTTTTTTTTCGCTTTCTTAGGTTTTTTGTACAAGTTTTTTTTTAATGCACGTAACATTCTAAGTATTATACCCTCCACTGCCGGCAAAATAGCCGGCAAAACAGTGTATCAGGTACCGGCTCTATATAACCTGCCTTATTTATTCATAAAAATCGATCTCGTAATTGTGACACAGGTTGGGTTTTGTGTCATATCTCCATGGTCTTTATCTCGATTCTCTTTAAACCACAAAAAGGCACTCCTACGATGGGTACTCCATCTACATAGCAATTTTCAAATCATTACTTCAAGGGGTTTACCCTGCAGGCTTGACAGACCTTCGACCTTATTTTACACGAATAATCGATCATAACTTGGTGAATGTCCATCGGATTCCTACCAACGTTGGTACTGAGATCCGCCTTGATGAGCCCTTCAAGCGTGCCAAAGTTCAGCCCGATTGGAGCACGCATTCGTGTTTTATGGCGGATTTTGCGAAGTGTGCGAAATGAAGTAGAAGAAGAAAAAAACGAAGAAATTAAAACGAAAGTTTGTTCGCTCGTATCTCGGAAATGGCTAGACCGAGTTTCATCACATTTGGTATGTAGACTCCCATAACTGGCCGGCACGTCTGTAGCAAATTTGGTTCCAATCGGATAAGGAATCACAGAGCTACATAGGTGTGAAAATTGCGTTTTCTTTCTTCCTGTTAATATACTCACGGTGTGGCGCGCCGGCTTCTTTATTTATTTATTTTAATACTTTTTAATGCATTTCAGGACTGCATTAAAGGTCAGTGGGTAATAGATACCCACTGCCAAAGAAACATACATACAATACAGAGCAATAACTAATAATTACAACTGTTAGTTACTTATAATTAGGCCCCTATTTGGTGATTATTAGTTTCTCATCCAACCTTTCTAATTATTATGATGCGGGCGGGAGGGTATTACCATTATGCCATTATTTTATAATATTAACACACTGATGTACAGACCTTGTCCAAATTGTCTTTCTTTCTTACTACAAACATTTCCTTCACCAGCTGATTCTACTTTTCGTGATTGCCAACTGTTTTTCGACAGTCAACTGAAAGCCTGCTTTGATGAAGTCGATAGAACACGATTGCAACTGGTACTGCAGCAATTTGCTAAGGAAAACAACAGTTCTCCTGGCGATATATAGCGCATTATAGCATTCATCAACACAAAATTATATCAATTTGGTATCACGTGTTCTTCTGAGCATGCACAGAGTAAATAATGGCTTACCATGCGGTAGCTTATGCGGGCGGTGGATGAGAAACTAATAATCACCAAATAGGGGCCTTACAGTAGATAGCTAGAGTTTGTTAAAACTCTAGCTAGTGGGTAAACGATAGTGTGTCGTGCTTCTTGGGCCGCACGACACACTATCGCGTGTCTTGATCCTGTTAATATACTCACGGTGTGGCGCGCCGGCTTCTTGGGCCGCACGACACAGTATCGTGTGTCTTGATTAACTATAATCTAATCCAAAACAGCAAAGCTGTAAAAAAAGAGTGCGGCCCTGAGAAAGGCTATGGTGAAAAAAGATGCGTGAAATCCAAGGTGGCGGCCAAGAAATGGCTGTGATGGTAGGTTAATGGTAAAAATTTTAATAACGACAAGTCAGGTGAATTTAAACAATGTATTAATTATAGCTAAGTACAATCACTACAATTTATTTTTAATTTAATCTGTTGTACTATATACTCCATATGGAGGTTTCTGTACAGTAAACAAATAATAATAATAATAATGAATTTTGTGCCAAGACCAAGCGGCACCAAATTCACCTGAATTGTTGTTATTAAATTTTTTACCATTAACCTACCATCACAGCAATTTCTTGGCCGCCACCTTGGATTTCACATCTTTTTTCACCATAGCCTTTCTCAGGGCCGCACTCTTTTTATACAGCTTGGCTGTTTTGGATTAGATTTCACTTCTTTTTGTATCTGTATACCCCAAAGCCGGCCATAAAGCCGGCCATCTTTTTAACCTGTCATTTTTTCTTTACTACAGGAAGAAAAAAGATGAAGCAGGGTGATTTCTTTGTAGCCAACCTCTCTGCGAAATGGTCCTTCTAGCTGATCTCTCTACCGGAAGACTTGTTTGTAGCTGAACTCTCTACAATGTAACTTCTTCTAGCTGAACTCTCTACAGGGTGACTTGTTTGTAGTTGAACCCTCTACAGGGTGATTTGTTTGTAGCTGAACTCTCTACAAGGTAACTTCTTCTAGCTGATCTTTCTACAGGGTGATTTGTTTGTCTCTACAGGGCAATTTGTTTGTTTGCAGCTGAACTCTCTACATGGTAGTTTCTTTGTAGCTGAACTCTCTACAACGTAAGTTCTTCTAGCTGAACTCTCTACAGGGTGACTTGTTTCTAGCTGAACTCTCTACAGGGTGATTTGTTTGTAGCTGAACTCTCTACAAGGTAACTTCTTCTATCTGATCTTTCTACAGGGTGATTTGTTTGTAGCTGAATTCTCTACAGGGCAAGTTGAACTCTGTACATGGTAGTTTCTTTGTAGCTGAACTCTCTACAATGTAACTTCTTCTAGCTGAACTCTCTACAGGGTGACTTGTTTCTAGCTGAACTCTCTACAGGGTGATTTGTTTGTAGCTGAACTCTCTACAAGGTAACTTCTTCTATCTGATCTTTCTACAGGGTGATTTGTTTGTAGCTGAATTCTCTACAGGGCAAGTTGAACTCTGTACATGGTAGTTTCTTTGTAGCTGAACTCTCTACAATGTAACTTCTTCTAGCTGAACTCTCTACAGGGTGACTTGTTTCTAGCTGATCTCTCTACAATGTAACTTCTTCTAGCTGAACTCTCTACAGGGTGACTTGTTTGTAGCTGAACCCTCTACAGGGTGATTTGTTTGTAGCTGAACTCTCTACAAGGTAACTTCTTCTAGCTGATCTTTCTACAAGGTGATTTGTCTGTAGCTGAATTCTCTACAGGGCAATTTGTTTGCTGCTGAACTCTCTACGTGGTAGTTTCTTTGTAGCTGAACTCTCTACAATGTAACTTCTTCTAGCTTAACTCTCTACAGGGTGACTTGTTTGTAGCTGAACCCTCTACAGGGTGATTTGTTTGTTGCTAAACTCTCTACAAGGTAACTTCTTCTAGCTGATCTTTCTACACGGTGATTTGTCTGTAGCTGAATTCTCTACAGGGAAATTTGTTTGCTGCTGAACTCTCTACATGGTAGTTTCTTTGTAGCTGAACTCTCTACAATGTAACTTCTTCTAGCTGAACTCTCTATGGGTGACTTGTTTCTAGCTGATCTCTCTACAGGGTGACTTGTTTCTAGCTGAACTCTCTACAGGGTGATTTGTTTGTAGCTGAACTCTCTACAAGGTAACTTCTTCTAGCTGATCTTTCTACAGGGTGATTTGTTTGTAGCTGAATTCTCTATAGGGCGATTTGTTTGCAGCTGAACTCTCTACGTGGTAGTTTCTTTGTAACTGAACTCTCTACAATGTAACTTCTTCTAGCTGAACTCTCTACAGGGTGATTTGTTTGTAGCTGAACTCTCTACAAGGTAACTTCTTCTAGCTGATCTTTCTACAAGGTGATTTGTCTGTAGCTGAATTCTCTACAGGGTGATTTGTTTGTAGCTGAACTCTCTACAAGGTAACTTCTTCTAGCTGATCTTTCTGTAGGGTGATTTGTTTGTAGCTGAACTCTCTACAAGGTAACTTCTTATAGCTGATCTTTCTACAGGGTGATTTGTTTGTAGCTGAATTCTCTATAGGGCGATTTGTTTGCAGCTGAACTCTCTACATGGTAGTTTCTTTGTAACTGAACTCTCCACAATGTAACTTCTTCTTGCTGATCTCTCTACAGGGTGACTTGTTTCTAGCTGAACTCTCTACAGGGTGATTTGTTTGTAGCTGAACTCTCTACAAGGTAACTTCTTCTAGCTGATCTTTCTACAGGGTGATTTGTTTGTAGCTGAATTCTCTATAGGGCGATTTGTTTGCAGCTGAACTCTCTACATGGTAGTTTCTTTGTAACTGAACTCTCTACAATGTAACTTCTTCTAGCTGAACTCTCTACAGGGTGATTTGTTTGTAGCTGAACTCTCTACAAGGTAACTTCTTCTAGCTGATCTTTCTACAAGGTGATTTGTCTGTAGCTGAATTCTCTACAGGGAAATTTGTTTGCAGCTGAACTCTCTACATGGTAGTTTCTTTGTAGCTGAACTCTCTACAATGTAACTTCTTCTAGCTGAACTCTCTACAGGGTGACTTGTTTCTAGCTGATCTCTCTACAGTGTAACTTGTTTCTAGCTGAACTCTCTACAGGGTGATTTGTTTGTAGCTGAATTCCCTATAGGGCGATTTGTTTGCAGCTGAACTCTCTACATGGTAGTTTCTTTGTAACTGAACTCTCTACAATGTAACTTCTTCTAGCTGAACTCTCTACAGGGTGATTTGTTTGTAGCTGAACTCTCTACAAGGTAACTTCTTCTAGCTGATCTTTCTACAAGGTGATTTGTCTGTAGCTGAATTCTCTACAGGGCAATTTGTTTGCAGCTGAACTCTCTACATGGTAGTTTCTTTGTAGCTGAACTCTATACAATGTAACTTCTTCTAGCTTAACTCTCTACAGGGTGACTTGTTTGTAGCTGAACCCTCTACAGGGTGATTTGTTTGTTGCTAAACTCTCTACAAGGTAACTTCTTCTAGCTGATCTTTCTACACGGTGATTTGTCTGTAGCTGAATTCTCTACAGGGAAATTTGTTTGCTGCTGAACTCTCTACATGGTAGTTTCTTTGTAGCTGAACTCTCTACAATGTAACTTCTTCTAGCTGAACTCTCTATGGGTGACTTGTTTCTAGCTGATCTCTCTACAGGGTGACTTGTTTCTAGCTGAACTCTCTACAGGGTGATTTGTTTGTAGCTGAACTCTCTACAAGGTAACTTCTTCTAGCTGATCTTTCTACAGGGTGATTTGTTTGTAGCTGAATTCTCTACAGGGCGATTTGTTTGCAGCTGAACTCTCTACATGGTAGTTTCTTTGTAACTGAACTCTCTACAATGTAACTTCTTCTAGCTGAACTCTCTACAGGGTGATTTGTTTGTAGCTGAACTCTCTACAAGGTAACTTCTTCTAGCTGATCTTTCTACAAGGTGATTTGTCTGTAGCTGAATTCTCTACAGGGCAATTTGTTTGCAGCTGAACTCTCTACATGGTAGTTTCTTTGTAGCTGAACTCTATACAATGTAACTTCTTCTAGCTTAACTCTCTACAGGGTGACTTGTTTGTAGCTGAACCCTCTACAGGGTGATTTGTTTGTTGCTAAACTCTCTACAAGGTAACTTCTTCTAGCTGATCTTCCTACAAGGTGATTTGTCTGTAGCTGAATTCTCTACAGGGAAATTTGTTTGCTGCTGAACTCTCTACATGGTAGTTTCTTTGTAGCTGAACTCTCTACAATGTAACTTCTTCTAGCTGAACTCTCTATGGGTGACTTGTTTCTAGCTGATCTCTCTACAGGGTGACTTGTTTCTAGCTGAAGTCTCTACAGGGTGATTTGTTTGTAGCTGAACTCTCTACAAGGTAACTTCTTCTAGCTGATCTTTCTACAGGGTGATTTGTTTGTAGCTGAATTCTCTACAGGGCGATTTGTTTGCAGCTGAACTCTCTACATGGTAGTTTCTTTGTAACTGAACTCTCTACAATGTAATTTCTTCTAGCTGAACTCTCTACAGGATGACTTGTTTCTAGCTGATCTCTGTACAGGGTGACTTGTTCCTAGCTGAACTCCCTACAGGTGATTTGTTTGCAGCTGAACTCTCTTACATGGTGGTTTCTTTGTAGCTGAACTCTCTACAAAGTGACTTCTTTTAGCTGATCTATCTACAGGATGACTTGTTTCTAACTGAACTCTCTACAGTGTGATCTGTTCATAGCGGAACTTTCTACTAGGTGATTTGTTTGCAGCTAAACTCTTTGCATGATTGTTTCTTTGTAACTGAACTCTCTACAAGGTAACTTCTTCTAGCTGATCTCTCTACAGGGCAATTTGTTTGTAGCTGCATTCTCTACAGGGTGATTTATTTGAGCTGAACTCTCTACATGATGGCTTCTTTGTAGCTGAACTCTCTATTAGGTACCTTCTTCTAGCTGATCTGACTACAGGGTGACTTGTTTGTAGCTGAATTTCCTACAGAATAACTTGCAACGTAATATAACTGAGTAAATTATACATGCAGCTGAATGCTTTATTAGGATGACTGTTCTATTAGAGTATCTCGATCTTGCATTTGCTGCACGTAGTTGCTTTTCGAATCATAACTCAGTGATTTGTAATGCGATTCTTCTGTACTACTGCAAGAACTTTCTATGATGATTATTCCAGCTACATACTGATTTTCAGCTCGTTGCTCTAAGCGGTTTGCCAGGTAGACACGAAAACTAATAGTTTTTTTATTCATAGTTTTTCAAACTAATGGTTTTTTTATTTAGTGCATCTGCCTGGCTGACAGCATTGCCTTTAGCAGAGCAGGGATTCCATCTGATGAAGCAAGAATTTTGGGATGCCTTGCATCTTAGATACGGCTGGAAGCTCCGGAACATACCCAGTCACTGTGTTTGTGGGGTCCCATTTTCTGCGGATCATGCTATGATTTGCAGACATGGAGGCCTCACATTTGTTCGCCACAATGCTTTGCGAAACATCACTGCAGAGTGGCTTTCCAAGACATGTCATGATGTGGCCCTTGAGCCACCTTTACAGCCACTTACTGGGGAGATCATTGCACCTAAGACTGCCAACCGTCAGGATGAGGCTAGGGCAGACATACATGCTAGGGGATTCTGGGGGCAGCGGCAAAGTGCCTTTTTTGACGTAAGGGTGTTTCACCCTAATGCACCGTACTACTGCAACACCAGTGTCCCCTCTTTGTATCGACGTCACGAGGCACAGAAGAAACGTGAGTATGGTGACCGTGTCAGAGAGGTTGAGCAGGCCTCCTTCACTCCCCTTGTGTTTGCAACCACTGGAGGTATGAAGAAGTCACGTGATCATAAATGGTGGCTAGTTTCACGCGGACCTTATACCTCGCTCTACAGTGGTTCTTAGAAGTCCTATCCTGCTGGATTGTACTTTTCCTACGCTACCTGGTTGCCGGCGAAAGTCGAAAGAGAATTGAAGCACCTCCTACTGGATTGTTCCAAGCAACGCCCGCCCAACCACACGCTCCACCTCGTACCGTGGTGCCCAACATCAGGCTTGGTAAAACGGTACCAGTTAAGCGTCTCTTAAGCCATGGCAAGTGATAGAAAACGAGACAGACCAACTGGCGGCACCCCTCCCACCAAAAAACAGAAAGACAAATCAGGTGGGTCAACTATTTCATGTATTGTATGCAGTAAAAATGCCGAAGACGGCAGTATTCAATGTGAATGTTGTTTTGAGTGGGTACACCCTAAATGTGCTGGTATCACAGACGAAGAATATGGTATCCTTGGAGGGTGTTTCCCTAACATAATGTTCTTCTGCAAATTATGTCGCCCCCAAGTCTCTTTATCTCTTAAATTTTTCAACGAAATTAAAGACAAACAAACTGAACTTGACGAGAGGCTGCAAGAACTTGAAAGCAAGTTAGCCCCAATCTCCGGAAATTCTAACCAAGACACTATGTCACAAGAGAATAACTCCAGCAATGCTAACCCAGTCCAAACCGCCACTACTAACTCCCATTACAACTTACAACATGATCGTAAATTTAACATTGTTATGTATGGAATTGACGAATGTGAAAAGGGTACTCCCAGAAATGAACGTTCAGGTCGTGACCTTAGTAGTGTTATCGAAACCATCACTAAAGTTAATGCAAACGTAAGTCCCTTATCTATCCGCGACCTTCATAGGCTTGGCAAGTACCAAGAACAATCTAGACGTCCCCGACCAATTCTGATTAAGTTCAATAGAGCCATTGATGTATCTATTCTATTATCCCAAACAAGCACACTTCCCAGTGGCATACGCATTAAACCAGATATGAATCCAGAGGAACGACAAATTGAATCTCTTCTCCTCAAGGAAAGATGGAGTCTAATCCAAAAAGACATAAATCGTAAAGTAATTAAAATTCGCGGTAATAGGATCTTTGTTAACAACAAGCTCCATGGTGAAGTCAAAAACCATAATCTTGTTCTATCTCAAGCTGTATTGCCAGATGATCAAATGGAATCATCAAGCAATTGACTAGACCCACTAGTACAATGTAAAAATCAAAGTAATCATACCCTCAAAATTTTAATCATCAATTGTTGAAGTATTAGAAGCCAAAATAAAAGAAATGAGTTATCTGCACTACTTTTACACTACAACATTGATATCGTCCTTGGAAATGAATCTCATATCGATTCAACATTTTTATCATCCGAAATCTTACCTAGCTCTTACAAAATTATCAGAAAAGACCGTTCATTGGGTGGTGGTGGCGTATTTATAGGTTTTAGAGACAGTATTATTATCTCAGAACTTTCAAATCCATCCAATGAAGCAGAAATGATCTGGGCGAAACTCCAAATCCCAAATAGCAAACCTTTGTGTCTGTGTTCATTTTATAGACCTCCTAATAACAATGTCACACCTATTACCATGTTAAATAACTTTCTTTCAAACATGTCCCATAATGAATCATCTCAAACACCGCAAATACTATTAGCAGGAGATTTCAATCTTCCTAGTATCTCTTGGATAGATGGTACAGGCCAAATCAGCCCTAATCCGACTTATGGTACTGATGTAAACCAGTCACTGTTAGAATCCGTAAACGAGTTTGGGTTAGATCAACTAGTTACTGAACCTACCCGTGGAGAAAACATCCTTGACCTAATCTTTTCATCACACCCTGAATCAGTCACTAATTTGGAGATCATTCCTGGTATCTCAGATCATGAAGCTGTGTACTGTGAACTAATGCTAAACAACAAACAAGAATCTGACGATATTGTGCACCCAATATTTCTTTATGACAGGGGTAACATGACTCAACTCAGATCTGATATTTCAACCTTTCAGGCTGAATTTCTTTCCTCTGACCCCTACTCTAATAGTGTTCAAGAAAACTGGGACAAATTCAAGCAGGCTATTAATAATGCAATAACTACTAATATACCTCAAACAATGTCTAAACCTAATAAAGAATTACCATGGATAACTAGTAACATCAAGAAACAAATGAAACAACGTAAAAAATTATACAATAAGGCAAGACGTTTACAAACAGAAGAAGCATGGCATAACTACCGCAGCATAAAGAACAGCATAACTAATCTTATCCGTGAAGCTCATAGCAAGTATCAAAACAAGATGTTCTCTAATAATGGTAGTGTTAATTATAAGAAATTCTGGAGGTATGTCAAAACCATTCGTAAAGATACTCATGGAATTGCACCTCTTAAAGTGAAGGGTTCACTTGTGTACCATTCTAAAGACCAGGCTGAGATTCTCAACAAACAATTTCAATCTGTTTTTACTAAAGAAGACCTATCTTATATTCCTGAAAGCCCTGAACTTCCCATAACACCATTGCTTAATATACCAATCTCAGTTGATGGAGTTAAAAAGTTACTTTCTACCCTGGACTCCTCCAAATTGTGTGGCCCTGATAACATACCAGCTCGCATTCTTAAGCACTGTTGTGATGAAATAGCTCCAATCTTGACAGTAATATTCACTCAGTCTTTGAACTCTGGCAACCTACCAGAAGATTGGCTTACAGCCAATGTCACACCAACATTCAAAAAGGGAGATAGAGCCAATCCCAGTAACTATCGACCTATCTCCTTAACTTCCATATGTAGTAAACTGTTAGAACACATCCTCTACCACAGCATAATGGATCACTTGACTGCTCACCAAATACTTTGTGATAAACAGTACGGCTTCAGACCCAATCACTCTTGCGAGACCCAATTACTTAATATTGTAGAAGAAATCCAGCTATCACTGGATCATCACCATGCAGTTGACCTAGTGTTCATCGATTTCTGTAAAGCATTTGATACTGTACCACACCAACGCTTAATGAAGAAACTACACCATTATGGAATTCAAGGTAACATCTATAATTGGATATTCAGCTGGCTAACAAAGAGAACGCAAAGGGTAGTCATCAAGGGTCACAGTTCAACATCTATTCATGTTGATTCAGGAGTTCCACAGGGTACAGTCTTAGGCCCACTAATGTTTTTATTATACATCAATGACATTACTACCAACATCACATCCAGTGTCAGACTATTTGCAGATGACTGTGTACTGTACCGTGTCATTCACTCAGAACAAGATCACCATCTTTTACAACAGGACTTAAACTACATCATCCAATGGACTAAGCGATGGCAGATGAGCCTAAATACCAACAAATGTGCTATACTCACCTGTTCTAGATCTACCTCACCACCTGAGTTCCAGTACTACATAGACAATGAAGCACTTACTCGTACAAATCAGCATCTATATCTTGGAGTCCTATTCCACTCATCAATGTCATTCTCTCCACACATTAGCAACATCACTAGTAATGCAATAAAGTCACTAAACTTTGTGAGACATAACTTAAATAATTGTGATGAATCAGTTAAATCCGCTGCCTACCTGGGACTAATTCGACCAAAACTAGAGTATGCATCCTCAGTCTGGGATCCTCACTTATCTAAAGATATCCAAGCCATTGAGAGGGTGCAGAGAATTGCTGCCAGATGGGTAAAATCTAACTACAACTGGGAAAACAGTGTGACCAGCATGCTTTCAGAATTGCAATGGCCTGCATTGAACATTAGAAGACAAATTTCAAGGCTCTCTATCTTATACCAAGGACTACACAATTCAGTTTCACTAGAAATACCTACCTATATTACAGCCACTACCACCACACCCTTCACTAGATTTCAACATTATTTTCACTTCAATATACCTACTGCTAGAACTAATTTTTATCATAATAGTTACTTTCCAAAATCCTTTCGTGATTGGAATTTACTACCCATTTCTGCTATCGAAGCTGCTACTCTAGATAATTTTACTAATCAACTACGTGAGTTATTAATTGTATAACTATATTATCGTAACTTTTCTTTTTTCTTTCTATTGTAATATATGCACTATAACTCACTGATTGATTATAACTAGCAATTATATGTATGTACTGTATGATGTAACTTATTATTTATGAATAGTAATTGTAATCAACACATGCACTGTTTATTATTAGTAACTGTAACATACACAATGTAGCATACATACTTTAACTCATTGATTGTAATGTGTTCTGTGATTTACATCCTAGGCAAAACCAGCTGTGCTGCCTGCCTAGTAATTAATAATAAAGATAAAGATAAAGGTATGGGAAGGGAGGCAATAGTTTTCTACCGTCGTTTGGCTGACCATCTATCTCGCCGCGGCTCTACTAGTTACAGTCAGACTCTGGCTTTTATCCGATGCACATTGTCTTTTTTCTCTACTTCGGTCAGCTACAATGTGCATACGTGGAAGTAGGTCCATCTCGCATCGCTCCTCTGATGCCTCTCCTGAGATGGGCCGCATTGATGAGCACAGGGACTTTTAAACTTTTAGCAATCTCATCCTTTTTATTCAGTTGTCCAGCACGTGCTTTCTTTGTGCTGGGGGTGGTAGGCAAGGGCAGTCCATCCAGCCCGGGGAATAAAAAAAAAAAAAAAAAAAAAAAGTTTTTTTATTCATAAAAATCGATCTCGTAATTTTGACACAGGTTGGGTTTTGTGTCATATCTCCATGGTCTTTATCCCGATTCCTTTCAAACCACAAAAAGGCACTCCTACGATGGTTGCTCCATCTACATAGCAATTTTCAACTGATTCCTCCAAGGGGTTTACCCTGTAGGCGTGACAGACCTTCGACCTTATTTTACGCAAATAATCGGTCATAACTCCGTGAATGTTCATTGGAATCCTACCAAAGTTGGTACGGAGATCCGCCTTAATGAGCCCTTTAAGTGTGCCAAATTTCAGCCCAATCCGAGCGCGTATTCGTGTTTTATGGCGTATTTTGCGAAGTGTGCGAAATGAAGAAGATCAAGAAGAAGAAGAAGAAGAAAACAAAGAAATTAAAACGAAATTTTGTTCGCTCGTATCTCGGAAATGGCTGGAGCGATTGTATTCAATGTTGGTATGTAGACTCCCCTAACTGGGTGGCACGTCTCTAGCAAATTTGGTTCCAATCGGATAAGGAATCACAGAGCTACATAGGTGTGAAAATTGCGTTTTCTTTTTTCCTGTTAATATACTCACGGTGTGGCGCGCCGGATTCTTGGGCCGCACGACACACTATCGTGTGTGTTGATAACTACAATAACTACAATCCGAAAAATCAACTATTACAAATTGATCTCCCTACCATTGTGGGATGTTCGAGGTAGTATCCTACAAAGAAAAGTCCGCTTTTGATTTTTAACTGTTTTTCAGGACCCAGCTCAACTTAGGAATCACCATCATGATACCAGAGCATGCTCTTTCTTTGCTAATCTGCCTGGATCATTTTCACAGAGATAATTTGTTACAGGACCTCACAATGGTGGAATAGATTACCTAATGATGAGAATTTTACTGTTGCTACTAACAACAGTCGTTCTTTTCTGTAATTAATTTTGTTCAATCATCTTTTTAATTTACCTTGAAGTTGTTGATTTGTTTTGCATTTGTGTCCATGTATTGTTTTGTATCCATTGTTAAGTTTTGTACTTGTTAGCTAACTATGTGTATTCGTCTGTACTGTATGTTGCTCTGGCAAGGAAGAGCGGTAGTTGTTATTGTTATTATCTACTTTACCAGTTAGGTACTGGAGGGTGTACACAGAAGGCAGAGCCTGTTCGAGGTGTTTACCCATAGCCTAGGAGCCTAAGCGAAAATCTTTAAGCTAAATATCCTGAAGTGAAACGGGGCAGAATGTCAGAGGATAATTTATAAATCAAATCAGTACTTGGGACTATAAGCTACTCACCTAGTTGTCACATTTCTCTTGTTTTGTGGTCTACTCAATGGCTAACATGTTCCCCCCCCTCCCCAACACAGTGGGTAGAAATGCGCATCCACGCATCACCCATGTGATCATTTTACAGATCATTTGTCTTTTAGTTACTCTACACTTAGCAACTACACTGAGCCTTGCCTAATGTGTAAACTAAAAATCCACAATAAAATACTCCATGTCACTCAATAAAAATGAACAAAGTGTTTCATATCTGTGAACTTGTTGGGCATCAAAGCTATGGGCAAAGCGTGTTTCCAAGGTATTACCTGGGTAATATCTAGATATTTCCAGGTGAGTATACAAGTTAAATCCCAAGCGGTGCCTTTGAATGCTTACGCTAAAGTGGTATATATTCTGTAATAAAGCAGTCACAGCCGCATGTGTACATAGTCATAAATACTATATTCTTGGTATGAATAATATAATATTTATGGGATAACAATAGCAACAAGGGTAAAAATTATAATTTAAAAATAAAGTGGGATAAAAAGTAAGATAATCAATGGTGGTAGCTATTAGCTATGTAGGAAATCCCTACTTTGGTCAATGTAGGGATTTTCCCACATAGCTATGTTGTAATGGCTACCATATGTCTTGTCTCACTACTTTTAATAGCTGGAACCCTGCTTAATTATGTAATAATTTTTAATTACACTAGTAAAGTTTTAATAGCATGAAAAATCACCATGAAAAGGTTCACATAGCTAGATAACAAGTTTAAAAAAGTTGCACCAAAAATGGTACAGAAATAAAGTTGTCATCAAAAGGTTACCAAAACAAACAAACAAAAAAAGAAGCTGCACCCATTGAGGATTAGGACCCACTACGTCACATTTAGACAGCAAATACTCTAGCTTCAATGCTGGGAAAGTCTAGGATATGGATATGAACAAAGGCCCAGTGCCTAAACATATTTTTGTATAAAATTATTAATTTTATCCTGTGTGTATATCCATTACCAATAATAATAATAATAAATTAATGTTATACACACCACATGGTTTTGAGGTACTTATAAAGGAATGCATATAAGTTGAATGTACAGTGCTGACTTGCAGTTTGCATGTGAACGAGTTTTACTCTACACCCTTGCATTCAATGCACTGTAAAATCGATAATTGACAACAGTTTGAAGCTTCATTTCAATGTTAGATTATAGTGGTTTGTTGGGTGCAAAAACCACTTCAATAATTTATGTACAAAAGATGGCAAGAAAAATGAATGAACTCAAATGGAATGCAGGTAGACAAACAGATTTTCAGCTTAAACTGTGTATTGCCACATAGTAAATTATTTGCAAAAATGTTCATACTTACCAAGAGGAGGAGGAGGAGGTGTATAACAATTCACTCCAGCATCTTCATAGTGATAGCAGTTGTGAGATCTTGTATAGTGACAATCAATTACTTTATACTCAGTCCCATTACAGTTAACATTATCCAACCATATGGGAACATTTGAAGCAGCTGATGGCTGAAAGGTTTGTATGGCTCTAGCTCTAACATTACTAACAAATCCTAATTGTCTACACACTACTTGAGCATCAAGGTCATCCCACTCATCATCACACACTGTACCCCATTTGTTGTCAATGAATACTTCAACTCTTCCCTCTCTGAAATGTGATCCTCCAACTAGGCGAACACTTCCATTATCTATACACTCTACTATAAAAGTAAAACAACACACGAGTAAAAGTTACAGCATTAAATATGATCAATTACTTGCACTTGAATGTGCACTACTTATAATCAGTTTAGGTATGTAAACAGTAGAGAATAAACATACTCTATGGACATCAGTTATATCAAATTTACCACTAGTTTCATGAAAATACCATATCATGCTAGGAAGAATAGATAGGGGCAAGCAACAGAACAACTAGGATCACTAGAAAGATAATAATTTATTGCATATAGATTGCGTGCAATTAATTTTTGCTACCAAAGACCAGTACGTGTAACACTATCCTTATAAACACCGTACATTTTCACTCTCCTACCTAACAAGATTTAAAATCACATAACCATAATAATTTACTGGTTGCTATAATCATGTAGGTACTTCATTTATAAATACATAACTATATCAAGATAGTTTGCTATTTCAATGCATTCAGAATTTAACAACTCTTGTTACAATATACTAAAAACGTTTATTAACTTCATTTAATTTGTGTCTCCAACTCTTTAAACATAAAATAATACACAGCAGGGCAGTTGACAGCAGGGGAAACTGCATTTGGGCCCCAGGTCTTAGGGGCTGGGCATCAATAATTCATTATGTAAACATCAAGATGCTCCAATAGAACACTCATCCTAATACAGCAATCAGGCAAATATTCAGTTATAGTACCTACTCTTACAAACTATTAAAATCAGCCACTCATTCAATTTCAGAGAGTATAACATTATATTTGACATAAAGCTTACTATACAATTCAAGCTCTAGATACCCTAATATAACAGAGCAGTTACCATAATACAACAGTTAAATAAATTGATTAATAATTATACTGTGAAAACTACTAAAATCACTGTCATATTCAATCTCAGAGGGTGTAATTTAAAATTTCCTTTAGGAACATGCCCCAGATCACCCTTGGTTGTTTGCACACTAAAGTATAATACCTAGCTATATTGGTTATAAGGAGCCTCACATTCTTGATTTGCCCTAGGTCCTCTAATTTTCTTATCCCTAGACGCAGGCTAGGCTGAGGCTATCTCATTCCTTATGACCAATATATGTCCTGTACTAGGATAACCCTAGTTACATGATATTTACGATTTCTCTATAATAAACAATTTTGGTCTCACTACCTGTAAGTATATGTTAAAGCATTGTGATGAGTGCTATAGGAAAACTAAAACATGAGGCATGCGGCCGAGATGCTAGTAAAGCATGAGGTGAAGCCGAGTGCCTTATCAGCATCAAGGCCAAGTGCCAAGTGATATAGCACAAGCAAAGCAATGCTTTAAATGATTTATGGAACTTTCTAGTTGTGTAGCTTCACCATACACTAAGGCTCCTAATTAACACACGTTGCATGAATTATTAACAGCCTGAATGTACACAAACTGGTTTAACAAAGTAACTTACGTGTAGTTCACCATAGTTTGGCATGGTAGATGTTCATTGCGTATTTTGGCAGGTTTTGGTCACAAACCACAATCAATTCTATTGTGACACATGGTGAAGTATTTCCATGACATCTACAGGACTTGTCCGTTTACATTAACAAATGTAACAGCATCGTTACCTTCTCCCACCCATCACCAAAGCATTTAGGTATGTTTATAAAAGTAATCTGTGGTAACACTCATGTTGGTTGTGGTGATAGACCACTCAGTGTGGCGCAGACTATCAGCCTTCACTGGCTTGTGTGATTAGTCATACTTGTGTGATTAGTCATACTGGCATGAGTGCCGTGGGATATTATCCTGCACTAGAGTGCTTTAATCATACATTATAGAACTTTGCAAGGTGAGATCAAAGGAAAAAGTGTAATTTAAATCTCATTAAGTACACTTTAGGGCAAACAGTGCTTTATTACCCAAAGAGTGCTTTATGTATATGTTAAAATGATTATTGCAAAAAGATAGGATTTAAACACCAGTGGAGATTACAACAATAAAATACAGTGTATCAGAATTGTGGCAATATTTTTAAAATTTAGTATTATGTGGCAGTAACACAAAAGAATAATGTAGCCATTTGATATACAATTGACACTGTAGCTTCATAGGCCATGCTTTGTATGTATAGCATCACATAACAAGCATTAAATTATAATTATAACTTTGCGGCATTGTTGTAAATTGCATTTATGATAGGGTAGAGTATTGTGCATCTATCAGTTGACTAAGTGGTCATTTAATTTTATTTTATAAAATACTAAATACTTTAATCATTGTTGCAAACAGTGTAGGAAAAAATTTTAGCTTGCCTATACTAGATAAGCACAGGTCAAACTTTTAAAAGTGAAATTGTACAGCACTTGTGATAAACACTATTATGTGCTACTGTAACATACCATAAACTGTTAATGTTCCAGAGCTTTTGTCACTGCCAATAATATTGGTAGCATTACAAGTGTAAGTTCCCACATCAGATGATGTTACATTGTACACTGTTAGTGTGTTCTCAGTAGTAGTTGTGTTTATTGATCTAAACTCTATCCTGTACTTGCTTGTATCTGACACATCTATCATGACTCCATTGAGGTCCCAAACAATGTTCGGAACTGGTTCACCAGTAGCTTGACAGGTGAAATTTATGCTGTCAGTTTCATTGACAGTGTTATCAGCAATTGTATTAATAATGCTTAAAGCAACTAAAAGGCAATACATAAATATCATAGCCAGTCATATTTTCCAAACAATGGACATAAATATCAGCAAAAATGATAAATAAATATAACTGTGTGTTTGCTAAAATAGCTTGGTTTTATCAGATATTTCAACATACAATTAAAAATTTAAGCACCACAAGAAGAATACACTGGCCACATAGATTTCATTGTTTATACAAAGTTTGTTGAGGAGCAGCATGGATTCTGTTATTGGCAAGGTCATAAGTGACCTAAAGTGATAAACAAAAAATTAAATTCTCTGGTGTTAGCTACTGCCATCATGTGACAAGTCGGTTGGAGATGAAAGATTCCCCACAGTGGTAACTGAATTAAGCCATGTGACTATCTTAAGAGTCAGGCTGGAGTAGAATGAGTTGTGTACAAGTGCGCAAATGAGCTAAAAGAGAAAGACAAGGAGGTGTAATAAGTTAGTTTTCATTTCTAACAGCTATATCATTCATGCACTAGCATTAGACTAGTGAAATAAGCAACAGAAACAGCAATGTAGCATATTATTAGCCATTGTTGGGAGTAACGCGTTATGTAATATTATTACTTTTGTGGTAACTAAGTAATATAACGAAATACGGTAGAAAAACCGGGTAATATAACTCGATTTACTTTACTTACAAATGTAACGCGTTACCTAAGTAATATAGTTACTGTAACGAGTCTACTATTACATAATATTATTACTACAAGTAACGAAGTTACTAATCTCATTAGTTAACTTCTGAGTAATGCCTAGCCAAAACAAAGTAACGAAGCCTACTGAATGAAGCTTATTCAACAGCTTCTTACTTATAACCAA
Source organism: Dysidea avara (assembly GCF_963678975.1). NCBI lineage: Eukaryota > Metazoa > Porifera > Demospongiae > Dictyoceratida > Dysideidae > Dysidea > Dysidea avara. The sequence goes on along the minus strand of NC_089278.1, from coordinate 32,029,326 downwards.
GATTTGCACATTGTCCAACAACGCAATCATGTCATGTGATAAAGTGGTAGTTTCACACGTGACAATTTAAGGCTGTGGACACAAAGTAATATAATATGTAATATTATTATAGTTACTTTATTTTATGGGTAATATGTAACTGTAACTAAATAGTTCGGTTGCAAGTAATATGTAATATGTAATTAGTTACTTTTACAAAGTAACTTGCCCAACAATGTTATTAGCTAGCTAGATACATTTGTGCACTTTTGGAACAGTTTTTAAACCAAATGTATGCAGAGACCACTAAGGAAGGACTTGCATTTTGTGCTATTTAGTTGCATAGGGTGAAATGTGTGGGTGCATGCTGGAGTGTGCCCACCCATCCCTGAAGCCCCCCACTGATTCTTAGAAGAGGTTAGCCCTTCCACTTGTTTATTTGCCTCTTTCTATCTTTTCATTGTCTGTATTTAAAATTACACATGTGGATGCTACTAGCTCCGTAGCTATGCAGCACATAGTAAAAATTCAAAAGGGGTGTGAATTAAGTAGTGAACAAAATTGATCAAGACACACGATAGTGTGTCGTGCGGCCCAAGAAGCCGGCGCGCCACACCGTGAGTATATTAACAGGAAGAAAGAAAACGCAATTTTCACACCTATGCAGCTCTCTGATCCCTTATCCGATTGGAACCAAATTTGCTAGAGACGTGCCGCCCAGTTAGGGGAGTCTACATACCAAATTTGAAGAAACTCGGTCAAGCCATTTCCGAGATACGAGCGAACAAAATTTCGTTTTAATTTCTTCGTTTTTTTCTTCTTCATTTTCATTTCGCACACTTGGCAAAATTCGCCATAAAACACGAATGCGTGCTCGGATTGGGCTGAAATTTGGCACACTTAAAGGGCTCATTAAGGCGGATCTCCGTACCAACTTTGGTAGGAATCCGATGAACATTCACGGAGGTATTACCGATTATTTGCGTAAAATAAGGTCGAAGGTATGTCACGCCTACAGGGTAAACCCCTTGGAGGAATCAGTTGAAAATTGATATGTAGATGGAGCAATCATTGTAGGAGTGCCTTTTTGTGGTTTGAAAGGAATCGGGATAAAGACCATGGAGATATGACACAAAACCCAACCTGTGTCAAAATTACGCGATCGATTTTTATGAATAAAAAAACTATTAGTTTTCGTGTCTACCAGGCAAACCGCTTAGAGCAATGAACTGAAAATCAGTACGTAGCTGGAATAATCATCATAGAAAGTTCTTGCAGTAGTACAGAAGAATCGGATTACAATCACTGAGTTATGATTCGAAAGGCAACTACGTGCAGCAAATGCGAGATCGAGATACTCTAATAGAACAGTCACCCTAATAAAGCATTCAGCTGCATGTATAATTTACACAGTTATATTACATTGCAAGTTATTCTGTAGGGAATTCAGCTACAAACAAGTCACCCTGTAGTCAGATCAGCTAGAAGAAGGTACCTAATAGAGAGTTCAGCTACAAAGAAGCCATCATGTAGAGAGTTCAGCTCAAATAAATCACCCTGTAGAGAATTCAGCTACAAACAAATTGCCCTGTAGAGAGATCAGCTAGAAGAAGTTACCTTGTAGAGAGTTCAGTTACAAAGAAACAATCATGCAAAGAGTTTAGCTGCAAACAAATCACCCAGTAGAAAGTTCCGCTATGAACAGATCACACTATAGAGAGTTCAGTTAGAAACAAGTCATCCTGTAGAGAGATCAGCTAGAAGAAGTCACATTGTAGAGAGTTCAGTTACAAAGAAACAATCATGCAAAGAGTTCAGCTACAAACAAATCACCCTGTAGAGAGTTCAGCTAGAAACAAGTCACCCTGTAGAGAGATCAGCTAGAAACAAGTCACCCTGTAGAGAGTTCAGCTAGAAGAAGTTACATTGTAGAGAGTTCAGCTACAAAGAAACTACCATGTACAGAGTTCAGCTGCAAACAAATTGCCCTGTAGAGAATTCAGCTACAAACAAATCACCCTGTAGAAAGATCAGCTAGAAGAAGTTACCTTGTAGAGAGTTTAGCTACAAACAAATCACCCTGTAGAGGATTCAGCTACAAACAAGTCACACTGTAGAGAGTTCAGCAAGAAGAAGTTGCATTGTAGAGAGTTCAGCTACAAAGAAACTACCTTGTAGAGAGTTCAGCTGCAAACAAATTGCCCTGTAGAGAATTCAGCTACAAACAAATCACCCTGTAGAAAGATCATCTAGAAGAAGTTACCTTGTAGAGAGTTCAGCTACAAACAAATCACCCGTAGAGAGTTCAGCTAGAAACAAGTTACCTTGTAGAGACTTCAGCTAGAAGAAGTTACATTGTAGAGAGTTCAGCTACAAAGAAACTACCATGTACAGAGTTCAGCTGCAAACAAATTGCCCTGTAGAGAATTCAGCTACAAACAAATCACCCTGTAGAAAGATCAGCTAGAAGAAGTTACCTTGTAGAGAGTTTAGCTACAAACAAATCACCCTGTAGAGGATTCAGCTACAAACAAGTCACCCTGTAGAGAGTTCAGCTAGAAGAAGTTACATTGTAGAGAGTTCAGCTACAAAGAAACTACCATGTAGAGAGTTCAGCTGCAAACAAATTGCCCTGTAGAGACAAACAAATCACCCTGTAGAAAGATCAGCTAGAAGAAGTTACCTTGTAGAGAGTTCAGCTACAAACAAATCACCCTGTAGAGGGTTCAACTACAAACAAGTCACCCTGTAGAGAGTTCAGCTAGAAGAAGTTACATTGTAGAGAGTTCAGCTACAAAGAAACTACCATGTACAGAGTTCAGCTGCAAACAAATTGCCCTGTAGAGAATTCAGCTACAAACAAATCACCCTGTAGAAAGATCAGCTAGAAGAAGTTACCTTGTAGAGAGTTCAGCTACAAACAAATCACCCTGTAGAGAGTTCAGCTAGAAACAAGTTACCCTGTAGAGAGTTCAGCTAGAAGAAGTTACATTGTAGAGAGTTCAGCTACAAAGAAACTACCATGTAGAGAGTTCAGCTGCAAACAAATTGCCCTGTAGAGACAAACAAATCACCCTGTAGAAAGATCAGCTAGAAGAAGTTACCTTGTAGAGAGTTCAGCTACAAACAAATCACCCTGTAGAGAGTTCAGCAGTTACCCTGTAGAGAGTTCAGCTAGAAGAAGTTACATTGTAGAGAGTTCAGCTACAAAGAAACTACCATGTAGAGAGTTCAGCTGCAAACAAATTGCCCTGTAGAGACAAACAAATCACCCTGTAGAAAGATCAGCTAGAAGAAGTTACCTTGTAGAGAGTTCAGCTACAAACAAATCACCCTGTAGAGGGTTCAACTACAAACAAGTCACCCTGTAGAGAGTTCAGCTAGAAGAAGTTACATTGTAGAGAGTTCAGCTACAAAGAAACTACCATGTACAGAGTTCAGCTGCAAACAAATTGCCCTGTAGAGAATTCAGCTACAAACAAATCACCCTGTAGAAAGATCAGCTAGAAGAAGTTACCTTGTAGAGAGTTCAGCTACAAACAAATCACCCTGTAGAGAGTTCAGCTAGAAACAAGTTACCCTGTAGAGAGTTCAGCTAGAAGAAGTTACATTGTAGAGAGTTCAGCTACAAAGAAACTACCATGTAGAGAGTTCAGCTGCAAACAAATTGCCCTGTAGAGACAAACAAATCACCCTGTAGAAAGATCAGCTAGAAGAAGTTACCTTGTAGAGAGTTCAGCTACAAACAAATCACCCTGTAGAGAGTTCAGCAGTTACCCTGTAGAGAGTTCAGCTAGAAGAAGTTACATTGTAGAGAGTTCAGCTACAAAGAAACTACCATGTAGAGAGTTCAGCTGCAAACAAATTGCCCTGTAGAGACAAACAAATCACCCTGTAGAAAGATCATCTAGAAGAAGTTACCTTGTAGAGAGTTCAGCTACAAACAAACCACCCTGTAGAGAGTTCAGCTACAAGCAAGTCATCCGGTAGAGAGATCAGCTAGAAGGATCACCTTGCAGAGAGGTCAGCTACAAAGAAATCATCCTGCTTCATCTTTTCTTCTTCCTGTAGTAAAGAAAAAATGACAGGTTAAAAAGCCCTAAAGCCAGCCATAGGCCGGCTTTGGGGTATACAAATACAAAAACAAGTGAAATCTAATCCAAAACAGCCAAGCTGTAAAAAAAGAGTGCGGCCCTGAGAAAGGCTATGGTGAAAAAAGATGTGAAATCCAAGGTGGCGGCCAAGAAATGGCTGTGATGGTAGGTTAATGGTAAAAATTTTAATAACAACAATTCAGGTGAATTTGGTGCCGCTTGGTCTTGGCACAGAATTCACCTGAATTGTCGTTATTAAAATTTTTACCATTAACCTACCATCACAGCCATTTCTTGGCCGCCACCTTGGATTTCACATCTTTTTTCACCATAGCCTTTCTCAGGGCCGCACTCTTTTTTTACAGCTTGGCTGTTTTGGATTAGATATGATTATTTGTCTGATTAAGGATATTAGACTAATTACTTGTTTGTCATTCTTGATGACAGCAAGCTACATAGATAGTTAAATTTATGGCATGTTTTAGAGGCAGTACAAATTCACTACAAATTGTTTTGGTGAATAGGGACATTTGGTGACGAAATTTCCAAGGATTATTACACTAATTATTATATACACACCTATATTATTGTATATAAATGCAAATCATATACATGATACACTATAAACATGTACACTAATACAACAGCATACTTACCTGTATATGCATAGCTGCAACAACACAATAATAAAATGATCAGTAAAATTTTTGAAAAGATTCTGCATGACATTTTACTCTCAAAATTCTACAGATAATATCAAATATGTAATACACACACACACACACACACACACACACACACACACACACACACACACACACACACACACACACACACACACACACACACACACACACACACACACAAATTAAACTGAACATTTGTCATGATCACAAATTAAATAGTCCTAATGAGTACTTGAAGTACATTTATATGGTGATGTTTGACAAAATATTCTACAAACTACATTATTTGCAATACTTCGACCAGTCAGCTTGTGTCTTTGCGGGACTCAGACAAAATGGAGAAGTTGGCTTGGATTAGATGATAGAGCCTCATTTTATGTGCTCTTGCATAGCACAAATAAGACTCTCCTCAGTATGATTTTATGGCAATTTTTGTCTTTTAAGCTGTGCTAGGTTTTCCTTTAGAGACATGGGGTAGAAGTGAGTGCCATCAGAATTGGAATAATCAAAATGAAAAGAATTAAAGGAAAATATATAACTAAACTAATTTAAAAATGAGAAACACTACATACTGTCGAGGATACATGTCAAAAGCTTGACTTCTATAAACACCACATGGCAACATCACAATATAAACACTAAAGCAATACAAACATGCACTACATTCTTCATATATTAAATTAGCATGTGTCTATGCTGACCTGAAATGGATACAGAATTACAAGTATGGAATTAACACATACACAGTTAAATTAATTTGTGCGCAACCCGCCCAACTAGAACCAAAATGTAGCAAAGAAAATTTATATAACTGAGCCAAACATCTACAAACATTGGGTCACTAGCACACGCTAAAAAATGAAATCTACAATGACACAAAGTATAGACTACCAGAATAATCTATTTGATGGTGATTATTCAATCTTGAATTTTTACAATACATTAATACACTTTTAAAGACAACACTAGTATTCCTCCTCTTAGACCTAATTCAACTAGTTACTAATGCAAAACAGAAAGGTGATACATTAAGAAATAACAAAATTCACTGATGAAGACCTGTCTGTTATATCTGAGTGCAATGATAGTAAAGTTAGTTATAATGTACAATTGATAACCTTTTCCGTTAATGGCACTGAACAAGAGTTAATACACTTAATATTTACAATGCCTCCAGCCCAGACTGTATTTACTTCCAAGTCAACTTTGTATTATGAAAAATTTCTCCAATTTTGCAATAATTTTGGAGATTCTATCAGAATGGCTGAAAGCAAATGTTGTATCTGTTTTTAAAGGAGATACACAGAAGTGGGATGATAATCACTTTAATTGTAACCCTATTTCTCTGACATCAATATGCTGGAACATATTATTATGTCACTCTATTATAAAACATACGTTGAAGAGAACAAATTACTAAATAATTTGCAGTGTAACTTTTGACTTGTCCACCCCAGTGAAGCATAATTAACCACACTTGCTGAAGAAATCCACTATTTGCTACACTGTCATCACAAAGTAAACCTTGGACAATTCCCACTCCTGCCTATATACTGTGCAAACCAAAATTCTGTGGTAAACTACACATATTGCTAATATGGATAACTAAGAGAGCTCATCAAGTTTTGATGGCATCAAGCCATAGTAGAGTCATCATATCTGGGGGCACACAGTCTTGGCCCGATCTGTTTTTACTCTCCACAAATGAAGAATATCACATCAAAGATTCAGTTATTTGCTGACAATTGCATATATTGTAAGTAATTGATTGAAAGTGATGAACAAGCTTTGCAAGAACTTTCCTTAGAAAATGGTATACATAAAATGCTTTGATCTGTGGGAGATAATGAGGTCTTTTAAAATCCATAAAAGTCCTACTAGCGGGTTTTTACAAACCTGCTAACAGGACCTTGGTCATTGCAAATCTCACTTTTGATTATTGATTTGCTATGCTTTTCCAAGCGTATTGCAGGCCAATAGCCTGCAGTGGGCAAAGTCACCAAAGCCAACAGAAGTTTAAACTCTATCATAGAGATTAGGGATGATGGAGGTTTGGGTTTTTCTAGCCAAAAATATCACCCAAAACCAGCTTCACAATACTTTCATGGTGCATTTGCAGTGTTAGTTAGGCCCAAAAGTGCATTCAGTATGACCTTAAATGCTTCCAATAGATTGCTACAATTTTTTTTAAATTCAATGACATTTTCTATTGCCAGCCAGCCTACCTGCCTGCTCAGCGTTGCTTCAGCCTGACAGGTGCCTTCTGGCTTACTGCAGTAGCCAGTATGAACTAATGAGATCTCCATTTTCGGCCACTTACAGTGGATTTTGCCTCTATACATCTATACCACCAAGTGATCAACTTTCTCATCATATCTCTTATTCAGCTCTTCTGAACAACGCTTACATCTCTTAGGGGATGCACGGGGTGCTGAAGCACCCCCTCCAAATTATTACAATTTGAAAGGTAGGAAATATGTAGTAAAAGTAATGCAATTGTATCTTACACATCCATGGACAATGAAACAATAGAAAGAGTAAGGGAATGACTAATCTCTTTGACAAGAGGGCTTAAATTTATACTTCAGGAGTAAGACATAACTTGAAGCTGCTAAAAATCAAAATACCCTAATAGAACAGTCAGATATTCTAATAAAACATCATCATCAAAATTATTCTATGCATAAGACCATTGTGCTAGCTGACATTGAATATCTTCTCCTTGACATGCGCACTACTATCTCACTATTTTGCCAAACATCCTGCCATACCAAACACGTAAAGTTTAAAAAAAAATTTATACCTTATATTTATTGAATTATGTGTACAAAGCATCAACAATGAAAACATCCAACTTCTTTTATTTAATAGACAGTGGGTATTTTATTTGTAGCTATAAACTTACATGATACTTGGGTTCAAGCTCTATGCATGCTACATTTATCTAAATTTCCCTTGACTAAATAAATATGGTTGCAGCATGTTTGCACTCCCCATTAACATTCAACTTTAAGCTCAACAATATATAGTGTAGCATTTATATTGTCAGAGTGCCCAGGAGTTAAACAAGGGGTTAGTTAATTGTGGCCAAAACTAGTATTATGTATGTGACTTTGTGAAGTTGTAAATACAATATGGTGATGAGACTATAGTTGTATATAAGTCATAGCAATCTGCATGGCTATGTGAAATCGAAGCTATAACTGTGTGCATTATGAATCTCTACATGACCTCCTGTGTTCTTAAAAGTTCCTGTTTGGTCCACTATTTGACCTTACAATCCAATCTAAACACAAGTGCACAACAAGTTTGGAATTTTCAACTAGAGTAGGGACCATAGCATGTCAATAAAAGTACTGAAACAAGCTGGAGTAGTGCATGATATTAAATCACAGTAAGCAATAAGAAGTGTTATATCCCTACTGTGCCGAAGATACCATAGTGGAAATGCACAGTAGGGATATAACACATCTTACTGTTTTACTGTAATTTAATATTGTGCACTTGTTTCAGTCGATGTGCTATTATGGTCCTATTCTAGTTGAAAATTTCAAGTTTTTTGTGTACTTATTTGTTAATTTCGTTTTGTAAAATAAAATTAATTATCATGATCGGTGAACCTACACATACTGCATCAAAAGAAAGAAATGACACCATGTGCCCCAACTATCAATTGTTGTCTGAAAAGTGAAATATCCAATACTCGCTCTTTGTTGTAAAAGCTGTGTTCAACCCATTACACAGCATTATATATGAATCAAAAGGTGTTCGAAAAGCACCTCTGTAATCAACTATGAAAAACATGGATGATTTCTGTTATGAAGAGAGAATGGAAGCCATTACATGCTATCATCAAATCAACACCTTTTGCTGTCAGCAAAGTTAAATGGGACACAGAGGACACTGTTAAGTCCATGAAGAAAGCATTGTATGTACAGTGGTATGCCAAAAGGCACTTGTTTGACTGAAGCAACGTCAAACAGTGAAAAAATCAAGCCAGTAGCCTTAGCTGTTATTGAGTTACGCCAGAGGCAGAGGAAGGTGAAAAAGTTGGGGGGCTAAAAATTATTAAGCTGACAGTTTTATGGAAGCTGAAGGCTTGCTCATGGTTGCAGTGATTACAACAGTGTGTAAAGCACACTCAGCATGCAAAAGCATACTTCTTTTAAGAGGGTCTGGGGACATGCTCCCAAAATACAATTTTTTGAAAAATAGGTACTATGGCATTGAATCTGGTGGCACTTCTTGTAAAAGTATTGTCAATTAAAATCTTTCAGGTAAGACATACGTACAATGAATCCTTCCTCTATATGATATATAGCTGCCAGTTTGGAAACCACAATCATGCGATACACTTGTGACATCACATAAGGCAATTATTGTAGGAGCTCTGTCCCTCCCACCTGAAAGTTGGGGGGCTCCAGTTCCTCTAGCCCCCACTTTCTGCAAACACTGTATAACTCTTGTCTGAAGGCATCGGTCAGTTATTCAGTCAGTCAGTAGAAAATTCCGTTTAATAATTGTTTTAAAAATTTCATAGCAACTTGTTGAAAGCATTTTTGGTTTGATCTGAATGCTTGTTTGGGCTTAGTTTTACCTAACCAATACTGCTTCATCATCGTCAGGGAAAAGTGAGGCTGGTTTTTGGGTGATGTTTTTCATGGGCCATGCCCATAGTTGTGCACTACTATATAAATAATACTTAGACTTCAGACCACATGGGGTCTAACTAATTTAGTAACCCGATGGCTCTGTGTCATGTCACCTGAGCGAAGTGAAGGTGCTACTACAGGGCTTGAAGGTTACTAAATTACTTAGATCCCTGTGGTCTGAAGTCTAACTTATTTAGACCCTTTATGTAGTTACTGTACCTTAACACTGCTGACAGCTGCTTGTAACAGAGAAATGTATCATTAATTATTAGAAACAAGCCATCACTCCACAGGAAACTGTTGTTATGGGTTAAAATTAATTGATGCATAACAAGCCAACCAGTGCAGGTGTGTGTAATAAATATGAAAAGAGTCTAAGTAAACATGAAAAGGTAGACACCTCCAAAATCTACCAAATCCACCACAAAAAAGGTCTAATACATTATAGTTGCCCTTTCTAGTGTCACAAATAGAGAATAACTGATGATGTCACTTCATTATTATGTTTAAGTGGCTCACATGTTTTATAAAGTATTGTGCCACTTAAGCAATGAACAAGACATCATTTTCAGCCAAAATTATTACCAAGTTTAATTTCAATAGGCAAAATTTGCAAAAACTTTCCTGTGGGGAATGACTCAAGACCCCCTAGATAGAGCATGCTCTGCGTGCTGAGTGTGCAAAAAAGCACACAGTAAAATACAGTTTTAGCTAGTTAATATCATCCAGTTGCCACTTTTCTTTGCCACCCATTGTAAATGTTCCTGCAGCACCCCCTCCCCTCTGAAATCCTAGATCCACCTCTGAGTAGCACAACTGAATGGATAGAGAAAGGCCAGATGCTGTACATGGAACACGCAATCAAGAAGGTTTTTGTTTACTGTAGCTGTAAAAACACTTTTCTTACCATCATTACAGGTCAGGGTAGCCATTAACCATGTGGAGAAGTCAAATGTGAATCTGTATGGCTGGAGTAAGGGAAGTATGTTCACATGTAGCAGCAGTATTTTTACTGCTGAAGGTAATCAAGACACACGGTAGTGTGTCGTGCGGCCCAAGAAGCCGGCGCGCCACACCGTGAGTATATTAACAGGAAGAAAGAAAACGCCATTTTCACACCTTTGTAGCTCGGTGATCCCTTATCCGATTGAAACCCAATTTGCTACAGAATTACTGGCTAGGTATGGGAGTCTACTTTCCAAATTTGAAGAAAATCGCTCTGGCCATTTCCGAGATACGAGCAGCCAAAGTTTGGGTTTTTTTTCTTCGTTTTTTTCTTCTACTTCTTTTCGTATACTTTGCAAAATTCCGCAATAAAACACGAATGCGTGCTCCAATCGAGTTGAAAATTGGCACACTTAAAGGGCTCATTAAGGTGAATCTCAGTACCAAGTTTGGTAGAAATCCGATGAACATTCACGGAGGTATTACCGATTATTCGCGTAAAATAAGGTCGAAGGTCTATCACGCCCACAGGGTAAACCGCTTGAAGGAATGAGCTGAAAATTGCTATGTAGATGGAGTAACTATCGTAGGAGTGCTTTTTTGTGGTTTGAAAAGAATCGAGCTAAAGGCCATCACGATATGACACAAAACCCAACCTGTGTCACAATTACGCGATCGATTTTTATGAATAAAGAACTATTAGTTTTTCACGCCTACCAGGCAAACCGCTTAGAGCAATGAGCTATAAATCGGTGTGCAGCTGGAATAATTATCGTAGAAAGTCCTTGCAGTAGTACAGAAGAATCGGATTACAAACCACTAAGTTATGATTCAAAAGCCAATTACGTGTAGCAAATGAGAGATCGAGATACTCTAATAGAACAGTCACCCTAATAGAGCATTCAGCTATACGTTTTTAATTTACTCCATTGTAAAATTATATATATACACTGCAAGTTATTTTGAAGGGAGTTCAGCTACAACAAGTCACTCTGTAGAGAATTCAGCTACAAACAAGTCACTGAGTAGAGAGTTCAGCTACACAGAAACTACCCAGTAGAGAGTTCATCTGTATACACAAGTTAGCTAACCTATTGAGATCAACTACAAACAAGTTACTTTATACAATGTTCAGCTACAAGTAAGTCACTCTGTAGAGAGTTCAGCTACGAAAAAAACCACCATGTAGAGAGTTCAGCTGCAAACAAATTACCTGTAGAGAGTTGCTAGAAACAAGTCACCCTGTAGACAGATCAGCTAGAAACAAGTCACCCTGTAGACAGATCAGCTACAAAGAAACCATCCTGTAGAGAATTCAGCTACAAACAAGTTACCCTATAGAGAGATCAGCTAGAGACAAATCATTTTGTAGAGAGTTCAGCTAGAAACAAGTCACCATGTAGAGACATCAGCTAAATACAAGTGATCAGTTTCACCCAGTATAAGTGCTGGAAACAAATCACCATGTAGAGAGATCAGTTAGTAGGAGCAAGTCACCCAGTAGAGAATTCAGCTAGAAACAAGTCACCCTGTAGGGATATCAGCTAGAAACAAGTTAGTAACCCTAAAGAGAATCAGCTACAAACAAATCACCCTGTAGAAGTATGCTCTAGAAACAAATCACCATGTATGCAGAAAGCCATACCCACTAGGGACCCGCCGATTATGTTCATAATTTTATGCTGCACTGCTCAAAAATTTACCTATTATGCTTAAATTTATGCTCAATACTTACCTATTATGCTCAAATTATGCCAAATTATTTATGTCTCAGTTACCATGCTCTGCTAATAATTTCCAGTTTATGGATAAATTATAGTGGCTGAAGCACAAACTTACTTGTTAAAATGCATATCACAGAAAAGATCGATGTACTCTAATAGAACAGTCAGTTATGTGATTGTTCTATTAGAGTTACTGACTGTTCTATTAGAGTATATCGATCTTTCTGTTATGGTTATAAGCAAGAATTCATACTGTTACAAAATATTCTACCTATTATGCTAGCATTATGCTCAATGCTTTCATAATTATGCCAGCATAATCGGCGGGTCCCTAATACCCACTTAGAGGAAACATATCTTGCTGTCTGTAAAATCACACCCATTATCTGATCGTTATCAAACAGTACGGTAGTACTCTTTAAGTAGGGATCGCCCCAAAGTGATGAGTGCCGCCAATATTACTGCCTTAAAAGATCATCCTAGAGAAACATTACGTGACCAGTATCACCTTTGCGGAATAATATTAACATGAAATACAGCATTGAAAACAAGAAAACACTTACCGGTGACTGGATAAAAAATTTTTTTAATTGCCAAAACTTAAATTTAGTCTGCTTCACTGCCTGCCTCGCCGCTTGCATGACCACATTCACAAGCCTAAAGGCCAAACGAAGCAGCGCATGACCACCATTTTATGCCACAATAACAAATTGACCGGTGAGACGTGTCTTTTGGGGTGTAGGCTCTCTGCGCCTTGTCTTTTCTTTTATCTTCAATCACGCTGCTTGTCTTCTTCTTCATCCAACAAAACCATATCAAGGTGTTAATTTTCTATATCAACACGTTCTTTCAGCAGCATATATAGATGCCACAGAATTATTTCAGAGCAGGATTTCAGAAGTTCTTCAGTCCTGGCACTACTATAAGAGGTATACTAGCTAGATATCCAACTTTGTGATTGGGATCCTGTTCATGATAGGTTCGCAACCACACCCATCAAATAATAAAGATCTAGATGTACTAACATTGATAGAAAGAGTTAATAATACAAGTAAGGGAGAGAGTATCTAACTGAAATACATCCAGGAAAATCACTGAGTCAAGTAACACATTAAGCCTGTTCACAGAATAAAGCCTTGACCTTATCAACACCAATAAGCACCAATCAACAGTTCTCTATCACCAGAAGAAGTGTTAATTTGACTAAAAGTAAACTTGACTGAGTTTAACACAGTGATTTTGTACAGGCTATATTGGAAGCTGGATACTATCTCCCTTACTTATATTATGAACTCTTGCCGATAGAGTACGGAGACCATAGACACGTCACTCTGTGAAGAGTTCATCTACGTAACAAGTCACTGTGTGTAGAGTTCAGCTACTGCATGTTAGCTAAAAGTCACCATGCAGACTACAAAAGTTGCCCTGTATATAGAAACATCAGCTACAAACAAGTCACCTGTAGAGAGCTCAGCTACCAACAAAATACTTTGCAGAGAGTGTTCAGCTAACATTACAAGTCCCCCTGTAGAAATTTCAGTTATGTTACAAGTTGCCTTGTGGAGAGAATTCGGGTACAAGAAAGTTACCCTGTAGAGAGTTCAGTTGAAGAGGTTACAAATCACCCTGTAGAGTTTAGCTGCAAACAAGTCACCCTGTTGAAAGATTAGCTACAAACAAGCCACCCTGTAGAGAGTTCGGTTGCCAACAATTTGTTGTGTAGAGATTTCAGCTACATTACAAGGTGTCTTGCAGAGAGCTCAGTTACACAAATAAATCACCTTGTAGAGAGTTCAGCTAACAGTACAAGTCGCCCTGTAGAAAGTTCAGTAGCCACACTGTAAAGAATTCAGCTATAGGAAAAGTTTTTATTACAGTCTGACCTTTTCTGTGTAATTCCCTATACAAGGTGTGTTTCAGTACAAGATGAACTGTCTACTTATAGCATCAGTCAAACCACAGCACCATAATTTTCTCACTGATTATTATTATTATTACAAATCACCATTAGGTCTAGAGAGTTTTGCTTAAGCAGTCTATATGGTACAGACTGGATGGTGGCAGTGACAAAAATGTCCAAACTGGAAAAAATAATAGAAGAATATGGAATAATGGAATATTTAGAGCTGACTGTAACTATAGCTAGATGCGGGCGGTGGAGGGGAAATAGTGGGGTGGACTTAGTGGTGTGGACTTAGTGGTGTGCACACTCAGTTCCACTAACATATGTAGCCGTTCTAATGGCTTACATAAAGATGATTGGCTAATTGAGTTTTAAATATTATAATTAGTACTGGTGAATGGTCCATTAGGCAATTGACATATTTTGTACTGAGGGAGGAATGTGGCGTTCCCTATGCTTTAAATAGGGTAGGAGTGTCATCCAGCTCAGTGTGACTAGGTGAAGTGAAGGAAAGCAAGGACAAAACAAAAGAATCTAGAATCTTATGCCAATTTGATGGAACTGATACAGGAAAGATAAAGTGTCACGTGTACTATTAACTATTTGTGTGACCATAGATTATATATTCCCTACGGTAGGGAATATATAATCTATGGTGTGACTGATTAACTGCATTATTCGGTTGAGGTTTACCAGATCCATGCAAAATGTAAATTGACTGCTGTACTAAGGTTTCTTATCAAAAAAATAGCGCCACTGACCTGTAACAAAATATTTGGTCCGGGTGCATAAATGGTCCGGCCGGACCACATATGTTCGACATAAATGGTCCAGCCGGACCAGCTGTGACAACAAAAATGGTCCTAGCCGAGCAAAACTGGTCCGGGTTATAAAATTAATGTCAATGATAAAGCTAAGCCACTCGTCACTAGACTCACTACTTGTCATCACGGATTAGCTATAGCTCATAGTATAATATTATACTGAGTGACAAAAATAATTGTTATAGCTACGTATACGTACCATATAACTATTGTCGCACATAGTTTCAGCCAGTGGCGTAGCCAAGGGGGGGCAAGGGGAGGCATTTGCCCCCCCCCCCCCCCCGTCACTAAGTGATGTTTTTTTTTAAACTTCCGTCACAAGCTTTGCAGTAACTGACACGCATCCCAAATTACTGTTTGTGTGCTACTACGCGAGTGCACACAACATTCAACACGTTTGTGAATGGTGATAATAATAGGGCGATGATTTCTTGCGCGTTACAAGCAATTAATAAAACGATGCGCTAAAAATAAGGTATACCCGGATCCCCAGGGGTTCTCCGTATAGACACTAGGCCTTCACCGAACGAAAATATTACAGATGATTGCGCGATCTTTGCAACAGAAACCGTCAAGCGAAAACTGAAAACGTGATCCATTTGCTTTGAAAAGGTGCCGAAATACGTAACAAGCTCACGTTTCCATTGACTTCCTGTGTTGCATAGATTCCGAAATCGTCTGTAGACACAATTCTATATTTAGCCTACACTACTCACGTGTTAGTGCATTTTTCGAATCTAAAGACAGATGACCCGCTCAAAGTGACTTCGCAAGAGTCGCAACTCAGAAGTGTCAAGTGATATGCAATGATGCTACAAACCTACGAGGTGATAAAGTGTTAATTGAACCAACTTTATTTTCCCGAGTTAATTACACTGGATCTTCTTACAGCGTAGTGGCATGCCAGTTTAATTTTTTTCACTTCAGTGTCAGCCAGTCAGATGATCCGTCACAAGCCTACAAATTCTGCTAACAGGAAAGGTATAGAGTTGGGATTTCGTGCCAATACCGGCATGGCGTTAGGATTTCGTCGGCTGAAGTGAGTGAGCTCGTCATACTATGCCAGTGTGCTAGGACAGCAGCACAGACTGTGGGTGACGTAAGTAACTGTGACACATTGTATTTGTACTACAATACAGGCCCGTAGCCAGGGATGTTGAAAGGGGGGTTCTTTTTGACCAAAAGTGGACCTTTAGTAAAGGTCCAAATATTGTGACTGTTCTATTAGAGTGGTTGACTGCTCTATTAGAGTATCTCGATCTTGCATTGCATTTAATCCATGCAATGAATGAGTTACTCGAAGCGCTTAATTTAGTTTCTTATTAGTGGTATCTAGTAAACTGTAGCTAATGGACTTTTGCTCCTGAAAATTTGGACTTGTATACCAAAAATTGTGGACCTTTTTTCCAAGAGGGCGGTTCTTCCGAACCCCCGAACCCCCCCTGGCTACGGGCCTGCAATATTCAC
Organism: Dysidea avara; assembly: GCF_963678975.1. Lineage (NCBI taxonomy): Eukaryota > Metazoa > Porifera > Demospongiae > Dictyoceratida > Dysideidae > Dysidea > Dysidea avara. The sequence goes on along the minus strand of NC_089278.1, from coordinate 32,013,052 downwards.
AATATAGTTCTACTGGATTGTGGGCGAATTTGTTGGAGTACAGTTGTGGCACGTGCGATGATGCTCGATGAAAATATTTCCATTGATAAGTGATAACTGGTCGCAATCAGTAATGAAGTAGTTATGTAGCTAGTTAAATAAGCTGTAATAATACAACACCGTATGTTGGCTAGCCCATCATTGGGTCATTAGCCTTTTGTGCAATTACGAACAATGTCGAGTGTTTGTGGGGGATGCCCCCACCACTGTCTGGCTAGCTACGCCCCTGGTTTCAGCCACGTCTCTTTGACAGAGGCGTAGGCAAAACCAGGGCCACTTGGGTCCCAGGCCCTGGGCAACCATAATTATACACTACAATAATTATAATAACACGAAGATCGAGATACAGCGGATTTCTCTTGCGTTTGAATCTTCGTATTCCGTGTTGCGCACGTGCCTTCACTTTCAAAGCATGGCACGTGCACAATACGGGCTACGCAAGAGAAATCCGCTGTACTCTAATAGAACAGTCAACGTACAGCAGTCTGATAAATGTTCAGTAATATATAACAGCTACAAATAAGCTGCTGAAACTAGCCACATGTTAAGTCACCCAAAATATTTTGATTGGATAAGAAAAAGTATAGATATGATTTATTGCAGATAGATGTATAAGCTATTATATGGCCTGACACTATTAATTTTGCGTAAACATGAAACCTGAAGATGTCTTTATTATTTCTAATTTATAGAGTGTCAGTCAATTTTTATATTCCGGCATACATTTTCAGGAACTACGTCGTGAGCAAGGATTTGATATTTACGTTCAGTGTAGCATCAGCCATATTAAATGCTTCAGATAGCTATAATTACACTGCAAATTCCCGCGCTAGTATAATTGGCGGGTGCATGCACGGCAAACTGGAGGCGGACCGTTTATGTTCAGCCCGGACCATTTATGCACTGGCATGGGTGGTCCGGGGGGACCAGTTATGTAAGCACAAGTGGTCCGGCCGGACCATTTGTGACAGCATAAATGGTCCGCCCGGACCTTATATGCCCGGACCATTTGTGCGTTGACAGACCTTCATTTGTGGTGTGGTGTGGTGTGGTTTAATTGAAAAGCATGTTATTGCGTCTGAGAGGTAGCTACACTGGCATTTGATTGTAATTTGTTAGTAGTCATAGCTATATAGCTGATTTCTTGTTATAGGTTCATTTTGATGTCACGTGATGTTTGTAGGATAATCGTAGTATCAAGACACACCATGGTGTGTCGTGCGGCCCAAGAAGTTGGAGCGCCACACCGTGGTGGGTATATTGACAGGAAGAAAGAAAACGTAATTTTCACACCTTTGTATCTCAGTGATCCCTTATCCAATTGTAAACAACTTTTCTGTACAGTTTCCCGCCAACTAGGGGAGTCCACATTCCAAATTTGAAGGAAATCGCTCAAGCCATTTCCGAGATACGAGAAGCCAAAGTTTCGGGGGTTTTTTTCTTCTTTCTTTTCGCACACTTGAAAAAATTGCTATAAAACGCAAACGCGTACTCCGATCGCCTTGAAATTTGGCACACAGGATTTCGCGATTGAGATTCGTGAATAAAATACCAATAATTTGCACGTCTACCTAGCAAACCGCTTAGAGCAGTGAGCTGAAAATCGTTATGTAGCTGTAATACTCATCCTAGAAAGTCCTTGCATTGGTACAGAAGAATCGGATTACAAACCACTGAGTTAAGATTCGAAAGCCAACTCCGTGTAGCAAATGCGAGATCGAGATACTCTAATAGAACAGTCACCCTAATAGAGCATTCAGCTAGTTTATGACTTACTCCATTATAGAGTTCATTATAATTTGCAATGTGATTTGCTTGCTAATGTCTCTACAAGCAAATCACATTGCAAATTATTCTGTAGGGAGTTCAGCTGCAAACAGTTACTCTTATAGGCAGTTAGACTAGAAGCAAGTCAGCCTGTGGAGAGTTAGGCTATAAATATCACTATAGAGATTCAGAACATTACAAGTCACACTGAAGAGAGTTCAGCTATAAACAAGTCATGCACCCTGTAGAGAGTTCAGCTACAATTAAGCCACTCTCTAGAGAATTCAGCTACACACAAGTCATTGTTCAGCTACAAACAAATTACCCTGTAGAGAGATCAGCTACAAACAAAACACTTTGTAGAGAGTTCAGCTACAAACAAATCAACCTGTAGAGTGATCAGCAACAAACAAATCAACTTGTAGAGAGATCAGCTAGAAATAAATCAACCTGCAGAGAGATCAGCTACAAACAAATTAACTTGTACAGAGATCAGTTACACACAAATCAACCTGTAGATATATATAAGCTAGACACAAATCACCCTGTAGAGAGTTCAACTACAAAAATCACCCTGTAGAGACATCAGCTAGAAACTAGACACAATGTAAGGAGTTCAACTACAAGCAAATCACCCTGTAGCAAGATCAACTAGAAACTAGACATAATGTAAGGAGATCAGCTACAAGCAAATCATCCTGTAGAGAGTTCTGCTACAAACAAATCAACCTGTAGAGTGATCAGCTAGAAACAAATCACCATGAAAAGAGCTCAGCTACAAAAAATCACCCTGTAGAGAGATCAGCTAGAAACAAGTCACCCTGTAGAGAGTTCAAAAAATCACCCAGTAGAGAGATCAACTAGAAACTAGACACAATGTAAGGAGTTCAGCTACAAGCAAATCACCCTTTAGAGAGTTCAGCTACAAACAAATCAACCTGCAGAGAGATCAGCTAGAAGGATCACCTTGTAGAGAGTTCAGTTACAAACAAATCACCCTGCAGATAGTTCAGCTACAAACAAGCCATCCTGTAGAGAGATCAGCTAGAAGGATCACCTTGTAGAGCGTTCAGATATGAACAAATCACCTTGCAGATAGTTCAGCTACAAACAAGTAACCCTGTAGAGAGATCAGACAGAAACAAATCACCCTGTGGAGTGTTCAACTACAAACAGATACCCTGCAGAGAGTTCAGCTAGAAAAAAGTCACTCTGTCGAGAGAATCCTGTAGAGAGTTCATCTTCAAGCAAATCACCTTGTAGAGACTTCAGCTACATTTCAAGTCACCCAGTAGAGAAATCAGCTGCAAACAAGTTATCTGTAGGGAATAATTTATATGTAATAAATAGCACCCCAAAAACACCTTCGCTGTAAAAAAGGCGCGCCCAAGAAACTGCAAGTACCTGGAACCCAATGTAAAAAAACAAAAAGAAAACAGCTCAGCTGAAGTGAAAAGTAACTGGTAACTTAAAGAGCTGATATCTGAAGCGGCCAAGAATACAATTACTAAAGTTTAATCCATGCAAGAACACCTTGGCTATAAAACAGGTGTGTACATGAAAGTAACTGGCAACTGAAATGGCTGATATCTGAAGCGGCCAAGAATGAATGGTCATATACAACTAATTCAAAAATTTAACACTGAACCTTTATAATTTGGCTGTGTTCTATATTCACTCTTGCTGCATCGTAAAGTAATTTCTTTTAACTCTAATTGGCTGGTAATTTGGCCGCCTTTTTTTGCTCTATTATACTGACTATTAAAAAAGGCGGCCAAATTACCAGCCAATTAGAGTTAAAAGAAATTACTTTACGATGCAGCAAGAGTGAATATAGAACACAGCCAAATTATAAAGGTTCAGTGTTAAATTTTTGAATTAGTTGTATATGACCATTCATTCTTGGCCGCTTCAGATATCAGCCATTTCAGTTGCCAGTTACTTTCATGTACACACCTGTTTTATAGCCAAGGTGTTCTTGCATGGATTAAACTTTAGTAATTGTATTCTTGGCCGCTTCAGATATCAGCTCTTTAAGTTATCAGTTACTTTTCACTTCAGCTGAGCTGTTTTCTTTTTGTTTTTTTACATTGGGTTCCAGGTACTTGTAGTTTCTTGGGCACGCCTTTTTTACAGCGAAGGTGTTTTTGGGGTGGATATCACTCATTTTTGTCAGTGATAGACTCTACATTTGGTTTAAAAGGTAATTTTTTTTGGAAATGAGCAATTAACATTAATGCAGAATATTATCTTGGAGAGTCAGTAAAATCCATACATAATAATGATTGTTTCATAACACCGTAAATTTGGAAGTATGAATTTACGGTGTAGTATGACTGTTCTATTAGAGTAAATCTATCCTTACTGCCTGCATGTGACGAATATATCTCATATCTGTGCATGTTAAATGCTTCAGACACCTAATTAAACTTGCAAGTGACTAATTAGTTTACAGTTGCTACACAGCTATAAATACATTTGTAATTGTTATCACCATAATAATTTATCATGTTATAACCATTTTTTATTATTTTGGTCACAACTTCAGGATTAGAGCAGCAGAGAAAGGAATAGAGGACTCAATCATCAAGACTTGTATATGGGAGATGCAACAGTATTGCGATGGACAATGCCGGTACTAACCCCTCAAGGGTGTTGCAGTACAGTATAGATGCAAGACCAGAGCCTCGATCGTCACCTTTTGACTGTGGTCACAACTTCAGGATTGGAGCAGCAGAGAAAGGAATGGAGGACTCAACCATCAAGACTCGGGGAGATGGAATAGTATTGCCAAGGATAATGCCAGCACTAACCCCTCAAGGTTGCCACAGTGCAGTATCGATACAACCACTCCAACCAGTGCATAAGACCAGTGCCTCGATCATCACCTTTTGACTGAAATTTTTATACTTGATGAAGCAATTAAAACAAAAAAGTTGTAGTACTTATACTTTCCTGAGGGAGCATGCCCCCAGAGTCCCAGACTCCCTTGCCTGTTCAGCAGAATAATAGGATTGAGCCTTACTACCACTTTCACCTTTATTCTTGGCCCGGATGTACATATCAGCAACATAATACAGTAGCTGTAGATAATGCCCCTAGGCAGAGCTATAGGGGTGGGAATTTTTCCCTACTATCACAGTAGTTCTTCTCGCAGTTCTTTGCCTGGCCATCATCAACTGCTGTCAAAACATTAGTGTCGTCCCCCAGACCCTTCCTCAAGCATACTTACCACACAAAAATAACTTAGTTTAGCAGTGCACAAACAATTATTGACAGCATATGTACACTTACCGCATTGTTGAACCATGTATACCACCAGAATCCACCGGATTGACAACTAACACGTGATCTATTTAGGGGAAATCTCGTGGAAAGTCCCTAATTACCTTAAGCGGACACTCGTGATACGTGGTTTTAAATTGAATGGTTTAAGAACGTAACTAGATGGTGAGGCGTACTTTAATTGGCTCGACTTTACTGAGAAACTCGAGCCCCTCGTGAGAAACTAAGGTAGGGGCGGGCGTTTCCGGACAAAGTTTGCACACGCATTAGAAATTTGTTCATTCCTCCTCGAAAGAAAAACGGATTTTAAAATGCTTAGTGCCGAATTGTAGCTAATGAACTAGGCTATCAGTGGTATAAATTGTGGGTGGTGAAGTATATGGTACTAGGAGAAAGAGCAGTTTAAATTTGCAGTTTGAGAAATTGTCAAAAATTTATGTGGCTGGGGTTTCCGGACACCACTTAAAAAAGACGTACCTGCTATTTGTTATGGGAAATGCTGCACTCTATTGAGTGTCAAGGCCCAGCAGATACTGATAGCATTCTGTTTGTGTGGTTACTTTGTTGGTGACAGCGATTTTTAAGAAGCAGAACTGCTGCCAGCCTTGCTCGGACCGTGCGTATGTCTTGCAGCACTTTCGAAGATGCGACCAGGGCCGCCCACAGGGGGGGGGGGGGGGGGGGGGGGGGCAACTGGGGCATTTTTCCCCGGGCCCCAGCCTGAAAGGGGCCCCAGGAAGCCCCATGAAGGGCCCCCTGAATACCTGTTTAAAAGATCGATATACTCTAATAGAGCAGTCAGATCTAAATACTCTAATAGAGCACTCACAGTATTCTTCAGAGGACTTATAGATAAGGAGATATGGTTGGTAATGGGTAGTTATTGTCATTGCCAGCTGGTTGTGACCTTTTTTTTTTTTTTTTTTTTTTTTTGGTCTTCACCTAACAACTTGGGTCAAGGGCCCCACTTTAACTCTTTGCCCTGGGCCCCTTAATTTCTCTGGGCGGCCCTGGATGCGACATTTGATCTACTGCTTGGAAATCTGTATCAGTCCTTGCCTTAACACCGAAACAGCATAGTTAAGTAGTGTAGCCCCGCGGATCCTTGCTTGGGGCTTCTCTGGGCTGCTGGTTTTGTTGATTGTGCGTACCAGTTAACACATCGCAGGTAATGGGCTTGGATTCCAGTTGTACTATCTCTAAATCATATATTCGTTCACTGAATAGTGTGACTTATCATTTGTACTGCCTATGGTCGCTTAGAATTATGAACGGTGCCCTCAATCTCCTGTTAACATGCGTAGTAAAAGTTTTTTACACAAAAATATTCTACACGCGCAAGCGAATTGTGATGTATCTCGGCAATCCTTAAAGCTATCGAAACAAAACTTTAGTATTTTATAGTACACAAGTAGGGTACTTAGGTACTTAAACCATAGCCTGATTGGTTTCTATTCCATCCTTCAGTAGCAGATTAAAAACTAAGTGTCCGGAATACCCAGCTGTCCGAAAACCCCCTTACTTACCTTACATCGCTTGAGCAACGCTTGAAAAAGTAAGAGTCAAGAATACTGAGGGACTCTATGATATATGCCGGTCTTGAATGCTAACGAAACGAGGAGTGAAGTTTGTGCAACGTGTCACATCGCCACACACTGATTCACCGTGTTTGTGCAATAGGGTTTTTGGACCTGTCCACCAGATGTTGAAAGGAAATTCATTCCACCACATGTTGAAAGGAAATTTATTCCAACTTGTGAAGTTATTGGTATACTCATTGTTGGGGTCCATGGGGACATCGATGATCATTTACCAGTCAGCTGTAAGTAATGTCATAACAGAAGGAAAGGAACCATTTCCATACCCCTATGGCATCCTGATTTTCCTGGTCAATTTATGTACACTCAACCACAGATCGAAATGTAGAACTTTGGTTGCAGGTGGAAAATAAACACCTTTTTACTCAGTTACAAGAGATTCACCCAGCTGGGATAAAATGTTGACGTGAATGTCATTAGTACTAACTTGTTCATCAGGTATTGGACAATTCCAAGTGTCCAGATTATGCAGTTGTCCTCTTGTTCAAGTTTACACATTTAGGCAAGTTCCACAACGTCCTATAATCTATTACTATATCAGTGTGAAATAATGCTTATATAATATTTTTCATATTCCAGGCTTTAGGTGTATTGTATTTAACACCTGTTTGTTGGTTTTTGCAGGCCATATGGTCATACTGGTTTATCCACTAGCAGTTGAATGTGATCATGGTACATATGTAAGTTGAGACCATGCAAGAACAAAGATACAGGTGTCATGAATTTCAGGTCAGTTAACGTTCAGAGGAATTGTATTATTGCAATTGTTCTTTTTGTAGTTATCAATTATCAGTGACCAGTTTGTGATAGCCTACTTTTGTTTGACCAATGACCTAATGTTCTGGTTTACATGCTTACCCAACAGTTATGTTACTCACTTAACCTGCATATGGGATATACATATATTTTTTAGTTCATTGTGATTATCCATCCTTTATTGGTACAGCCTGGCATATTGATTTTTTGCACATTCTCCTTTTAATTCAGTGCCTGCTGGATTGCTTCGTCAGATATCGAAACAGGTGTCTTTGGTGTTGCAACCGATGTTCCAGGTCAGTTTGCATGTGTGTTTAATTTAAGGTTGACTTCAGTGCCTGCTTATTCTTTTACAGGTCTCGGTATCGAGTGTCATGAATTTCAGGTCAGTTGACGTACAGAAGAATTGTATTATTGCAATTGTTGTTTTTGTAGTTATCAATTATCACTGTATACTAGTGATGTGAATTTGCAGGTCAGTCTACTCAGATGTATCGGGTATAGTGTTGATGGGTTCAAACAAATATCCAGTGTAGACTGTAGTGGCATCAAGGGTGTTAATTTCTAGGTCAGTTTACATGTTGTGATGTTAGTGATTTTTTCCTAGTACCCAGATGTTAAGTGTATTGTATTTAATGCCTAGCTACCTGTTATGTTTTTAAATTATGGTATATCAGTGTAGACGGTACAACAGTAAGCCTTCTGTGTTGTAGTAACTATTTGTTTCATAATTATGCTGTTGTCCTGGAATGGCACAATTTTTGGGCAACCAGTGTGAAGTCCAGTGGTACAAACATTGTATTATGACCAAGTTGTGATAGCGTACTTTTGTTTGACTAATGTCCTAATGTTCAGGTTTGACATGCTTACCCAACAGTTATGTTATTCATTCATTCACTTAGCCTGGGATATAATTTTTGTTCATTTTGATTATCCATGCTATTATTGATACAGCCCGGCATATTGATTTTTTATACATTCTCTTTTAATTCAGTGCCTACTGGATTGTGTCATCAGATATCGAAACAAGTGTTTTTGGTGTTGCGACCAATGTTCCAGGTCAGTTGCATGAGTGTTTAATTTAAGGTTAACTTCAGTGCCTGCTTATTCTTTTACAGGTCTCAGTATCGTCATGCTGACATACAAGAAATCATCACTATTGTTGGAACTATTTTTAGTCAAGTCTTGATGTGATGTTGATTAACGTTGTTATACATTGTTGTATGTTTACCATATGGCAAGAAATTTTCATGGCCATCATGAAATTTGAATATTGTGTAAGTTGTGTGGAACAACCCCAACTCATACATGGTCACTGGCAGACCACGAACCACATTCGAGCCACAACACCACCAACCACATTCGAGCAATCCATTACAAAATTTTGTTGCACCATTTGTGTGTGCATAATACTTAATGAAAGCCACAGCACAAGCTACATGGTAAACACTACATAGAGGTGGTAACCCCTAAAGGCTTGTTACCTTTTGTATTCAGGCCTTTGTGGTTAATCTATTAAAAATTACATGTAAATAGAGAATTGAAGAGTATGCTTAAAGCACCTTCGCTAGTGATTTTGTTCTTCACACCATAAGACAACTGGCGATTTATAAACGCTCGATTGGGGTGTAGCACTAAATGGAATTTAAAAGATTTCTGCTTAAAACGCCATCCCTAGGGAACTTACGGTTCAGCACGTTGTCACAACTTGTTTATCAGGCATTAGAGTTTGTGTCCACGTCGTGCCTTTAAAAGTTATTGTAGGGATTAGAGGTTTGATTGAAGAAAATATGCGTATAGGCAAACCAGGATTGGATAATGTCAGTGCTAGATGGACTATACAAACACGACTATGTTGACTGGTATAACGTGACAGTAGTTGTAACATAAGGTAGAGAAATAAAGTGAAATACGCCTATTTTTTATTTTGCGATGGTTACTTTTTATTTTAGCGAGGTCGCAAGAAAACTATGATGATGACTCCTAAAGATTTTTTTAGCACGTAACGCAATACAAATCTATTGAGAGATGTTGCATAATCTAGGACTAATATTGCAAAACCGGCCCTACACGTAAATAACTCACAGTAATGGCCGCATGTCTTTTAATTGGGCGTGCGCTTTGTAGTTTCTTGGCCGCGCGACTCACTACCGTGAGTCTTGATATGTATTATATATATAATTTGTACATTTAGTGATGAAATCAGAATTAGTTTAAGTATTTAAAATCTGCTTCATCTTTTTCTTAATCCTGTGGTAAAGAAAAAAAGATAAGTTAAGAAGCCCCAAAGCCAGCCATAGGCTGGCTTTGGGGTATACAAATACGAAATATAATCCAAAACAACTAAGCTGTAAAAAAAAAGAGTGCGGTCCTCAAAAAGGCTATGGTGAAAAAAGATGTGAAATCCAAGGTGGCGGCCAAAAAATGGCTGTGATGGTAGGTTAATGGTAAAAAAAAATTAATAATGACAATTCAGTTGAATTTTGGTGCCGCTTGGCACAAAATTCACCTCAATTGTCGTTATTAAATTTTTTACCATTAACCTACCATCACAGCCATTTCTTGGCCACCACCTTGGATTTCACATCTTTTTTCACCATAGCGTTTTTGACGGCTGCACTCTTTTTTTACAACTTGGCTATTTTGTATTAGATTGTATTATAGGCTAATTATAATCATAGAGTATTCATAGCAATGGTTGTAAGTAGGATCACATGTGTACATGTGTGTGTGTGTGATTGAATTTGTTATCACATTCCTACATGGCGCTGCGAGCAGTTTTCAGATCTGTGTAGCTATCAACGCAACCGTCGGCTGTTGACTACATCTATGAAAGTTTCTACACTCCACTGACCCATTAATGTGGCCGTTCATATATTTTTTTCATGGCACTTAAGATTGCTGCAACGTCTGTTTTCTCAGCATCAGAAAGGCCGAGATTTTGAATGATGAAGAGAGTTTCTCTGGAAAAACACAAGCGATTCTTATCTGCACTTTCTTCTGACAGTCTCGAAAGGCTCATGTATGATTCTAACTGAGCTTGCCATGCAGCATAGTCTGAGCCGCGGTCTATTTGTATGTCTAACTTAGGTAAGTCATCCTGTCTGAACACATAGGGCATTCTTGGTGGTTGGATGAACTTGGCAGATTGGTGCTTAGTGGAGAGAGAAAAATGGCAGAAGGAACAGTCACAATGTATGACCCGGGATTCTGTGGTGCCCCTAACCGGCACCACGGAACCAGTTGAGTGGTTACAATAACCCAGGAGTGAGTTTGAAGGTTGGAGAGACCTTTGATGACTTCGTGTTAGTGCTCCGCGAACTGGTCAAGACATGTAACTTTTGTTCGAACATTTGTACACGCAGACACTATGCTCTTTGCTTGGAGGACACTCATGATAGATTTTGTTTAGGTTTTTATAATGTAGCTAAGTAGGTGTAGCTTGTAAGTAGTTTAGTTTCTTGTAATTAGTTTGGTAGCTTGTAATTAGCTAGTCTTTGTATTCTTTTGTGTTATTGTACACGCAAGAATATACTCAAACAAATCATTGAAGGAATCCTAGACAGGGACACAGTTGGAGATCTCTTGCAGGAGAAAGACCTGACCCTTGACAGGGCTATCAAGGTATATATGCCAAGCCCAAGAAGCAGTTAAGAGACAGCGTGCCAGCATGTCTAGCAGATAGCATGACTCAGTTGCAGTGTTAAAAAACTCACCACCATCCCGCAGAAAGCTACTCAGCCAGGCAACCTCCAGTCACCCACCAGCCTGCTCAGGATGTGGTAACAAGCCTCACCTTGGAGGTCATTCACGGTTCCCTGCCTTTGGCCTGTCTTGTAACATTTGTGGCAAATTGGGTCATTTTGCTAAGGTATGTCATAGCAAAACACCACAACCAGACACCACCCCTACATCAATTGATGCCAATGCCCTAACACTCATTTCCACCATTCGTAATGTGACTGCCACTGATCCCGCCCCCAATATTACTCTCAACATCTCTTCGCTTAATGGATGTATAGCTGCTACCATTTTGCCAGACTTGGGTGCAGACATCTCTGCAGCTGGTGAAGAAATATTAGCTCATCTGAATGAATACATTGATAACCTCCTGCCATCCACCACTGTCCCCAAAGCTGCTAATGGTACGGAAATGCACCCTGGGAAAAACTGCCTATCTTCCTTAAACTTGGTAACAGAGAATTCTCCGATGACCTGTACATTTATCCCGATGTTTGCGGAATCCTTATATTCATAGTTAGTTTTTGTTTATTGCATCTAATTTATGTATGTATATGTATGTAATAAATGGGTGCCAAATCACATCATAATCATAATCATATCTATACTGGTGGGCACGGCTAAACAAAAATGCGTGCAAGGCCCTGTCCAAAGTAGCTACGTGTAGCTACTTCCTCTATAATACTTAAGACATTGAAAACATTTTTTGGTCATTGATAGTAATGAACACAGTTATATAATTTGAAAAAAATTGACATTGTTTTCTGGTAGTAAAATGCGATGTTCGATATTGGATAGTTTTGTTTGAACATTTTTATCAGATCAAGCATAGCTGCAGCCGGCTCTCACGGTATTACTCCTACATACCTGATTATTCAGAGGACGACAATTGCCGATTAGTGTAGGCTACCAATAACCTAAGCTGCTGGATTTCCATCAAATGAGTGATAGCTCAGGCTGGAAAATCACATTGCCCGGTAGCTAATTGATAGCTAGTTCACTGTAGCTAGTAGATTAGATTATCGATTTCTGTCGAAAGACAAGGGTTACACAAAAGGCAAAGCCTGCAAACATTCTCCCCTTACAGAGACATACAGTACAAGTACAAAACAACCATAAAATAAACTTATATAGGGTCCGCAATCCGAAAAATCAACTTTTACAAATCGATCCCCCTACCATTGTGGGATGTTCATTGTAGTATCCCATTGCTAGATCCACCATGAAACCGGAGGCACGGTTATTGCATGTCTTCACAGAAATATCGATTTCATTATTTCGTGAGACGCAAAATGTATTTTTAAAATTCTGTGCTCCATACAAAGGAGCAGATAAAACTTAATTGCTACTTAGCTAGATATTATCTGGAGTTATTGTAGTTAAAAACTACGTACAGTAATAAGCAAATGATCCACTGGGTTCCCGGCACAGGGTTGCTTTATTTCAAAAATCAGAAAAAGAAACACAAATTTTCAAATTCGAACTGCCCTACCAGCCAAGACAAGAAAAGCCAACTCTTCTTCATAGTGATGTGATAAGGTTGGATGGATAGTCTGTCTATGCTGTTAGTCTGGAAAGGATCTGAGACTTTTCACCATCTGAGTGAAGAGCGAAAAAATTTTTGGTTGTCATTCCACAGGATTCTCTCAATGGTGCCAAAGTCCTTTCCAGTACTTCTGATGCCACACTGGTCACCTAATTTTGTTTGGAATGATGATAAATGATGGTCCAAAAAGTTTGGTAGTAGTAGTAGTAGTTGGTGTTTCTGTGATTTCATATGATGCAGTATACCAGCAGCCCACCAGGAATTCCACCCAGCTCGAATAAAAAATGAATGCTTTTTTGGTTTGTTTTGGGATAATTTGTAATATAATGGCTGCAGTATATTTAGTAACTATTATGATGTAATTGTAATGTGCATTAATTAGATGTAGAATATTCTAGAACTAGGCTAGCACGTGTTGTATTCTTTTGCTTTAATGTAACTTGCTGTGCTGTTGCGTGATTGACACTGATCATTATTATTGTGATTATTATCGAAACCCGCTAAACACTACAATGGTGATATAGGGTGATCTAGTAAAGATTTGAAGCTGCTGTGGAACGTGAGAGGTGAAGTCAAACTTGGACGATTCAGCTTCCTGCCATGGTGCATCACTTAGAGCGAGGCGTGGAAGTTATGGATGAAATAATAATTGGCAACCGCTGCTACCAGATGTCCAGGGACCCCTTTTGTTAGTTAAGTAAACAATATCCTTGCTGAAAATCAGTTTGGTTTTCGATCTAATCATTCTTGTGAGTCTCAATTGCTTATTACTATTGATAACTTTGCCAAAGCAGTAGATCAGAAACTCCAAGTGGATGTAGGTATTCTAGATTTTCCTAAAGCCTTTGACAAAGTCTCACATCCCAGACTATTACACAAATTGAACTATTATGGGATCCAAGGGAAAATGTTAAACTGGCTTAGAGCATTTTTATCTGACCAAACACAACAAGTAATAGTGAATGGCTCACTGTCCTCTCATTGTAATGTAACGTCAGGTATACCCCAAGGCTCTGTCTTGGGCCCGGCTCTGTTTTTAGTTTATATTAAATTGACATTGTTGCAGATATTCAAAGTCAAATTAGACTGTTTGCTGATGACTGTCTTATCTATAGAACTATTCATTCTCATGAAGATCATGTAATCTTACAACAAGACTTGAACACCTTAACAGAGTGGGCAGACAGATGGAAGATGATGTTCAATGTTTCAAAATGTAGTATAATGCAAATCAGTACAGCTCTTCCCAAAAGCATTTTTGTCTACACAATGAATGGCAACCCACTAAGTCTTGTTATAGAACATAGATACCTTGGGATACTGATAAATGACAAACTATCATGGCATCCCCACATCAATCAACTGTGTCACAAAGCCAACCAGCTACTAGGGTTTCTGCAACGTAATCTACGAGACTGCTCAAGAACACTTAAGGAACATAGCTACAAACAACTGATTTTACCTACTATAGAATAATGTTCAGCTATTTGGGATCCCCACCATCAGAATGCTATCCACCAACTAGAAATGATTCAACACCGTGCTGCAAGATTTGTATTAAATAAACCTTGGAGAAGAAACGATCAAGACAGTATATCACAGATGTTAATGAACTTGAAATGACCTTCCCTTCAAGATCGAAGAAAGCATTCTCGCCTTCTTTTACTTTATAAAATAGTAAAAAATCTCCTCAAAGTCCCATTAAATTACCTACCCTGCCAATCATACTCTAGTACTCGATCTCAACACCCTCTTAAGTATCGCCACTATCTAGTATCCACCAACATATATCGTTATCCCTTTTTCCCAAGAACTATCTCCAATGGAACAATCTCCCTATTAGCAACATCACTGGCTTGACTCTTGAACAATTTAAAGAATCCCTATCTATTTTATTATTATCAAATTTATAATTGTGTATTTGTACATTAGCGTGTTACCGTTGCAGGGTTTTGCTAATTACTACTACTACTACTACTTACTTTTCATTAAATGATTAGCATGTACAACAGTACAGACTACTATGACTACGACTACTACTACTACTACTACTACTACTACTACTACTACTACTTTGGTTTCATTTAAGAATTGCACATGTACATTTGTACAGACACACATTGTATAAAGGTAAAAATACCTAAGTTACACAAGAAAAATTAATAGATCTCATTACAGCAATTGTTCCTAATAATGCTGCCTTCTGAAGACTATCAAAAACAAAGTCATTAAAGAATGGGATCTTCTTCAAATACTACCATTGATGTATTGAAATGACACCTGTGTGGCCGAAAACAATTGGAACATTACTACTACTACTACTACTACTAATAATAATAAAGGGTCAGACCCACCAAGGATTTATGTGCAGCGTACTTTGGGTGGACGTGGTCTGCTTGGTGTTGAGGACACAGTCAGTTTTGAGTGTGCTGCACTTTATTACTATTTGAAAGATCATACTGATGTACTGATGAAGAAAGTGTGTCTAGTGGTTTCGTGAAAACTCCAGCTGATATGTCTATTGCCCCTGATGCATTCAAAGATCATCTTAATGTGACATATTTTCAGAATTGGCAAGATAAGCCATTACATGGCCAGTATGTGTGGAATTTACAAGATATCAACTGTTTCAATTCTTTTGGGTGGCTGGTTCATTCTGACTTGAAAATCGAGACTGAGAGTTTAATTTTGCCTGCCCAAGATCAGGCTCTGAACACAAAATATTATAATGCCTCAATCCTTGGTGGGTCTGACCCTTTATGTTGTCTCTGTGGCACTAACAATGAAACTGTTGCTCACATTATCTCTGGCTGTTCAACTTTGGTGGGAACATCATACAAGAAGCGTCATGATGCAGTTGGACGCCGCCTGCATTGGTGTCTTTGTTCACAGTTTGGCTTCCCAGTTGTTAAAGAGTGGTGGAAACATAATCCTAGATCTGTGGAAGAATCTGAGAGTGTCAAACTATTGTGGGTCTTTACTATTACCACCGACAGAACCATCCATGCTAATCGACCTGATCTAATTTTACTGTTAAAAGAGGAAAGACGTGCTTACTTAGTAGATTTTTCATGTCCTTTTGACAATAATGTAACACGTTAAGAAGCTGAAAAAGTTGAAAAGTATCAGGATTTGTTACTGGAAATACAAAGACTGTGGCATGTCAGGGCTGAAATTATTCCTATTGTTATTGGTGCTCTTGGTGCTGTGAGTCCTAAGTTTGATGACCGGCTGAAATCACTACATATCAATTTATATCTTTGTACTCTACAGAAAAGTGTTTTGTTGGAAACTGCTGGTTTGTTGCGTCAAACACTAAATATTCATCTTTAAACCTTTGTTAGGTTTCGATGTTGTAATTATGTACCAGAATTATGTATTTGTATTATTTCTGTGTGTATTGAAATAATAATAATTTATAATAATTGAAAACAGTATACTAGTGATGGCTTGAATTTACTGTGTGGTGAGTCAATAAGGTCTCTCGATGTGGGAAGTGGTTATAAGTATATTGGAGTGTTTGAAGGCAGTGATATCCTACACAGTAATATAAAAGGCAAGATCAAACAAGAGTACTTTTGACGCCTTCGGTTAATCTTGGAAGTCACAACTACATAGTAGAAATAAGTTTAGTGCAGTGAATGCACACTGTCTTCCTGTCATTTGTTATACTGCAGGAATTATTAAGTGGACTGTGGATGATTTGAAGGTGATGGATAGGAAGACAAGAAAGCTGTTGACAGTCCACAGAGGACTTCATCCTAGAAGTGATGTTGATCGCCTGTACCTCCCCAGAAAGAAAGGAGGTAGAGGTTTGAAATCAGTTGAAGATGTTGTAGCTGAAGAGAAGTGTTCATTGCATTACTATCTTGGTAAGAGTGGGGAGCCCCTGTTGATAGCAGTCATGGGATCAGACTTAATTGTTGCATCTGAATCGAAAAGAGATTTCATCCATCGCAGGCAGACAGAGAGAATTTTGTGCTACTCACTGAAGGCTCTTCATGGATATTTCATGAGGTCATGGGACAGCAATTATGATGAAGTGACGAGTTTGTATTGGCTTACCAAAGGAGACTTATCCATGGAAACTGAGGGTTTGCTTTTTGCTGCACAAGACCAGGCACTCTGCACCAGAGCACTACAGTGCATGTGTATTCTAATTCTTCTACTACCCAATGCCGGTTATGTGATTCCCAGGCAGAGACTGTAGAGTACTTAATTTCAGGTTGTAGTCAGTTGGCTGGCACACAGTATAAGTTACAACATGATAATGTTGTAAAGTATATTCATTGGGTGTTGTGCCAGAGGGAGCCCAATTGGTGGAAGCACAAACCTGTTAGTATTGTGGAGAATGACTCTGTTAAGATCCTGTGGGACTTTAACATATTTGTGGATCACATCATATCAGCAAGGCGACCAGATATTGTTGTCATTGACAAATGTGCTTCACTCATCACTCTGATTGATATATCTTTCCCTGCTGACAAGCACATATCAGCTAAGGAGGAGGAAAAGCTTTCCAAGTATCAAGATTTAAGGATCGAGTTGGAAAGACTATGGAGAAAGAAGACAGTGATGGTTCCAGTAGTAATTGGAGCACTCGGTTCTGTTACTAAAAGAATAAAGAACCTTTAGGAAATTCTAGATATTAAAACACTCAATGTCTACCTTTTACAAAAGACTGCTTTACTAGGAACAGCAACCCTCTACGCAAGATTCTTCAACTCTCAGGGTGTGGGTAACACCTCGAGTTGAAACAGAACTTTTTTGTACCAGTTCATGTTGTTACATGTTTCTGTGATTTCATTTAATAATAAGTAATGATTATCTAATCCAAAACAGCCAAGCTGTAAAAAAGAGTGCGGCCCTCAAAAAGGCTATGGTGAAAAACGATGTGAAATCCAAGGTGGCGGCCAAGAAATGGCTGTGATGCGCTAGGTTAATGGTAAAAATTTTAATAACGACAATTCAGATGAATTTGGTGCTGCTTGTTCTTGGCACAAAATTCACCTGAACTGTCATTATTAAAATCTTTACCATTAACCTACCATCACAGCCATTTCTTGGCTGCCACCTTGGATTTCACATCTTTTTTCACCATAGCCTTTTTGAGGGCCGCACTCTTTTTTTACAGCTTGGCTGTTTTGGATTAGATTTCACTTCTTTTTGTATTTGCATACTCCAAAGCCGGCCTATGGCCTGCTTTGGGACTTTTTAAACCTATCTTTTTTTCTTTGCCACAGGAAGAAGAAAAGATGAAGCAGATGCACTTTAAATATTTCTGATTTTATCAGTAAATGTACAGATTATATATATAATACATATATTTATCACAGAACTCTCCATGGTGGCTTCTTTGTAACTGAACACTCTACAAGGTGACGTCTTCTAGCTGCTCTCTCTACAGGGTGAATTGTTTGTTGCTGAACGATCTACAAGGTAACTTCTTCTAGCTGATCTCTCTACAGGGTGATTCACTTGTAGCTGAACTATCTACAAGGTAACTTCTTCCAGCTGATCTTTCTACAGGGTGATTTGTTTGTAGCTGAATTCTGTACAGGTGATTTGTTTGCAGCTGAGCTCTTTACAGAATGGTTTCTTTGTAGCTGAACTCTCTACAAGGTAACTTCTTCTAACTGATCTTTCTACAGGGCAATTTGTTTGTGGCTGAATTTTTTACAGGGTGATTTCTTTGCAGCTGAACTCTTTACAGAATGGTTTCTTTGTAGCTGAACTCTCTACAAGGTAACTTCTTCTAACTGATCTTTCTACAGGGCAATTTGTTTGTGGCTGAATTTTTTTACAGGGTGATTTCTTTGCAGCTGAACTCTCTACATGGTGGTTTGTTTGTAGCTGAACTCTCTACAAGGTGACTTCTTCTAGCTGATCTCTCTACAGGGTGACTTTGTTTGTAGCTGAGCTATCTACAAGATATATAACTTCTTCTAGCTGATCTCTCTACAGGGTGATTTGTTTGTAGCTGAATTCTCTACATGGTGGTTTCTTTGTAACTGAACTCTCTACAAGGTAACTTCTTCTATAGCTGATCTTTCTACAGGGTGATTTGGTTGTAGCTGAATTCTGTACAGGTGAATTGTTTGCAGATGAGTTTGTTACAGAATGGTTTCTTTGTAGCTGAACTCTCTACAAGGTAACTTCTTCTAGCTGATGTCTCTACAAGGTCACTAGTTTATAGCTGAACTCTCTACATGGTGATTTCTTTGTAACTGAACTCTCTACAAAGTGACTCCTTCTAGCTGATCTTTCTACAGGGTGATTTGTTTGTAGCTGAACTCTCTACAAGGAAACTTCTTCTAGCTGATCTCTCTACAGGGAGATTTCTTTGTAGCTGAACTCTCTACAAGGTTACTCCTTCTAGCTGATCTCTCTACAGGGTGATTTGTTTGTAGCTGAACTATCTACAAGATAACTTCTTCTAGCTGATCTCTCTACAGGGTGATTTGTTTGTAGCTGAATTCTGTATATAGGTGATTTGTTTGCAGCTGAGCTCTTTACAGAATGGTTTCTTTGTAGCTGAACTCTCTACAAGGTAAATTCTTCAAGCTGATGTCTCTACAGGGTCACTGGTTTGTAGCTGAATTCTCTACATGGTGGTTTCTTTGTAACTGAACTCTCTACAAGGTAACTCCTTCTAGCTGATCTTTCTACAGGGTGATTTGTTTGTAGCTGAATTCTGTGCAGGTGATTTGTTTGCAGCTGAGCTCTTTACAGAATGGTTTCTTTGTAGCTGAACTCTCTACAAGGTAACTTCTTCTATTGATCTCTCTACAGGGCGATTTGTTTATAGCTGAACTCTCTACATGGTGGTTTCTTTGTAGCTGAATTCTACAAGGTGGTTTCTTCTAGCTGAACTATCTTTTTCCATAGTTGCATGAACTCCCTACAAGGTAACTTCTTCTAGTTGATCTCTCTACAGGGTGAATTGTTTGTAGCTGATCTCTCTACAGGGTGACTTGTTTGTAGCTGATCTCTATACAGGTTACTTGTTTCTAGCTGATCTCTTGAATTCTCTTCAGGGTGACTGCTCTATTAGGATGACTGCTCTATTAGAGTACCTCGATCTCGCACTTGCTGCACGAAGTTGGATTTCATGTTATAATTCCGTGGCTGTAAGTCTGATTCTTCTACACCATTGAAGAGCCTTTCTAATATGATTACTCCATCTGTACAGCAATTTTCAAAGCATTACCCCAAGCGGTTTATCTGGTAGGCGTGGCAAGCAGTCTTTATTTATTTTATTTTTATTAGTTTAACCAAAAGGTAAGGTGAATACAAAAGGCAAATATGCCTATATGAGTACC
Organism: Dysidea avara; assembly: GCF_963678975.1. Lineage (NCBI taxonomy): Eukaryota > Metazoa > Porifera > Demospongiae > Dictyoceratida > Dysideidae > Dysidea > Dysidea avara. The sequence goes on along the minus strand of NC_089278.1, from coordinate 31,992,998 downwards.
ACCTACAAAAACAATACAATGCAAAACCAAACAACTAAGGATACATTACAAAGACAATTACAGTACATTGAAATAAAAGCCTACATTAAAAACATACAGAAACAAAAAGAAAATTGTATAACATTTGCCTACAAAAGTAGTGAAGCGTGTAGTTGACAGAATGTCAAATGGGATGGAGTTCCACCAAAAAACACTGTTCACAAAAAGGAGTAATGGTAAGAGTTGATGGATGACTGCTTGCATAGAATAGACAATGAGTGTGATCTGGTAGAGGCTGTTGTGTCCCTCATGCGTATTTTGCCCATACGCGTATGGGATATCCCATACGCGTATACTTGTACGGGGTGCCTGTACGCGTATGGGATGCCCATACGCGTATGGGACGATGTTTTGAAATAGGTTCCATCTTACTATGCACGCCTAGATCTTGTCCAAATAGCTTTGTTGCACTACAAAATCACTGTTATCTAGCTGTAACTGAATGAATTGGCTAGACGATAAATGATTTTAGAGGCGCTTAATTCGCTATCGACAGCTTCAATGGGTTGACATGGCGTGGAGAGAAAAATGACTTTTATAGTTTTACTGGAACTTGCATGAAGGTGTAGTACACAGTCTATTGTATGTGAATAAACAGTAAAGCTAGCTATAGCATGATATCAAGTTTAATATAATATTTATTCTTAATGCAAAACTAACTTATAGATAAAGCAGCTGGTATCCTGAATCCTGATTTGAACTATCAGCACTTAGAAGAGTTAAAATTGCAAAGGTGCAAAGGTGCAACAAATGCAGGAGTGTATAGCTAATGTATATAGCTAGCTATTCTGGAACATGTGGGGGACACCCCGAAAGGTGTACTGGGAACATCCTTTTAACAGTGTGGGTCATAAACAACATTATAACTAGAGAAAATTACTTCATTGCATGGGGCAATTAAGTAATATGTAGCATCACCGATAGCAACTGCTGAGCAACAATACCTCAAGGAGCCATCCAAGCAGGAAGTGAAGTGGCTATCCAGTCAACAATCGAACATGCTCCTAGCAACCACTCACCCATGTGGCCTTTGCCACACATGCATAGGGCCGGGGCTGATCCAGGGAGTGGATGGGGTGGCTAGGCACCCACCTTGCTTGGCCTGTGAATTGCATAGGCATGCCTTTACTTCCTGCCAAAAAATAATAAAATACTGTGGCTATGCATTTACATACTAGTTTCATACCATTGACAGCATGTAGAGGAGAAGTGAGTCTATATAGCATAGGCAGTTGGTAGTAAGAATAGTTAAACAAATCCTAGACTTAAAAGATTTTCTTCTATAGTTTTAATCTCAGGAAGGTAGATATTCAAAAATTGGGAAGAATGCCCTTTTATTCCTAGCAGGGCATGCTGTGCAGTATGCTAGCCTACAGTGTACTAAGAGTACACTGTGACTCATCATGTGTTTATCTAGACTGTAAGTTGTACACCAGCCATGGATATGGTCAGTAGCTATCACCACCCTCATTATCTGATACATTGATCATGCTCGAGTCCTACTAAAACTCACTTTCATTTTGTCCATGTATATATTATGTATAGAAGAAGAAACCATCATTAATAATTGTTGAGAAAACACGAATGACTGATTACAAACAAATTATATTATATTGTGTACAAGAGAATGTGTCCTCGGACAACATGCGACCACATGTCTGACCAACAGTGGACAGCAGTGGGCATGGCAAGGAAAAAAATTAAATTACAAAACTAAAGTTACAGGTTATATTATATACAGAATTAAAAGCAGTCTGGGTTGATTATATATTTTATGTAGATTCTACACTTCTATTCTCTCAGCTTGAACTTAGACCAGCCACCTCCCTTCATATTATTATGAACTCTTGATAATATATATTTCTGTATCAGTGCCTGATACATGCTCTCTCTATAATTTTAACACCTCTCTTTTGATCTCTTTGCTGCTCGCTTTACTGAGCTTATTTGCCGCCACAAGTGCTGATGCATGCAATCCTATAGTGTTTGCTAGTAGTATAGTTTATGACCTGAGAGTATCACCTGAGAGTATCGAGTCCCGCTTGAATGCCGTGATGGATGATAAAATTTCCGTGGAAAGGGTTCGGAGAGAATTTAACGAGTTCCTAGCTAGCCAGGCCGCGAAACGTTCTAATTCTTTGTTTAACCGTGAGAAATTCGATTTAATCAAGGCCACCTTGCTTGAAGATAGCTAAGCGGCTGTGTAGTATAGGCTGTAGTTCAATGTTCCTCTTTCGTTCGTACATTAGACCACTCTGGTCACGGAGCTGAAGATGGCTCGGAAGATGGTGGTGATTCCAAGGACGATTACAAAATTAAACCAAGATTTAGGCAGTACGTCAAGGAGAAGCAGTTTGAACTGAAAGATTTTCCGCAGATTGGATTAAATAATGCTGTGATCGTTCCTACAAAGAGCAAGAGCATGGTGAGTTTAATGCGGCCGCGCGCTCCTTCAACACCGCGCATGTCGGTGGCATTAACTATGGAGTATGCATGGGTACTTGACAGTCTGTCTCAATATTATACCCTGTTGCAATTGGAGAAATAAGTTTTTAACGCAAAATATATCAGACCCTTTCAATGTGTGAGTGGCTAAATCTTTTTAATATATATTATGTAGCTGCCTATAAAATTTGGAGATATATAGCTATAGCTATTTTCACATGTATGCATGTCTCATTAATATATATAGGTTGCGGCCAATTCTCTGTTTGAAGGCTATAGAAGAGTAGTAACAACAGATGATATATTTGATATCATCCAGTCTGTTCATGAGAAAGGCACGGCACACTCGGGTGTTAGGAAGACTTATTCAGTGGTATGCATAATAGTATAATATAATTATATGAGTGTTATTAATAAATCAGCTAGCATTAATGCATTAACTATGTACACTCCCTAGCTGCTATTGTCATTATTGCATTATTAAAAATGCACATTTTCACTGTATGTGTAAGCGGTATAAGCACTGCCACACAATAATTTTCATTCTTTCGCCTGAAGATTTTGTCAAACTACAAAGGGATAACACGAACTTGTGTAGAGGAATATTGCAGACTGTGCCTCACTTGCTCTTGTAAGAAGCCTCAATTAACAAAAGCTCCTTTGAAACCCATCATTTCAAAGAGATTCCATGTTCGTGGACAGGTAAATAATATTGCTTTTATATTCCATTTATGCAGGAATAACATAATAAGTGTATTATATATATATACTTCATATTGTAGATTGATTTGATTGACATGTCAAGCATTCCAGACAGCAACAACAGATGGATTGGTCATTACAAAGATCACTTTAGCAAGTTTTCCATTCTATGGGCACAATCTAGGAAGTGTGCTGCAGAAACTGTTTTGTGCTTGCAACGATATGTTTTCGCATACCTTGGGGTACCTAAGATACTCCAATCTGATCATGGTCGAGAATTTAACAATGAGGTTGGAAAGACAACTGTCTAGGTGCATGCTGTATTTTATGCATTCCTTTATAGCTTTTTGAGACGATTGTTCATGAGTGGAGTCAAGAGACAATTTTAATTCGAGGTAGACCAAGGCACCCCCAATCAAATGGGTGTGTTGAAAAAGCTAACGGAGTGGTGAAACACATGCTCACTTCACTCATGGCTGACATGAAGACAACAGAATGGGTTCAGTTTCTTCCCAGAGTTCAATGTAAGTTTTATTTAAAACAGGTGCTATTGATGCCAATTATTGTATATAATTTTGTTTTTCCAGTTACAATCAATAAGCAACCACATGCGACCATTAAAACATCACCATACCAAGTGGTGTTTGGTCTAGATCCATCTTCTGAACCCGTGAAAGGAATGTGTTTGGCAGAAGAAGAGACCATTATTATGGATCCTCCCACAGAAACTGATGATTTGACAGAGCTAGGTAACACAGATTCTTACTCTGATCCGGTGACCAAGGCTACGCAACCTGAAGTGGCCAAGGCCAGAACCTGTGTTGGTGACACAGAGTTCAGACAGCAGACACCTATCATTCCAGCAGGTATAAGGGGAATGATTTAAAATTGCCATTGCAGCTGCTTTGTTTGTTATTAATGCAGAAAATGAAGACAGGCACCATGAAGTTAGACAGTTTGCAAAGAAAAACATTGCAAATTCAGCTGCTAAAATGAAGAAACTTTATGATAACAGCAAAAGAATCAAGGCTGTAAAATTTAAAATTGGGGATGGTGTGACTGTAAGGATTCCACGACATGACAGAGGTGTAGGTGATTTGAGAAGAATACCAGGAGTTGTGGTTGCAAAACAACATGGGTCTTACAAAATAAGAACCGAGTATGGACTTTTGAAAGGAAGATGTCGAACTGACCAGCTTCAGAAGTGCTTTCATGCAACAGTACAAACCACTGGGTGGGAAGATGATCCCACAATAGCACTGCGATCGGCTGCAAAAAAATTCAATCGAAGGAAAACTGATGTTTCACACTGCAATTGCAAATCTGGTTGTGTAAATGGCAAATGTGTATGTTTCAAAAGCAAAGTAAAATGCACAACATATTGCCACAAAGGGACAAAATGCAAGAATTCAGTCATCGGTATGAATAGTAGTTATTTTTGTGTAGTATAATATAATTATATTCCACTTTGACAGCAGATGATTCTAGCATTGATGATAGTTGCCCATTGAACACTGAGACCGGTGAACAAGCTAATAAGAATCGTACAGGAAGCACCTCAGTGAAGACAAAACAAATTGGCAGTGATAGCTTTCCAGTGAAGAGGGAACAGGTTGACCTAGAGCCATCATACAGCAATGCTCGGGATGGATGTGAGCACATATGCATACAATAACTATCATGCCAGACATGATATTACAGCTACATATAGTTACAATAGAACCTGTCTCTAAAAATAACTTTGTAATAAGGACAGAAAATATTAGCCCCGTGAGTTCTGGTCCACTTAAAAATTAATATGTGACCCAGTCTGACAAAATCAGTGTATATCCCGAAAATACACATGTTTACTGAATCTTGTCTATCTCCATCACTGTATTTGACCTAGAATAATTCTGTAAACTTCATTAAAATTGTAAGCAATTTTTACATAAGTGGTTAAACGTTTATGTGGATGCTAGCTATAATCATGGACAAAGTAATGTAGCTTCAAGCATTTAAAAGTAGGTCAAATTTTGACAGGCTATAAGAGACTGATTTTGTCAGCCCAGGTCACATATTGGTCAAACTCTTGGTTCCAAATGGTAGAGGGTACACTGCATGTACTATGTTGAAGTGAGATGCATTGAAACATCTGCATGGACATGCACACAAAATATCTTTAATGCTCCCCATACATAGCATATTTGTCATGGATATGTCTAAGTAAATGTACATGCACGGGTAGATCATCGGTATAAGATGAATTGGTACAACAGGTAGTTCTGGGGTCCAGGGAGTAGAAGAAGAAGAAGCCAGTAGTATGTCAGTAGAAGAAACCAGCCCTAAGCTTGAAGGTAAGAAATAAATTCAATCATGTAGGTGTGTGTTAATCTGCATGGATTATACATTTTAGGGGGTCATGAAATTTTCAGCAATGAAGATATTCCACCAGGGAACAGCTTTCAGTTTGACAAAATCGTGAAACTTAGCAAGAAGATGAAAACTATTATACAGAACCATCCATCGTTTTTGTTTAAGCCATGTGGGCCTGCCCATGAATACATATCTAACAGTCTCAAAACCAACTTACCAGCTGCATTTCTGCACAGCTATGTTGTGGATAACTATGAAGACCAGAAATGTTTGAAGGATCTTTGCTATGCTCACAAGGAACCAGTTCCAATCACAATTGTGCAAAAGTTTACCAACAAAATGTATGATTTGAAGGATGATGTAGAGACAAACAAACAAACAGCCGACTTATTGAATCAAGAAGAGCCTACAATGGCTAATGTACTTATTGACTATTTCCACTTGCACAAATCCCGTAAGGATATTTTGTAGGCTGTAACTACTTTTCTCTATCTACACTTTTCATTCATTCATTTTCATCTTTATTTTGCAGGAGGGGTAGTTCATCAGTATTGTCCTAATTCATCAGATGAAGAAGTTGATGAAAATGATTATCAAACCGAAGGTTTTGTGCCCGGTATATCATCTGTCTGCATAATATTGCTATCATGCAGGCCGATTAATGAGAATCAGAAACAAAACCCAGATGCTTTTTGAAGCGAAGTTTGGTAGTTACAAAGTTTACGACGAGGGAATTCTGTCACTGATCGACACCAATGGATGGGTTACTGATGAAGTACGTGCTTGTAAACTTTATCAAACAAGCAAGCATATATGTATATATGTTGTATATAGGTGATAGCATCTTATCTACTATACATGATCCGTGCCAACAAAAAGGTTAGAGATAATACATAGAAAAGTCTAGTGCATATGAATGTATGCATTATGTGCATGCTCACTTCCAAACACAGGAAGAAGAAATATTTATCATGGACGTGTCTGCAGTGAATGACATTTGTAATGGGACGTATATCCTTAAGAAGAAAGTTTTAAGCAATGTATGAGTTGGTACTTTACGAGGACTTACAGACACCTGTATACATATATTTCTGCAGGTTGATTTGTCTCATTACAATGCCCTCATTGGACCTTACTGCTACCAGAAGATGCACTGGATATTGGTGGTCAGACATATTTGTACATTTATATCTTTATAGCTACTATTTCTTTAGATCGTCGAACCAAAGAATGGAAAGGTTCTCTACATTGACCCAAAGAAGTATGAAGAAAGAGATCATAGACTAATACAAAGGATAAGAAAAAACTGGAAGTTAGTACAGTTAATATTTTGCACACATAGTTAGTTAAGTATGTATACACATTAATTTGCATATCAACAGGAACACATTCTTTGAACTCCCTGGCTATTTGCATATAATCCCTGGCTATTTGCATATAATTCTCTTGCAGCGCTTACAACACCTATCAATATTGTGGTGGATATTGGCCAAAGAAGTATGTATGGGAAGTCGTTACGCCTCCACACAGTATACAGGAAGACAATTCGTCTTGTGGAGTTTATGTTATGAAGGTATGGCCTTAAGTATATTCTGCAACACAACATAAAGAATTTCTAAAATAGTTTGCTGAACAATATTTAAGACATTTACCAATGAACATCCATGCTGGAACAGTTCACGATTTAAGAATAGAGATGGCAAAAGAAATACTTAACAATTCAGGTAAACAAACAGTTGTAAGGTACTTATGAGTGTTGTTAGCAATCTATTTGTTTGCAGAACCCATAGAAGAGCATTGCAGGACCTGCTCATTCACTGCTACTAAAGCACAGGATTGGGTAAGTGTTGTTTGCTCTTTGTTTCATTGACTATCAGCTGAATATATACATAGATTGGCTGTGGAACATGTGAATCGTGGTACCACCTGAATTGTGTCAACAGGCACATTAGCATTAAGTTGAATCCAGAGGATATACCTATAGTTAACTTTATTGGACCATGCTGTTCTACTGGTGCAACCTATGTAATTGACTTTATGTAATCATGGTTAAATATTAATGTATGGCATATTATAATTTATAAAATTGTGTTTGGCCCCCAGCGAACATGCATGGTGTAGAGCTAGCACTGCTACTGCTTAGTGCAGAGTAGATATTATGATTATGTGATCCTATGTCAGAAAATCAGTCGATTTTTAGTAGTTTTATATACCGTTAAGTGGATGTGTAAACTTCAGTCTCACTTACACTTGCGTTAACTAGTTGAAACGAATCTCTTGGACTGAACTCTGTGTTAGTGCATGGGTATTATGTTAGCTGTGCTGTTTGCTTTTGTTTGTAAAGCTTTACAGTGACCAGCTGCACTGAAGGTCTGACAGCACTATTATGTTATAAGTATGTAGTCTTAGTCCATGTCTAATTTATATGCATTAATTTATGACCTGGCTTGTTATAGCTAATAATAATTATATTGATTCATGGAATTGCAGCTTTCAATCGATTTTAATGATTTACCCGGTACTGCATGTTGTGCTATATATGCACGAAGTGCATGTAGCTATTTATACTAACTTACCATAGTTCTGCTTACACAATAATTCACATTAATTTCTACCCAGCATGCATTTGACCACTGGTATATGTCCAGTCACATAATAGAATAGCTAGATATTTATGGTGTGCTATATAAATAATTTGCTATTTATCTATTATACTGGACAGGCAGACTGACATGTCCATCGCTACTCCATTAAGAACAATTAGTAACTATAGATTATAGAATTAATACTCAAATTGAGTTTGTACATTGCAAATAAATAAATAAGTAAATATTTTACTGGACAGGCAGAATGATGCCTGATTTGTTCAAGGGACTCGTGACTAGCTAGCCCAAAAGGTTGCTAGACTACTCAAGAAGTTCATCCGATTTAATCAACATATGCATGCTCCACATGATTTGAATGGTGAAGGCCAGATATATGATACATGCAGCACATAGCAGCTTATAGCATGGAGAAGAAACGTGCGCGAAGTACTATGAGGCAAACAAATAGCTAGCTAGCTAGCTACAAATAAGCGCGACAGCAGTGTGCTAGCTATGTAATTTCTACATAGTATATGTCAGTAGGTAGTACAGCCAAAACAAAGGTATATTTAATGAAACTGAACTGCAAAAGCTACGTATTTGTAAACCCAGTTGAATCTATGCAAGCAACGCTAAGCGCCTCAGAATTAAATTATATCGTCCCGTACGCGTACGGGGCCCTATACGCGTACGGGACAGGGAAAATGCCCATACGCGTACGGGATATCTCATACGCGTATGGGACAAAATACGCGTGCGGGATGCAACATCTCGATTGCGTAACTGTTACACACTGTTGGTTTTTTCGTTGTATCTTCCTGGTTTTTAGCTCGATTTCTTTCAAACCACAAAAGGTTTGAGGTTCAATAGTTAACCTATTCACCCACCGATTTTCAGCTTCTTCCCATACGCGGTTTACCCTGTAGGCGTGACAACATATAGGTGTTATTTTTCGTGAATAATCGCTCATAACTCTTTGCCTGTTTATCGTATTCCAGCCAACGTTGGTACCGAGATGCGCCGTTATACCCCCCCTTCTGTGTGCCTAATTTCAAGGCAATCGGATATGGCGTTCGCGTTTTACAGCAGTTTTTGTAAGTGTGCGAAAAGAGGAAGAAAAATAAGAAGAAAAAAAACAAAGAAACTAAGCCAATTTTTGAAGTCGCATATTTCGGGAACGCTTGAAGCGATTTCACTCAAATTTGGAATGTGGAGTGCTGAAGTTGGAGGGAGTGTCCACAGCAAAAATCATCTTGTTTCATCTAGGTAGCACAGAGCTACGGAGGTGCGAAAATTTCGTTTTCGTTCTTCTTGTCAATATACTCACGTGTGTTGCGCGCCGGCTTCTTGGGCCGCACGACACACTACCATGTGTCTTGATTGTGGCTGCAGAAGCGCTGGAAATGGCTAGAAATCGTGACACAATTCTTAATGCTGCAGAAAAATTTGACGCTCATCACCCAGATGGTGAGAAGACTCAGATCTTTTCCAAACTAACAAAGTTAAGGTACTACGGAATTACTGGAGAGACAATTAACTGGATTCAGTCTTTTTTAACCAACCGTAAACAGCAAGTTGTTTGTGATGGTTCTATTTCAGAAGTTGTCAATGTTACCAGTGGAGTACCTCAGGGCTCTGTATTGGGCCCCTTACTGTTCCTTGTTTTTATAAATGACTTACCCAGCTGTATCAAATCTACTTGTCGCCTATTTGCAGACGACTGTCTATTGTATCGCCAAATTCACTCTAAGCATGACTCCGATGTCCTACAGAATGATTTACATTGTCTGGAACACTGGGCAAACAAATGGTTTATGCAATTTAACCCAATTAAATGTGTTGTTTTAACAATTACTCACAAAGTGCATCCAACTGTCACACACTACACACTGTATGATCAAATGCTTGCCCATGTACAGGAAGCTAAATACTTAGGACTTACATTAGACAGTAAACTTACTTTCAACAAGTATATTGAGTGTATCTGTAAAAGAGCCAACTCTGCCCTAGCATTTATAAGAAGAAACACTCATTTCTGTCAGAGGAATATTAGAGTTGATGCTTATTGTACATATGTCAGACCAATTTTGGAGTACGCAGCTTTTGTTTGGTCCCCCTATACCAACATTAACATTAACAAATTAGAATCTGTTCAAAGGAGAGCTGCTAGATATGTGATGTCTGATTTTAACAGATACAGCAGTGTTGGTGAAATGTTATCAACTTTACAGTGGGACAGTTTGAAGAAAAGACGAGATATTCAGTCTCTATGCGTCCTTTATAAAATCTTAAATGGTTTAATAGATGTTTCACTCCCAGAATGTATGATTAAAAACTCTCTTATCACTAGAGGTCACAACAAAAGATTTGTTACAATATCTTCAACAGTTAATAGCTATAAGTACAGTTTCTTTCCACGAGTAGTCCCTCAGTGGAATGCTTTACCAAGTGTCACTGTCAATGCACCAACTCTACAACAATTCTCTACACTTGTACACTAGTGATCTCTTCAATTACTTAATTACTTATCCTTAATTAATTTACTTACCTAATTACTTATACTTAATTAATTTACTTACTTATTTACTTACATTCTAATTTAATTTGTAACTAATCATTGCACTATGCTCATGCATATGAGTCTTACAATTATAAAATATAATAACAGCATAGACAGACTATGCACCTAACCGTATCAAAATACTATGAGGAAGAGTTGGCTTCTCTTGCCTTGGGTGGTAGGGCAGTTTGAAATCGAAAATTTGTACTTCTTTGTCTGTTTTTTCAAAGAAAGCAACCCTGTGCCGGTCACTCAGCAAATCATTTACTTATTACTGTATGTACTTTTTAACTACAACAACTCTGGATATAAGCAGCAAGTTTCATCCGGTTCTTTGTGTGGAGCATGAAATTTTAAAAATAAATTTTGCATCTCGTGTCATACTAAAAATGATATTTCTGTGAAGACAACAATCGTGCCTCCAGTTTCACGGTGGATCTAGCAATGGGATACTACAATGAACATCCCACAATGATAGGAAGATCGATTTGTAATAGTTGATTTTCGGATTGCGGACCCTAACTTACAACAGAACATGACGCACAAAAATACTTAGCTATACAAAAACAAAATGAGATCAGTTGAGTTAAAAAGAAAATGACGAAGCGCTAACCAGAAAGGGCTTGCCTTAATTCACTACCAGAGAAGTATGCCATGAAACGTCTATGTTTTTGCCATGAAATGTTAAATCGCCCCTATGAAATGTACCATGAAAGTCAATTCATGGTATAGCATGGGTTGTTTCATGGGCCATGAAATGCGTCTCCAGATCAGATTTTCATGGTAAATTCATGGCATTGCAGAGATTTCATGGGTGCAGTACCCATGAAACGTTAAAATTCATGGGATAAACCATAGGTATTTTCATTGGTATTTCATGGTTATTTTCATGGCAATTTCATGCACTGTATCTGGTAGTGTAAATTGGTTATTTGCAAAACTTCTGCAAGTACTGAGTTCCAAAGGAATGGAGAATTTGAAATGAATATCGATACGCATTGATGGTAGATGATGAGAAGGCTATGGTAGTACGCATGGCCATCAGTGTAGTAGTGAGCTCTAATGTGTATATAGAATGTCGAACCAATCCGTCAGTGTTTGACATGATGGCGACTATTTATTACTGCGTAGAAACTCCACAGAACATGGCACGCCTCAATTTAGTGGTATTCCCGTACAATAATTATCACACATTGTTAGCTATATACACACAGACTTACTCATAAATTCAACAAAAAACCTTACTGATTGTAAACGAATCCCCATCAACTCGATAGTCTCCGGCCACAACTACAACAGTAGCTAAATTTAGCGAGTAGCACTCATGCGATTTTTGGCTCAGCTAGCTATAGAATACGAAAAACGCTGCAGTCTGATATAATTATACCAATCACAAGTACCATAAGGGCGCGCGCTTGGTATGTAGAAGGAGTGGTCGATACTAAAAAAAAGAGTACCGGCACCGGTTACGAACGTGAACGGCTATTTTACCGGCACAAGTCCATCATTTACTGGACTATCAAGCACACTGGTTGTATCTAGGCGAGCTAAGGTTGGTACGCGCCCCGAGCATTCGACTTTAAGGCACGCGTCAAGTAGGTTGTTAATGGTACAAACTCAATCATGAGTATATTCGTACATGTGTAGCTAGCTACTTATTTATAAATTTAGTATAATCATTCGACTTTAGGGGATGCGTCTAGTAGGTTATTATTATTATTTACTGAGCAGTCAGCCCTGCTGGTGTGCTCAGGAATCACATAAAGGGTGTAACTAATCACTGGACTGGACTACTGGACTGGAACACTGGACTGGACTACTGGACTGACATATTTTTGGTTTTTACACATTCTGAGGTTGGTTTTATTGAGTCTTGCTAGCTAAGGACCTTCAGAAAACTTGTAGTCTACCACTAAAATGATAAGTGTGAGGAGTGGAGTAAGCAAAAACTGACTTCTCACTACTTGTTATGCTCTACAACATCTATACACTTCTTAATATTGTGTTTTGGAGATTGTAATATATAGCAATAGCTAACCAAAATCACTGTACTATATTTGTGCTACCAATGATATACTGTATCCTTGAACTAAATAGCTCAGACCCCTAGGACACAACCTATCCTTCCTATTGTAACTAAATTCTTTCCTACATGCAATATACAAACTCATTGCACAACTGTAGGGTTTTTTTCTGCTGTCATAATTAGTTGTTACATGTGCTGGTTGGCGTACTATAATACGTGACTAAATATATTGGCATTGTAGAAGCTTACCACTATCTTCAAAACGTTATCATTGGTTAACCATAACTAGCACATTCCCTGTAGCATACTGATAAGGAGTACAGGTATATGTACTGTACAAGAACACAATAAGTAGTGAAATCACTATAGAAGTCAGTTTTTGCTTACTCCACTCCTCACACCCATCATTTTAGTAGCAGATTGCAAGTTCTCTGGAAGCCCTTAACTATCAAGACTCAATAAAACTAACCTCAGAATGTTTAAAAACCAAAAATATGCCAGTCCAGTAGTCCAGTCCAGTGTTCCAGTCCAGTAGTCCAGTCCAGTGATTAGTTACACCCTCACATAAACACAAATACATTAGGTACAACAATATGATTGGAGTCCAGTCATAAATAGATCAGTATCTGCAATTTCAATTGTATCAGTTGGTAGTGTGCTCCAGTCGTTTATTGTTCTTGAGAAATAGCTGTTTTGGTATGCCTTGGTGGATGAGGTAGGTAAGATGTAGTGTAGGTTGCCCCGAGCATTCAACTTTAGGGGATGCGAAAAGTAGTTCCTTAGTGTTAGGGTAGGGATACATTAGACATAAATTTTAAAATCAATTACAAAACTGAGTAAGTCCACTGGAGCAAACTTTACAAGTGTCCTTGTGAGGATCTCACTCCTCTAATACATTGGATTGCTGAACGAAGGAGACAGAAAGATAAACGGCATCTAATCCATTCCAAAACTGCTGTATATGGTTTTTTCCATTTTCAGAAAGTAAACTGGTCAGTCTCTTGTAAAATACAGTGGATTTGTGACCCATTCCTCCTGTAGCAGAAAACATTGATGGGGTGAAACGTACCATGTTCCGCCACTTCACGAAGTCGTGACTCATAAGCTTTCTTCTTCAAAGATTCATGCTTCCTGTAGCTTGAGTGAAGATTGGATCCTCTGTTGGAAGTTGCTAGTGGATTGAAAACTCTGATATCTGTGTAGCACTTGAAACGTCCACCCCAAAAACCATTCATTGAAATATCCAAACGTGCGCCATCCTCAACATTAGCTGTCTTATATTTAAAAGTCTTATCATCCAGTGGCTGCAAATGAGGTTCAACCTCTACATCATGACACACCTCAGTTAAAAGCTCAGCAGTTAGATCCCTCACCTCATTGTGTCGTATTGAGGGAAATCCACCCTTTGAACATGACAATGCATGATCACCAGAGAATGCACAGCCACATGCACAGTGAGATGGTGTTCGGGTGGGAAGCCAACCATACTGCAATGCAAGAGCATCTTGAAAAGCTGTCTTATGTAGAGAAAAGCCGTGTTCCTGCACAGGTAAAGCTGTTAGCCAGCTAGAGGCACCTTTTTCTTGTGCCAAACCAACAGCCATTTGAGGCCTAGTTGTGGGTTGAGGGAGCAGCTCCTTTGAAAGTGGGGACAAATTCAGCATCTTAGATTCCTTGATTTCCATCTTACGTGAAAGCTGACTACATCTAGTATCTGCTCCGTAATTGAAATTGTGTGACAGGATGTGCAGTCGTAATGGTGCTGTTACATACAGTGAGGCTGAGAATTCAGCAGGTGACAAAGAATCAGGAGCAACAATGCCCAAGCCTCCAAATCTAATTGGCAGGGCAAAAAGTGAACGTTGTAGTATACCAGGAGAGTCAAGACAAGTCAAGGCTGGTATGAACTTTGCTAACAGTGCTTTCTCAAGTTTGTGGAAGATGAAGTGTCAGGAACTGTACATGATACATACAACCACCTACTAATTAAACCATGAGTGAAAGAAGTGCAAGCGGCATGCGGCTGGGAGACTGCAATAGAAGACAGTTTGTCAATTTCAGAAATCCAGCAGTCAGTCTTATCCACAGCAAACTTCTCCACATACTCAGTGGTACCAACTGGAGCACCCAGATGAGGTCTACCATCAGATGTTACATTTACAGTAGCATCACAAAATATCTCCCTACCAATAGAACAATATTGTTGTTTAGTGACATGCCAGGTCTTATTTGCATTTGGAAAATAACCAAAGGAAGGACCCAATGAAGACACTTGGTTCCACCATTCTCGAAGATCAGAGATTTTACCACAAGCTGCAGCATCATCTGCATACCACACCTGAGTAACACGAGCAATTAATTTCCGAATCAAAGGTACTGTGGCAGGAGTGTAGAATGGCATTGCAAGAGGGTCACCTTGAGTTGTCTCTTCCTCCGAGTTAAGTCAACATAAAGACAAGCTGGGCTTCGATAGGTATTCATCAGAATGGTAGAAAATGATGGACACAGACATCTAATGTTATATAAAGCCACAGCTCTATTCAGAGAATTAAAAGCATTGGTAGCATCAATTAATAAAATGCCCTCAGTATCATCATTTTGAAAAGCTTCCCTCATTGGATGAACTGCAGCTTCACCTCCTGAAGGTTGGCCTGCACAGAGCTGCAGAGAACTAACAGCAAACGTAATGTCTTCACCAATTACAGACAAGACGGCCTTAGCAATTATATGATGTACTGTTTCTCCAATACCAATAGGTTGAACACCTGGATTTTATCCAAAGCTATCAGCCAGCAAGCCATCAGAGGGGAAATTATCACTGGATCAACAAATGTAGAACACAAACAATCTTATCTGAAGTAGAGCGGAAGGATGAACATAGTCCTCAAAAAACCAAACTTTGAAAAATTGCATCAAAACGATTCCAAGATAATGATAACTTATAGGGTTTTCACTCGAAATAGGAATGTGCTTCATTTTGTTGTTTTTGTGGAAATTTTCACACAGATTTACCTTTACAATAATGCAAACAATTAGTGTTAATCTGTTATTGGATTGTTTGCAGTAGCCACTCCAAGAAAATTCATTGTTTCCCATTTCATTGATTTCAAAACTGCATGCGGGTGGGCAGTTCATTATTCACTATATATATGCTACTAATTTATTAAATCCATGACCCACACAACAGTATAAAAGCTCCATGGGTTATGACTCTGAATAAGGTTACTGCTAGAAATAGTGCCTGTGTACTCCCTGCTATACAAATTCACATGATAAATAATGATTAAAATGTTCAGTTTACAGCATAATGAATTAAACCATGCGGAAATGAATTTGCATGCAGTGAGAAATCGGAAACAATAAATTTTCTTGGAGTGGCCTTAACTATATGTAAATGTCCAAAAAGTGGTCACATGACCAAAAATTCCTTCATATAGGATTTCCACTGCAAAATAGGATGGTGTACCTCAGCTTTTTTCATTGTTTCTGATCATTACACAGACTGACCTTAAGACAAAACAAACAAGTGCTAATATATTATTAAATTGTCTATTGCTTCCATTTCAATATCAGTGCAGTTTTAACCACAAATACCCAAAAGTGGTACTAAGACCAACAACCCCATTACAGCTGCTATAGCATTACAAGATGTAGAAGTCTTAATTACAAGGGTAGAAATACACTAATTGTGACTTAAATCACCCTAAAATGCAACGATTTTCAAATAAGCTGTACAATGTAACTTTTTGGCATGACCACCTTTTGTATGTTTTTGTGAGTTAAACTTATGCTGATACCCAATGCTACAAGCAATCCAATAATAAATCAGCACTTGTTTGCTTTATCTTAAAGTGTGTGAAAATCTCCAGAAACAACAAAAGGAAGCACCTTCCTATTTGAGTTGGAAATTCTAGACTGATAACGTCATAATTTGGCAATTACATGTACAATATAATTACAAGGAGTCAGAAGACTAGACTCAGGGTTACCAATTTAAGTTGCAGAATTTGCTTCTCTGCCCACAGTTGGAACAAAGCAAAGAGTTTCTTTTTCCCTTATTTAATTAAAATGCTGTATTTGTAAACACTAAAAAAATAGTTTCCTTATTACTAAAAAGGAAATAATATCTCAAGCTCTGGCAAGAAAAAAGAAAAATCAAATTGTAGCTACTTATAAAACTAGAAATTAGAAACATTTAGATTTTTAGAATGTTTGGATGCATCCAAAATGTGTGGCCATTGCAAGTTTATGTAGCAAATTTTAAAACAAAATATCATGTGATCACATATAGAACTTGAATTTCTGATTCTTCACATAAAAGGTAAAGTATCAGACATTCTAGTATCAGTATCGATATTTTTATTACTTGTATATCGCCCCTGGACTGTGACAAAGTAGTGGTTTCTTGTTGTCAGGGATGAACCAGTCAGCCTGTGCAGTGAACTGTGCCTTAAGAGGTTGTTTATTTCCCGTCTGTCATTTTTCTTGCATGTCTTTATCTCATTAATTTTGTTTCTGTAGGTTTAATGAGTGTACAGGTAGCTCAAGATTGACCATTAATAATACACCATGGACTATATTGATGACCCTGAACTCCTATGGTAGATGATGGCAGAGGATGATTTGATATGACTAATATTAAGCTGGGAGGCAGGTTGGGGTTGGTTTTAATGGTTCTATGGGATTATGAGAGAGGATCACTATAAGTGTGAAATGCAAAGCATGAAGGACCTGGGGTATATGCTCCAAGGAATTTTTTTAAGATACACGATTTTGATGAAATTTACTACTGAGAAGCCACTGAATGTTAGAGATGTACCAATAATCAGGTTAGCTATTGGCTATGTCGGCCTTGTTTTTAGCATATATTGGTATCAGATTGGTTCATTAATGGAGTTGGAATTGGAGTGGGTGTGGGGGTTCTTGTTGGTTAAGAGAAAAGAAAGAGTCACCGAATTTGACAAAACAATTAAGGCTTCCTCACACATCCACTTTTATAACTTTGAAGCACCATAACTCAATGTAGGAGTATGTCATTAGTTGCAAATTTTGACCTGATACTGGTACTATGGAATGAAAGTTTTAAGTCAATATATATATATTACTGTGTAAATAGCTAGCTTAACTTACTGAGTAATCAAGTTACAGTTGGTTAAAGTCAGAAAATTGGATGTGTGTGGAAGCCTTGTTTTGTCAAATTCGGTATTTTCTTGACAAATAATCAGCTGAAAAATATCACGAAGATGGCTACTGGCTCGCTAGTGTTTTAGCTAACTATCAGAACTCATATATCAGTTGACTCTATACACTAGTAGTATCAAAGATGAAGCGCAGAAGTCAATCATCGAATAGAGGTCAATCAAAGCGTGCACGTTTCCTGGACTCGTCCTAGAAGTACCAATCGACCTGAGGCGGAAGGTGATGCCACGAGCCAGAGAGAGATACACTTACTTGGGTTGATAAAGGCCAGCTTGTGGAAGAAATGGTTCGCCAGCTGCGTGACCATCCTGTCTTGACATCTTCGTTGCCGTCATGACATCTGTCTCTAGTTCCAGCGTTTTCATCACCAGCCGTTGTGTCATCCTCCCTCGCATCCTCCTCGCTAGTGGTTTCTGCGTCTTCCTTATCCGCAATTACGTCATAATGAAAAAAATGGCGAAAATCGAGATGTGCCCTGTGAAGAAAAGGCAAGAGAGAATTCTGGTGAGACTTTGTTACTATAATCTTATGCAGGGGCACGTATTTTCGTGCTTCTTTAGGTCTGCTTTTGAAAACAAAACCACCAGACTCGACTAGAGAAAACCCGAAAATGCGTGCCCCAGAGCGAGCTCCAGAGAGAGAAAACCATCAGTTTTATTGATGAAAAACACAGTAACAGTATAATTATAGTTATAGTAATAATAACTTTACAGTGCAAGGCATGGTACAATTACAGTCATATGAAGAAGTTTCCGGGGGAAGTTTCATGCTACACTGGCACGGACATTATTTTGCTTAATCACGGAACACTGTAATTTTCACAAACTAACCTGCAGAACTAATTCACAATGCTTTTGTTTCATTGTGACACTAGGTTAATGGCTGTCAAGACTTCAAAATAGCTCAGAGTGTTCCTTTCCAAATATCCGCCATTCAATTTGCCATAGAAAAAGCACCCTTAAAAAGATGAGTAAATTTCCTCTGATTTCCTTCTGCTATAGCTCATCTTAATCGCTATTCACTGCTTTTTCCAATTCTGGTTCGGAATCTGAGGTATCTATCACGTGTTGTGGGTTATTACACCTTTTATTGCATGCCCCCGAAATGTCCAATACAAAATGTTTGGGAAAATTTTCTACACTTGGTTTTTTGTCGAGCCTAAATTTCCATGAATTGGACTTCTTTTGGCATCATTGTACTCACAGTGAGTTGCTCTACACATATCAAATCTGGAAAGTTACTAAACAGACTTGAGGTAGGCAGTACATGATAACTAATGTAATTTTTAATGTTTTTTCAATCGGAATATATTGGACATGCCTGTTCCTGGTGGCATTTTTGCCATGAACAAAAGATTAGCAAATGTCCGCAAACTTCTTGATATGAAAGAGGATAACATTGGATTTTGCATATTGCTAGGCTGTGCTAGCAGCGGGAAAAAAATTGAATTACAGTAATACTTAATTAAAATTAGGGGTAGGAGCACTGTTGCAGTAATTATAACAAGGGCAAAGGAAATAATATGTGCATGAATTACTTGAATTAAAGTGTTCTGTAAAATGGTTCCACAAGTGCTCGTAAATAATATTATTAATTTGATTGTGTTGAAATGTAGTTCAGTGTTAATAGGGGGAAGAGCATTCCAAAGTCTAGGGAGGTGATTGAAATAGAAATTACTAATTTTATTTGATGAATAATTGTGAAGCAACTTGTGAGCTGTAGCTGATCTTGTCCTACTATTAGAGAAGGCTACATAATTCAGAATAATAAAGTGATCACTTGGCTGTTTTAGAGATTTCACAAAAAAAGTAGTTCATAACAGCGTTGAAACCGGGTCGGGTCATCCGGGTCACATTTTCTCCGGGTCATCCGGGTCTGACCCGGATTGGATCACGTGAGAAACGAAATTGTTCGTTTGATAATGTGGAACTTATAAACGCTATCGCATAGCTCTTTCGTGAGCCACGCCCACTTATCGCATTACCAACATATGCTCAGCCACGCCTATTTGTTAGTAAGTGCAGTATGTAGCATGAAACTGAGGGTATCTATGGTGAGGGGTAGCTATTGTCAGTAGGTGAAGACCTTTTTTTTTTTTTTTTTTGGTCTTCAACCTACAGCTAGGCTGAAGTTGCAATATTTACTCAACACAAATCAAACGCGACTCGTTCGCTCACCCGAGACTAGCCGAAACACGTCTCGGCTTTAATTAATCCGGGTCACATCCGGGTCAGTGGGTCATCCGGGTCAGCAGTAGTGACCCGGTTTCAACGTTGGTTCATAATAATCAAGAGTATACATCTGCGGAAGTAGCTTTAGTTTAAGTAGTCATAGTCTGTAATCTGATGTGTAATCATTCAGGATATACTTGGTGGCATGCCTCTACTCTCTCAAGTGTAATAATGTCTTTAATTAGGTATGGGTTCCACAGTTGTGAACAATATGTCATTTGAGAATGGACAAGTGCCAAATAGAGAGATCTTCTAGCCTCCATTGTTCCAAATCTGCCAAATGTTCTTCTTAATGGTGCAAGGAGTTTATATGCTTTCGAGCAGATCATATTGTAATGATTATTCCATGACTGATTACATGACGTTTGTATTCTGAGATCACGATGTTCGCTTAGATGGGATAGCACATTGCAATCAATGTGGCAAGATGTCAGTAATTTGTTGTTATACTAAGGGACACACATTTGGGAATTGCAAAATACAGCTCATTTACTAAACTCCAGTTGTAAAAAGAGTCAAGATCCTTTTGTAAAACTAAGCTGTCTGATGGTTAAAATATGATTTTCAATAGTTTTGTGTCATCAGCAAACAGAAAAGGATATGAGAAACTGGTTTTCTCCTGCTTTCTTCACGGGGAACATACACTGTATTGAAACGTTGGCTCTCTGTGCAAAGTACCCCCACTCTATTCGCCATTTTTACATTATGATGTAATTGCGAATAAGGCTCATAGATGAATTTCATAATAAAGAATTTTAAACCATTGCCCTTAGCAACCTGAATTTTACATTATTTTGTAGGTGTGAATGTCAAATGTGATGTCTCCAATTTTTAAAAGGATAGCATATTGGTCATGAAATATGATATTTTGAAGTTAGTATTTTCCCATACATTATCTATGGGAGGGGTACAGTTGCCCCGTCTGGGCAATCACAAGTGGTGTTTATCTCCAGATTTATCAAGAAGGGAATTTAATGCATTGCTTGTTGTCACTAAGGTTAATAGTATGTGAGTTGTTTATGCCTTTAGAATACAGTCTGTAGTCTCGTTCCCAGACCGCTATTTTCCCTTTTGTATTTGGGTGGGGGAAATATTGTCTGCAATAGCCATTTTAAATCCCCAGATTCTGGGGATCGTTAGAAGGGTTGCAAACAAGTCGCACACAATGCAAAACTTATGTTCTCATGTTTTGTGTGTCTGTTGCAGTAATCGCTCAGTAGCTGCAGCAGGTGCAAGGAACAAGAAAACATCTTGTTCGTGGCTTGTTTTCAACCCTTCAAATGATCCCTAGCATCTGGGGATTGAGAATGAAACAACTATTGGAGTTATACCAGACCCTATTTCCCCCCACCCAAATACAAAAGGGAAAATGGCGGTCTGGGCATGAGACTATGCAGTCTGGGGCTGGGGCCAGCGTTTCAATCATAAATCAGCACACTGGATGTATACTATACAAAGAAAGCAAGCAGGAAGGCAATGGTGACAAGAAAGAGCCGGACAAATTAACTCAGTCAATGCTTAAAGAATTTTGTGCAGCATGTGAGGACTAATGCCAGCAGTGAATTGAAATTTTTCTGTTGTGCAAATTAAAGGGCTTGCTGAGTCTTTGACTGCTAACCTTGAATCAATACTTGAGACCACAAGATCAACCAGATCTCCTAAACCTCTCATGCATGTACCATGCTCATAGCTACCAGACCTTGATTTGGACCAAGATCCCTAGGAACCCTAGGATTTCTGTAGCATAACATTTCACATGATTCTCTTCATACAAAGAAGCTAGCATGTACTGTATTCATTTGTCCTCCACTTGAACGTGCTGCAACAGTGGCCTGTGTGGATATACTGGCAGTCTACCTTGAAATCTCAGCTATGGCAGATCCAACACAGAGCAGCGCACTTTGTAACAAATACATGAGCTTGTGATCCCACTGGACCAGCTGGACTGAGAATCACTGAAAAATAGGTGACAAATTAAGTTTAGCTATATCTATGTTGTACACAACATGATGAAATTGATATCATATTTGATTTGTATACCCACTTTGTAACGTATTCAAGAACAAGAAATTACCACCCTTTAAATCTCCAACCCGTACCATCATCCAAGACCTGGCTCATATACCAGTCTCTTCATTTTTTCCATCTACTATTTCGCTTTCGAACTATATATCTGACCTAACCAAAGACTCTCAATTTTTTTATAATTTACCCTATTGTGTAATTGTGCTACTTTTATTAATTTGTCTGTACGTTTCTCTTCATTTGTAAAGTTGTACAACATAGGTACGTACTGTAAATAGAAATATTATAACTTTCTCTTATAAGACTCCCATCTAGGATTTCTATTGACTGAGAAAAAATTAATTGGTTCTATACAGGCTCAAAATTGAGAAGATAAAGAGAGTGAATTAAGTAATTATGATATACACAGTCAGTTTGCTTTTGAAACCCAAAACCTAGGCTTACATATTAATGATAGGCTTACACATTAATGATAGGCTCACACATTAATGATAGACTCACACATTAATCATCTTTGACAGTGCTATCTAAAAGATTCCTGGTTATGCTAGGAAAGAGAAGTTTTAAGTCAGTCAGAAACACCAACAAGATCATCAAACTCAAGTGTACTTGTAATTAGACTATACTTTATGATAATTAAGTAGCACATGTATTAATTAGTGCATAATTATAATTACGTATATAGCTAAGGCTAGAATTTTTGCAATTAAAGACTCAATAAGATTTTCCTTTTACTGGGTGAAAATTCAACTCGCCATTAAAATTGTAGTCCATTGAAACTAAAATTCGATGAATCCGTGCATCTCATCAATCTTCACATTGGTGGTCTGAACATTCTGAAAGTGATACCTCACTTACTCAGCCATATGGCTATTAGCTATGCTTAAGTTAGACTGAATAAAGTCATAATCAACTAGCCTTTTCCTGTCACCAGTGTATCTTTCTGGTTTCTTGGAGATAATTTCTTTGTGGACCTTTTACTGTGATTGTGCTCTAAAACTGATGAAATTGATTGGCCTTCTAAATATTTTAATGGCATGTCAATATCGGCAGAAACAATTAATTGACATCCAATCAGCTACTGTATATTGCAGTAACAAACTTGCCTCAGTCGTGTAATAAATGAATTGAAGAGCAGTGCTTGGTATATCAGCAGGGGCGTAGGCAGGATTTCCAAAAGGGGGGTTCTGCCCTAAGTATAGAATCTCCACAGAAATATGCCTATGTGCTACAACTTACTAGAATCTGGCCTTCTAGATTCTGCATGGATTCTTTTCGAAAAAACTTTAGAATGCCACCTGAGGTAGCACTTTTACGCTTCATTTATTTCGTAGGTGTGCACATGTAAACACGTGTACACGTGTAAACATGTGTATTCTTATAAATTCATTCGCAATAGCGAGTAGAGGTACTTGAATTCCTCTGCCTGAAGACCTGTAGCTACCCATTTCAGTGGATTTGTGTAAGTTAATTCAGTTCTAGTTAACCAGTATCACGATTTAAAAAACTTAACTCTGAAAAGGGGGTTCGTCCGAACCCTTTGAACCCCCCTGGCTATGCCCCTGATCAGGGAGAAGAACAATCACTAAGACAGCTAACCCCACAATTAATATTTCATTGCTAATGACAACTAACAAAAACCCACAATCAATCCTTTAATTGTTTTTATCTTTCTTTGGGGTATGTGTGATCACCCGCTGGAGGTCTGCTGATAACTTGTATAAGGGCAGTTTCAATAATGGTAAGCTGCAAACTTTATTTTGAGAAAGTACTCTGTTCCGTAACTTAGTCCATCATTCCGTACTGTTCCGTAGAATAGACCCCACTGATTTAGAAGGGTTTCAAGGTCACTTCCACGGAAACCCCCTTTTGAAAATCTCTTCTGCAACAGACAAATTTTTAATTGAATTTGTAGCATGTACCTCAAATTAGGCCATTTCAAATAAATTCTCTGTTTATTCATTTATTTTAATTGTAGAATCTCAAAAATGAGTATAATTACAATATCTATAACAATTACAACTCAGGTATGTTTGCGTGCGGGCAGGTGGTCCATTTCCATTATAACATTGGCAGCTTTTAAAGCCAATACAGTCCTTGGAACCTCTCTTATCCAGGCAGTCTGGTACATATTACCATCTGTATCTCAGAAATGTCCATAGCTTAGAATAACATGCTATTATGCTAAAATTACTAACTTAAATACAAGTGATGTTGTTATTGCTATCAGTTAGTGCTCTGCAGTTTTGTGGGCAGACAGGGAAGTCACTTCAGAGCATTCACGGTCATTCCCCTGGGATGCAAAATCCCTTATCACCTAGCCACCAAGTGGTAGTTATTATTAGCAGAAAAACAAGCTGCCAAACATGTAAACAGCAACCTTTAGGCTCCCTTCTTGTGCTTTTATCTAAACCAAACTTCATCATGGTCAGTAAACTACAAGACTTATGACCAATTTGGCTGTCCAGACAATGGAGATGCCTGGATAACATGTAGAGGTCCATATAAAAGAGGTTCCACTGTATTTTCCTGGCACAATCAGAAAAAGCTGCATGCTGTACCTTTGCGTTTAAGTTGAAAGTGAATTTGTGCATACTTGATAGCACTGCTGACATGTGAGTTGACACTGTTACAGGATGGCTTTTTTTAGCCTGTACAGAATGCAAGAATAAGGAATAATGGAATGTGTAGAGCTGAAAGTAACTAGATGCAGGTGGCAGACAGGAAACAGAATTTATTTGGGGTGGACTTAGCGGTGTACATGCTTAGTTCCACGAACATATGAAGCTGTTCTAATGGCTTACATAAAAATGATTGGCTAATTGAGTAGTTATTATAACTGTTGCACACTCTCACAGAACAGCTGTGTGGGGTATACATGCTGCATATAGTTAGCAAATCACATGTGAAGCCCCATAAAGTATTAAAAAGTTGTATTGTGTTATTAGATTTGTTTCAATTCTGTGATGTCATGTCTTTATAGCAGTAAGCTATGGGAAATGCTGTTAATTAAGTTACCATGCACATGTGAAACTATAAACTAAACTTGTTACCAAATACAGTCTAAGAACATCAAATTTCCAGGGGGGATGCTCACTGACCCCCTAGAACATGTATGCACGCATGTTGGGTGAGTGTGCTTTGCATATGCACTCACGTACATACATGTCAACCTTATGGCTACACTCTTTACAAATTTCTAGATCTGCCATGGCATATTGTTTGTTAGAATAATTGTTCATGTTGTTTGTACAAGAACTATTTGTCATTGTCATCTCCCTAATTATTGATTGTATGAATGTCTGTGGTTACCCCTCCCAGTCTTCCGTCGCTAGAAGCCTTGTTATACATGGCTAATTTGCTGTAATTCACTTTTAACATTCCTATGGCAGAGTGGCACCTTGAGTCCACCTTCTGCTGTTCACTCCTTGGCTTTGTAAAGCCCATTTGGTTGTGGTTCCTCGGTGTTCTATCTGGGCACCAGGGGCTCCCATCTTTCCTCTAGTATAGGTTCTGTCTAGTTTAAGTCTCAGTGTTAAGAGTATCTAATCCAAAACAGCCAAGCTGTAAAAAAAGTGTGCGGCTCTCAAAAAGGCTATGGTAAAAAAAAAGTGAAGTCCAAGGTGGCGGCCAAGAAATGGCTGTGATGGTAGGTTAATGGTAAAAATTTTAATAACAACAATTCAGGTGAATTTTGTTGCCACACTTGTTTTTACCATAGCCTTTTTGAGGGCCGCACACTTTTTTTACAGCTTGGCTGTTTTGGATTAGATTTCACTTCTTTTTGTATTTGTATACCCCAAAGCCGGCCTATGCTTTAGGGCTTTTTAAACCTATCTTTTTATTCTTTACCACAGGAAGAAGAAAAGATGAAGCAGATGTTAAATACTTTAGATATTTCTGAATTTATCAGTAAATGTACAAATTATATATATAATACATATATTTATTACAGAACTCTCTACATGGTGAACACTCTACAAGGTGACTTCTTCTAGCTGATCTCTCTACAGGGTGAATTGTTTGCAGCTGAACTCTCTACAAGGAAACTTCTTCTAATTGATCTCTGTACAGGGTGAATTGTTTGTAGCTGAACTGTCTACAAGGTAACTTCTTCTAGCTGATCTCTCTACAGGGTGATTTGTTTGTAGCTGAACTCTGTACAAGTGATTTGTTTACAGCTGAGCTCTTTACAAAATGGTTTCTTTGTAGCTGAACTCTATACAAGGTAACTTCATCTTTCTACTGGGCGATTTGTTTGTAACTGAATTTTCTACAGGGTGATTTGTTTGCAGCTGAACTCTCTGCATGGTGGTTTCTTTGTTGCTGAACTCTCTACAAGGTGAATTCTTCTAGCTGATCTCTCTACAGGGTAATTTGTTTGTAATTGAACTCTGTACAAGGTGCTTTTTTGTAGGTGATCTCTCTGCAGGTTGATTTGTTTGTAGCTGAACTCTCTAAAGGGTGATTTGCTTGTAGCTGAACTCCTTACATTGTGTCTAGTTTCTAGACAGGGTGATTTGTTTGTAGCTGATCTCTCTACAAGGTGAAGCTGATCTCTCTGCTGGTTGATTTGTTTGTAGCTGAACTCTCTACAGGGTGATTTGTTTGTAGCTGATCTCTCTACAAGGTGAAGCTGATCTCTCTGCAGGTTGATTTGTTTGTAGCTGAACTCTCTACAGGGTGATTTGTTTCTAGCTGATCTCTCTACAGGGTGATTTTTTGTAGCTGACCTCTCTTCAGGGTGATTTGTTTCTAGCTGATCGCTCTACAGGTTGATTTGTTTGTAGCTGAAATCTTTACAGGGTGTATTACTTGTAGCTGAACTCCTTACATTGTGTCTAGTTTATAGCTGATCTCTCTACAGGGTGATTTGTTTGTAGCTGATCTCTCTACAAGTTGATTTGTGTGTAGCTGATCTCTCTGCAGGTTGATTTGTTTGTAGCTGATCTCTACAGGGTAATCTGTTTGTAGCTGAACTATCTATAAGGTGATTTGTTTTTAGCTGATCTCTCTGCAGGTTGATTTGTTTTAGCTGAACTCTTTACAGGGTGATTTGCTTGTAGCTGAACTCCTTACATTGTGTCTAGTTTCTAGCTGATCTCTCTACTGGGTGATTTGTTTGTAGCTGAAATTTCTACAGAGTGATTTGCTTGTAGCTGAACTCCTTACATTGTGTCTAGTTTCTAGCTTATCTCTCTACAGGGTGATTTGTTTGTAGCTGATCTCTCTACAATTGATTTGTGTGTAGTTGATCTCTCTGCAGGTTGATTTGTTTGTAGCCGATCTCTATACAGGGTAATTTGTTTGTAGCTGAACTATCTATAAGGTGATTTGTTTGTAGCTGATCTCTCTGCAGGTTGATTTGTTTTAGCTGAACTCTCTACAGGGTGATTTGCTTGTAGCTGAACTCCTTATGTTGTGTCTAGTTTCTAGCTAGTGTCTCTACAGGGTAATTTTTTTGTAGCTGATCTCTCTGTAGGTTGATTTGTTTCTAGCTGATCTCTCTACAAGTTGATTTGTTTGTTGCTGATTGCTCTAAAGGTTCATTTGTTTGTAGCTAGACTCTCTACAAAGTGTTTTGTTTGTAGCTGATCTCTCTACAGGGTAATTTGTTTGTAGCTGAGCTCTCTCCACAGTGACTTGTGTGTAGCTGAATTCTCTAGAGAGTGACTTAATTGTAGCTGAACTCTCTACATGGCAGGGTGCATGACTTGTTTATAGCTGAACTCTCTTCAGTGAGACTTGTAATGTTCTGAATCTCTACAGTGATATATTTGTAGCTTAACTCTCCACAGGGTGACGTGCTTCCAGTTGAACTGTCTATAAGAGTAACTGTTTGCGGCTGAACTTCCTACAGAATAACTTGCAATATAATAGAAATCTATAATGGAGTGAGCTGAATGTTCTATTAGGATGACTGTTCTATTAGAGTATCTCGATCTCGCATTGGCTACACGGAGTTGGATTTCGAATCATAACTCAGTGGTTTGTAATCCGATTCTTCTGTACTATTGCAAGGACTTTCTAGGATGAGTATTCCAGCTACATACTGATTTTCAGTTCACTGCTCTAAGCGGTTTGCCTGGTAGACGTGCAAATTCTTGGTATTTTTATTCAAGAATCTTGATCGCGCAATTGTTACACACCTTCAGTTTCGTGTCATATCTCCGTGATCTTTATTTCGATTGCTTTTAAACCACCAAAAGGCACTCCTACAATAGTTGATCTATCCACAAACAGATTTTCAGCTCATTCCATGAAGCGGTTTACCCTGTAGGCATGACAACAAATCGATCTTGTTTTATGCAAATAATTGGTCATACATCCTGAACCGTTCATCGGATTTGCACCCAATTTGATTATGGGATTCGCCTTTTGACTCCCTTTCTCTGTGACAAATTGCAAGGCAATCGGACTACGCGTTTGTGTT
Source organism: Dysidea avara (assembly GCF_963678975.1). Taxonomy (NCBI): domain Eukaryota; kingdom Metazoa; phylum Porifera; class Demospongiae; order Dictyoceratida; family Dysideidae; genus Dysidea; species Dysidea avara. The sequence continues at coordinate 31,964,398 of NC_089278.1, read as the reverse complement.
TTATAGCAATTTTTTGCAAGTGTGCAAAAAGACGAGGAAGAAAAAAAAAACCGAAACTTTGGCTGCTCGTATCTCGGAAATGGCTTCAGCGATTTCCTTCAAATTTGGAATGTGGACTCCCCTAGCTGGCGGGCAACCCTGCAGCAAATTTGGTTCCAATCGGATAAGGTATCACTGAGATACAAAGGTGTGAAAATGACGTTTTCTGTCTTCCTGTCAATATACTCACGGTATGGTGCGCCGGCTCACTACCGCGTGTCTTGATTATGTAAAGTCTAATTATCTCATGGTAAATATATTTGGGTATGTTTGATATGTATACAAATGCAGTTTCTATGAAATGAGCTAAAGTTGAATGTAAACCAAACATATAATAATGTCTCCAGACAAGTATGAAATCCAGTCAACACTTAGTTACTGCTTCATTTGCTGAACGGAAATGTCATATTTGTATTGTAGTTACCATTTGTTGTTTCTGAGAATTGGTTGTTTCCAAGAATTGATTTCTTGTGAGATTCATGGCTGACTTAATTATTATGTTTAATGGTCTAAATCATTAGTGGGCTTACATGCTTAATTGTGCATGATTTTGATTGCCTTATTGTTCGCGGCTTTCGTATGCCCTGAGGAGATTGTTGTACAGTAAGTACTGCTGAAATGTATTCCATATTTAGTAGATGCCATCTTTTGTGAGCTTCAAAATGTGAAATACAAAACTGTAAACTCACTGGTTTCAGTAGGTATCAGATTGTATTCTACATGAACGTAAAAGTAGTGTACTTAGTTTTGCAAATGTGCTTCTTAAATTTTGGGTGAAATTGATGTATAAATATACTTCATAATCATAGCAAGGTTGCCACAGTGACATTATACTGTTTATATGTTATTGTTATTAGTGCTTTACAGTGACCAGCACTGAAGGTCTGACAGCAACATGTGCTGCAGCCTTAGGATTACCTAACCTAATTTCAAGGACTTAGACTTAGTGACTTATAGCTGAAAAGGTGTAACAGAAAAGGGGCCAATGTAAGGAAAAAAATCCCTCCAACCCCAGGATTTGAACTGCAGGTCACCCAATGTCTAGTCGGGGCCACACTCAGTCTCCTCCAGGAGGGATGGATTTCTTCCTTAAACCTAAAGTATTTATTGTTATTAGTGCTTTACAGTGACCAGCACTGAAGGTCTGACAGCAACATGTGCTGCAGCCTTAGGATTACCTAACCTAATTTCAAGGACTTAGACTTAGTGAATTATAGCTGAAAAGGTGTAACAGAAAAGGGGCCAAAGTAAGGAAAAAAATCCCTCCAACCCCAGGATTCGAACAAATGTAATCTGTTAGTGGTTCCAACTTTCTCTGGTGTGCAGCTGAGTTTGTTCATACAGTTCCCCATAACACTATTATAAGGCTGCACAGGATGTGGACATACCACATGAAGTTACAGTGGAATAAATGCATGGCTGCCTGTGAGGTCACGTAGGTGTGCAATAGAGCAAATTATTGTTCTTGTCCTGCACATTGCCTTATATAAATACTCAGAGATTCTGCTTAAACTCAGCCTGTTTCTCATTGTGATATGATTCACAACATCAAAAGTGACAATAGAGATGTAATAGTATGCATAAATTTATTTGTGTGGTGTGTGAGTTTCATAGTTGTGTAAACCATTCTGGTAATTTCTGACCTCATATAAACAATACTTTTTCTTATGAAAGCCTAGGGTTGGGCATAACAAAGGTCTTTGCACATTTATCACTGTCATTGAGGCAATTCTATCTGTCACCCAACTTTACTACATAAATCATAATTGAATATGTGACCCGGTCTGTCAAAAGGGGTCTTATAGCCTTTTCAATTGCATGTATGGCTACCTGTAACTTGACATGTGACTGTGGTATCACCCTGAAAATTGGTCCCCTTATACCCTTAACATAGCACTATGGCTTGTTGTGATATGAAGGTGATAGGTTGAAAACATGAGGAGTTATGATTAGTCAAACTTGACAATTTGGAAAGGCTATAAGACCCCTTTTTGCAGACCGGGTCACACATTTTTTGATATGTTGTAAAGTAGTATTGTATGCACCTGAGAAACGTTTTCTGTTAAATTTGTGTAAAAAACCTTAACCATTCCCAGCAGCATTAGCAAGCTGAAACCTATCTAATCCTGATTTATACACAAATGTGCTGAAACACCCAACAAATTAAAATTACTTTCATCTAAAATTACTGGTTCCTATTTAACTGCTTAAAGTTGTCCCTTTATTACCTGGTAGAAGATAATAAGTTATTCTTCAATCATGGGTGTGGAGATATTGTGTATTTGATGTATTTTCACTTACATTTTCACCACAAATGTAATGTTGTCTATGTAAAGCTACCTTGGACATTTCCATTGTTTTAGTCAGTTTTTAGTGGTGTTGCAGTAAATTACATAAGGTAGAAGGAAGGGGTAATGGCTATATTATATTGTAAGGCAGAATCTAAATGCAGTCATCCACCATCCACTAGTCTGGCAGTGCCCCGCCCCTTCGCATAGAATAAGGGTCTGGTGACCATAGTATATGCTACTTGTGCGACAGGAATTCAAATGTGGTTTCGAATTGTGTGTGACATGATAAATTACCTGTTGTAACTAGGCGAAGAAAGCACAAAACTTCATGCTTCTCAATGTAAGTCTTTATGGCAGGTGTATCTTGGAGTCTCGCTCAGAGAGTATCAGCTGCTTTCCAACTATTCCAAATTCGGTATTGTGTTATTCATGGCACAAACTACACGTTTTATGTCACAAATATTTATTTAAACTGGATACTGCAATTTGATTGGTTGTACCACTATAGTGGTAGTAGCACAAGTACCATATACTACGGTCACCAGATCTTTACTCTAAAAGCGAAGTAATGTTGCCACGATATATCGATACATCGATAGTATCAATATAACAAGGTGGTGATATGATATGATATAGCCAATCAGTTATATCGATCGTTGCGCAATAGTGGCACCGCTTAGTGATGATGATGTGGGGGAGGCCAGACATATGGTATTTGGCGTTTAATTAAGTTGTGTGTTGATGGTGTAGTGTGGTAAATAAGCCAACCCCAAAGTAAACTGGGAGGTTTTAAGGTTTCTATGTAGTGCCAGCCACTTGTCTCAACTGTAAAGCAGTAGCAAAATGCATTTAAAACCTGATAAACAAGAGTACTTTTGCTTGTTGTATACATTTAAACTTACAATGAATATGTTTGTCTTGCAAATGTTATAGTTAGTTCTATATCGTGATATATGTTCATATCATGATATAAACCTTGGTGATATGTGATATAGAGTTTTTCTATATCGTGGCAGCACTAAAGCGAAGGGGCGGGCACTACCAGACTATTCATCCACATGCCACATACATGTAAATTTAGAGTGGAGGGGACAATTGTCACTTTAATATTGGTGCCAGACAGACACTGATTATGGTCAGACACTGATTATGGTCAGACACAACATGTATCTTCTAGGAAAATGTCAGGATGTCTAGTCAGTGTATTCATAGTCTGTGTACTCTTTAGCTTCCTGTGTCAAAGAAAAATAGTATTAATGTACTCACCTTTTAATTAAACTGCATGTATAAACATTGTATACAGCATTCTAAGTACAAAACTCACATTTATAACCTATGGGTTACTGAGAAGCATACAGGTGATGTGGTATCTGTTATAACAAATGCCAACTGTCCATACATCCTCCGGCCAATACCTTCGCCCACTCCTGTGGGGTACTAGTCCTGCCCTCCAGGAGGATTTGCCTATCTACTCATCAAGTGACTCATGGTATCTGGATAGTGCACCACTGGTTAGGCATGGCTGTGTGTGAACAGCAGCCAAAGCCAAAGTCGTCTTTACCTGGCAATCCTGAGTAATCCTGATCAACTGACATTTGTTGACCACACTCATTAGTCAGAAGTTGCCAAACTATTAGTCATATCCATACAACATTTGTATACCTCATGTCTTAATTGAGCAAGCAATATGTATTTTATATAGGAAAGATCTGTGCCTTAAAAGTGTTTTGATTGTAACTATCGATTTCATGTAACTGTAATGAGAGGAAGTATAATAGCTATGTATTGAAAACATAAGAAGGACATTCTCTACAGAGATTCTCATAGTTGGTATGATAGTAGACTGATGCTCTCATGTAAATAGCTGCTTTCTAAAATTTATCATTGATTCAGAATACTGTATGAGCAGAATTTTAGGTATGGAATTAAAATTGGCAATTTGGCGGATGCTTACAAAATCAAATTTTGCCGTATTTATATTATTAGTGTTTTTAATATTTTAACTGATTGAGCAGTCATGAGAGAAGCAAGCTAACCCAAGACTGAACCACAGATTATAGAGAGGTGCGTAAGCTCTTTTATAATGTATTCTTGCATAGAGAATATTCCTGATCACTTTGTTTCCTTTTGCTGCACTGAATAAATCTCCATCCTCTCACATAAAAAAAGAGTGTCTCCAGTAAGCAGCCCAATGAGGTAATTCAGCTCTTTGTAAAAAAGACGAGAAACGAAAAGCCACTCAGCTAGCTTGACATGCATTTCATTACATTAAACTCTTGCCAAATGGTAATGATTAAGCAAAACACCAAATATTCTGTTCACTATGTTTTTAGTTTATAGCTGATTGCATTATTGGCAGCTTCAGAATAGTACATATAATATATAATCTGTGGTGACAAAAATATTTTTATCAGATTACTAGTGATAATTTTCTTGGTACAGCAAACATTGTTAAATTATTGGATTAGAGAGGGGCTTCACTGTGTATGCTTGGCTTCACCAGATGTGAATTCTTACTTTACATACATGCAATGCCATTGTACATGTGTTCAGTGTAGTTGGTATTTATATGAGCATGTATAGTACTTATGAAAATTTTAAAGGGAACTGCAGTAATAACCAATACATACAGTGGTGGTAGATTAGTACATGGACATCATAATTCTTGTAATTCCTTTCTTCTGTACTAATACCATATTTTATTCTTTATTCAGCAGTTGGCTGTGCTTCTTTAATACATGTTGACTGCCATACATGTACATGTGTATGTATTTAAAGCTGTTTCGAAAATTATTGTGAAATGTGTTTTTAAATTGTATTTACATTGTCGTTTCTCATTCTAGCACGATGGATAACATGATGTTACTCTTGCTGGTACTCCCACTGGGTGCATTTAGTTATGGTTATGACTGTAAGTAATAAATATGTGTGAATCCATTGTAGCTACAGAATAGTTCAGAAATGGTGTATTTTGTACATTACATTGATCTAGGTAAGGGAATGTTTTGGTAAAAGAGCTGATAATGTAATCACATGGAATTCCCTAAAACAACCATCCAATTATTTGTCCCAACCTAGGTATGTTGTTCTAGAATAACAACTATTAACAATCAGAGATGGCTAAACTGGTTTTGCACATCTTTGGTAAGGACGTTATCCTAACCTGGGAATATTTAATTGGAAAAGTAGTGGTCTGTGTAAGTACGACCAAGTCATTATTCTGGCCACACATTTATTTGTCTGTTATACACCCCACACTGGCTTCCATTGGTCACACATGTCTTAATACTGTAATTATCTGCATTTAACTTCACTGGTTTACGGACACTGTGATTTATGATTGCAGATTTGGGGCGACCATTTGTGGATGTAAACTGCACTACAGACCATGAAGCACAAACACATATCATTAGTATATTTTGGGATGTGGATCCACCTGCAAATCTAAATCTCACACCTGGACAAATCTCATATCGCTTGGCAGATGCTAGAACAGATATTGACTGTGATAGTACTAACTGGACAGTGGCTGTAAGTTTGTCACATATATAACATACTAATGCTATACTACACACAATGTAGTAGCAATTCATATGCATATAAGTGAATAGATGTGAACGCTCTATATATATCACTAAAACTATTGTGTAGATGGTTTGAAAAATAATTTTATTCTTTTGAATAATTAGAGGAAAAAGAAAGATGTGCCAAGAACAAAATCCTGAAGGTTGATTGATAAGCATAAATATTGATGGGATGGTTGCTAGGGAGAAATCTGTTCACTCAAGCCATCACCAAATTTATTTTAGGTAATAATCAAGGTTTACCTCACCAGTGTTTTGTGCCATGTTCACATGTGTGTATACTGTAAGTTACTCACTTGTGTATCCATCAGAATGACTATAGTAGAATGTCAGATGATATCAGTGACAAACATCAGTTAAGCTATGAGATCTCCACAAATTATCAGTATTATGAGTCTTGTGCAGTGTTGGTTTACTATGATGATTTTGATGACCCTTTCCAGAATTTTAGTATCACTACTACTGTAAAAGAGTGTCAACTTGAAGGTTAGTTATAAGCAAGAGTTCATAATAAAAGGTACTATTTTAACTCTTGGTTATAAGAGAGCTAATTGTAGCAAGATGTGAAGGAATGCTTAGTTCCATGGTATTGTTGAATTTCTGTAACCAACATTGCATTATGGCCACTGTTGGTATAATGCTTGATCTTGATTAACCACAGCGAGACGGTGTGATATAGAAATAATTATTTTTAAAAAGGAAGAAGACAACTACCAATGAAATTATGATGTGTAGTACCACCAGTTACATTTAGTAAAAAGTATCAGTTGAAGAAATTAAAAGAGACCACTCAAGTGCTGCAAGACAAAATTAATAAAATATACTCCGAGTAAAATTTTATTGATATACTTGTAAACAATGAATTTGTAGCTTCCACAATGTTACTGCATGTTTGTATGTTTGGCCTTATGTCTCATAATTGTACTCATCTTTTTGTATTGCATTACAGGTGTATTTGTATACTCTTGGTATCATTGTTATGAAATGTAGGCTATACATACATGAATTTATATGGGTACATACAGTGCTAATTATGTATAGTTTTTGCTCTCTATAGTTCCCAGCAAAGTCCTGTCAACCCCTTCAAACATGACTATAAACATGACTATAGAAGAAGACCCAACATTTAGCATATCATTTGAGTATTATGGTGTACCCCCACCAACCTTCACGTGGTACATTAATGATGAGTTTTATGAGACAGTGGACTACACAGAATCACATGGTACACACACTATGGTGTTCAGTAATGCTAGTCAAGAAGGATGGTACCAGTGTGTGGTAAAAAATGAGTTTGGAAGTGACAACTACTCTAGTTTTGTGGAGATTGTTGGTAATACTTTATGTGATTGCACAATAATACAATATTGTGTATACATGTTAATAATATACAAGTAACAACCAGAAGGGTACCAGCCCCATTTATAGCTATAGAATATTGTACAACTATCATTGTAAAAGTACTCTAATAGAATAGTAGTAGTAGTTGTTCAAATACAACAGTTGATGGGTGAAATTTCCCTCAGAATTGATCTCAGGAGCTAAATTTCCAGTGGCATTATATACATCTATACCAATTGTTAGTAAATTCTTGTACTTTCTGTATAGAGAATAAACAATGTGTGTTGTTGTAAACATGATTATGTGAATATTCACTTACTCACTACCCTGACATGTCCACATCCACACACGTGCAGTTGCACACATGCACACATACACATGCAACTCCACATGCACACAAACATCACATTGCATGCTGTACACGTATACGCACATACAACACATGTTCCATGTTTACAGTACATCAAATGTTGCACCTCACAATGGCCTCCAGGAAGACAAAGGTAACTCCATGATACACCCATTGTAGCTGTTGCTGGTAGACAAAGGTGTGTCTCGGGCTGAAGTGACCAAAAACAGTAAATAAATCATTCCCGTAAGATTACCACAGTTCTAGGCATCAGTCAGTCAGTCTGTTGAGTTAATAGGAATGTGTTAGAAGTGTTTAGGGTGGCTCTGAAGTCACCAATACTGCCAGGCTGTCATGAACGAAAAGTAAGGTTGATTTTTGGTGATATTTGGCAGAAAATCCCAAACCCTTATAATCCCTATTATATATTACTACCATGCATATTATGAAGTTCAAAACGCAATCCTACATGTGTGTGTGTGTGTGTGTGTGTGTGTGTGTGTGTGTGTGTGTATAAGTTAATAAACTATTTTTCAGCTGGAGTACCATTACCAACTTACAGTAACATACTCATTATAAAATGTGGACTATACATACATGAATTTATATAGGTACGTACAGTGCTAATTATATGTAGATTTTTGCTCTCTATAGTTCCCAGCAAAGTCCTGTCAACCCCTTCAAACATGAGTATACAAAATGGGTCACATTAGACATGCGTCTATTATGCCGGCATAATTTCAGGCATAATAGGTAGAGAAATGAATTGGGGAATATTCCGGAATAATTGGACAAGTTCTAGGAATTATTAGTGTAAAATTATAAGTTTCTCTTGTAACATGATGCAAAAATCTTTTGGATAAAACATTGAAATGGTGCAAGCCTAAAAACGATTGAAAAGATCGAGATACTCTAATAGAACAGTCACTTACTCTAATAGAGCAGTCACTTTCAAGTCCATAATTCTAATATAGCAGTCACTAATATGTAATTAATTTGCTTGTTTTGGCACAAATTTCAGGAATAATTTTGGGAATAATAGGTGAATAAAAAAAGAACTGCCAGAAAAAATAATAGGAAGATTTTGGAGCATAATAGACTTAAGCCTAGTCAACATTTAACATATCATTTGACTATTATGCTGTACCCCCACCAAACTTCACGTGGTATATTAATGATGAGTTTTATGAGACAGAGAGTGGTACAACAAATAATGGTACACACATTATGACGTTCACTAATGCTAGCCAAGGATGGTATCGATGTGTGCTTAAGAATGGCTTTGGGACTGATGAGTACAGTGTGTTCATTAGTATCGAAGGTATGCATAACCTTAATACAATCCATCATGTGTTATTGTTGTGTTTTATAAACATGCATCATGTAATGTTAATGTTAATTTTATAAACATGTGTTTTTAACTGCAGATACAGGTACTCCAACTCATTCAGGTACTCCAACTCCTTCAGTTACTCCAACTCCTTCAAGTACTCCAACTCCTTCAGTTACTCCAACTCCTTCAGGTAATCCAACTCCTTCAGTTACTCCAACTCCTTCAGTTACTCCAACTCCTTCAGGTACTCTAACTCTTTCAGGTGCTTCAAATACTCTAGGTACCTCAGATGATTCAAGCACTCCAGGCACTTCGGATCCTTCAGGTATGTACAGAATGTGGGTACCATTTATTTCATGTTTTATACTTTTCTATGCAGATTCTTTTCTAGCTGCTATTATTATATCAATTGTTGTTGCCTTGATCTTGTTTGTGTTCATTATTGCTTGCCTTGGAGTGGCTACATTCAAGTGGAGAAGGTTTGTATCTCTTATATCTGTGTATAAATAGTGCAATTTCAATGTAGGAAACAGTAGAACCACTAAAGATGTAAAAAATGTGTGTATACAATTATATATGTGCACACACATGTCTCCAAATGTAGTTAAAAAAAATACTAAGCCAGAATTATACAATGTCACATATACACTGTGGTATGTTTTAATGTTTAGACATTTCACCTGTGACCACAAATTAGAGACAGATTAGAGAACAACCCACAACATATTTTTTTGTCATGTATTTTTCTATTTCCTGTCACAACAATCATTATCTGCGTACATATTTATTTATGAAGCTTACTTTTTACATGAGTACATATTTGGTCAGAAAACCAAAGCAAACCAGCGATCAGACTCATTTTCTACAGATCTTCTATATACCACTACTCTACAACTTAATGAAACCAACCAATCATACTGTAATATCACTTTTGAATACTTGGATCTGCACTATTTAGAAACCCTTAGTATTATTATGTAATTATGTCCTCAATAATAATATGTAACACTCCTCAGATAATAAAATAATGCAGATCCTAATATCCAAACAACAACCTACACTTACGTGCACCTATTTTCACCCACACCCTTTCTTTAGTTTTATATGTTTGCTAACATTTAAATATGTCACTGTTTTATTTACAGAACAATATTCTCAACAGCAGTGACATGGGATAGAGAAAAAGAAGCTAACTATATGGTAAGGGAAAACTATGTGGTAAGGGAGTACAGTAGTTAGTCTATAATAAAATGTTTCATATAATAATATAAGTATGATGGCATGAACAGTAGGAATTCAACAACAATAAATAGTTAAATTCTCTTTTGTTCATTGCAGCACATAATTATGTAGAAATGTTTGATTAACAGTGTGGTGTAATGTAACCTTCAGTTTTCATATTTTAGTATCAAATTTCTGTGATTTAGACCATGTCACTAATGTTTAGCTAGCATTCAGTGATTTCTTGTAAATATAACAGACACCTAAATACAGGCCTCAAAGTATTGTACTTCTACATGCTTAGGTGTACAGCATGCCTGCATGGTGCAAAATTTTAATGCAGATGAATTGGACGACTGAGTATTTTGACAAGAATATGCTACAATATCATACAGTACAGTAGCACTGTATAATAGAGAGCATGATTGCTAGGACTTCTCTATCCAAAAGTATCACCCAAAACCAACATCACTTTTCCTTAATCAAACCCAAACTTGCCTTTAGAACAGCTTACATGGAAATTTTAAAAATATTAATTATTAACAGTTAACTGACAGACTGATGCATTCAGACAAGCATATCTTAACTATGGTTAGTTTGTACAATAGGGTTGATTTCTTTGCTGTTCAACATCACTTAGTTCCTAGATATGTCTTTTTGCCAACTATAGCAGCTACATCATGGACTTACCTTTGTCTTCCTTTGTGTCCCGTTACTTTCTCCCCTACTTTGTAGGTGTTGATTCGCAGGCAGCATAATAAGGGTTTCAATGCTGACTAGCTATTACAAGAATCTTATTTGTGTAGTGACTGGATTGATTGCAGAAACATTTTCATATTGTTCTTAGCTCGTAATGCTGTATAATAGGCAGAACATAGCTGAAACAATAGTGGAATAACCGTGTTGCTTTCAGTAATCGATAGTCAAGGTGCACATTACAGCATAATACTTAGCCATACAATGTTAAATATATGTCATTCCATTATTATAGTCCTGCACTTTCATGTTTGTTACTATATTTTATCACTTCCTAGATGTCATAATGAAAAAATGGCGAAAAGAGTGGGAGTACTTTGTACAGAGAGCCATTGGAAGGGATAAAGTTTCGAGATGTTCCCGGTGAAGAATGCAAGAGAAAATTCTGGTGAGACTTTGTTACTATAATCTTATGCAGGGGCACGCATTTTCGTGCTCTTGAGGTCTGCTATTGAAAACAAAACCGTGTGAGCCCCGAAAACCCGAAAATGCGTGCCCACATTAATAAGAACTCGCCTGCCAGAGCGAGCTCCAGAGAGAGAGAAAACCATCAGTTTTATTGATGAAAAACACAGTAATAGTATAATTATAGTTATAGTAATAATAACTTTAGAGTGCAAGGCATGGTACAATTACAGTCATATGAAGAAGTTTTCTACACTGGCCGTGACTAGTCTGGTACATCGGCGCCCGCTGGATATGGGCGCTTATAATCTCTAATCGATAAGCCCCAGCGGATAGGATCTGCAATGTATCAGACTAGGCCGTGACAGACATTATTTTTGCTTAATCACGGAACACTGTAATTTTCACAAACTAACCTGCAGAACTAATTCACAATGCTTTTGTTTCATTGTGACACTAGGTTAATGGCTGTCAAGACATCGAAATAGCTCAGAGTGTTCCTTTCCAAATATCCGCCATTCAATTTGCCATAGAAAAAGTGATTTTCACCCTTAAAAAGATGAGTAAATTTCCTCTGATTTCCTTCTGCTATAGCTCATCTTAATCGCTATTCACTGCTTTTTCCAAATCTGGTTTGGAATCTGAGGTATCTATCACGTGTTGTGGGTTATTACGCCTTTTATTGCATGCCCCCGAAATGTCCAATACAAAAATGTTTGGGGAAATTTTCTACACTTGGTTTTTTGACGAGCCTAAATTTCCATGAATTGGACTTCTTTTGGCATCATTGTACTCACAGTGAGTTGCTCTACACATATCAAATCTGGAAAGTTACTAAACAGACTTGAGGTAGGTGGTACACGATAATTAATGTAATTTTTAATGTTTTTTCAATCGAAATATATTGGACATGCCTGTTCCAGGTGGCATTTTTGCCATGAACAAAAGATTAGCAAATGTCTGCAAACTTCTTGATATGAAAGAGGATAACATTAGATTTTGCATATTGCTAGGCTATGTGCTAGCAGCCGGAAAAAAAATTGAATTACAGTAATACTTAATTAAAATTAGGGGTAGGAGCACTGTTGCAGTAATTATAACAAGGGCAAAGGAAATAATATGTGCATGAATTACTTGAATTAAATTGTTCTGTAAAATGGTTCCACAAGTGCTTGTAAATAATATTATTGATTTGATTGTGTTGAAATGTAGTTCAGTGTTGATAGGGGGAAGAGCATTCCAAAGTCTAGGGAGGTGATTGAAATAGAAATTATGAATTTTATTTGATGAATAATTGTGAAGCAACTTGTGAGCTGTAGCTGATCTTGTCCTACTATTAGAGAAGGCTACATAATTCAGAATAATAAAGTGATCACTTGGCTGCTTTAGAGATTTCACAAAAAAAGTAGTTCATAATAATCAAGAGTATACATCTGCGGAAGTAGCTTTAATTAGTTTAAGTAGTCATAGTCTGTAATCTGATGTGTAATCATTCAGGATATACTTGGTGGTATGCCTCTACTCTCTCAAGTGTAATAATGTCTTTAATTAGGTATGGGTTCCACAGTTGTGAACAATATGTCATTTGAGAATGGACAAGTACCAAGTAGAGAGATCTTCTCGCCTCCATTGTTCCAAATCTGCCAAATGTTCTTCTTAATAGTGCAAGGAGTTTATATGCTTTCAAGCAGATCATATTGTAATGATTATTCCATGAATGATTACATGATGTTTGTATTCTGAGATCACGATGTTCGCTTAGATGGGATAGCACATTGCAATCAATGTGGCAAGATGTCAGTAATTTGTTGTTATACTAAGGGGGACAAATTTGGGAATTGCAAAATACAGCTCATTTACTAAACTCCAGTTGTAAAAAGAGTCAAGATCCTTTTGTAAAACTAAGCTGTCTGATGGTTAAAATATGATTTTCAATAGTTTTGTGTCATCAGCAAACAGAAAAGGATGTGAGAAACTGGTTTTCTCCTGCTTTTTTCACGGGGAACATCTTGAAACGTTGGCTCTCTGTGCAAAGTACCCCTACTCTATTCACCATTTTTACATTATGACGTAATTGCGAATAAGGCTCATAGATGAATTTCATAATAAAGAATTTTAAACCATTGCCCCTAGCAACCTGAATTTTACATTATTTTGTAGGTGTGAATGTCAAAGGTAAAGTCTCCAATTTTAGCATATATAGGTCATGAGATATGATATTTTGAAGTTAGCATTTTCCCATACATTATCTATTGGAGGGGATAACAGTTGCCCCTTCTGGACAATCACAAGTGATGTTTATCTCCAGATTTATCAAGAAGGCATTTAATGCATTGTTTGTTGTCACTAAAGCTAATAGTATGTGATTTGTTTATGCCTTTAGAATACAGTCTGTAGTCTCGTACCCAGACCGCTATTTTCCCTTTTGTATTTAGGTGGGGAAAAATAGGGTCTGCAATAGCCATTTTGTTCTAAATCCCCAGATTATGGGGATCATTAGAAGGGTTGCAAACAAGTCACACACAATGCAAAACTTATGTTTTCGTGTTCTGTGTGTCTGTCGCAGTAATCGCTCAGTAGTTGCAACAGGTGCAAGGAACAAGAAAACATTTTGTTCGTGGCTTGTTTTCAACCCTTCAAATGATCCCTAGAATCTGGGGATTGAGAACGAAAAGACTATTGGAGTTATACCAGACCCTATTTTCTCCCACCCAAATACAAAAGGGAAAATGGCGGTCTGGGCATGAGACTATACAGTCTGGGGCTGGGGCCAGCATTTCAATCATAAATCAGCACACTGGATGTATACTATACAAAGAAAGCAAGCAGGAAGGCAATGGCGACAAGAAAGAGCCGGCCAAATTAACTCAGTCTATACTTAAAGAATTTTGTGCAGTATGTGAGGACTAATGCCAGCAGTGAGTTGAAATTTTTCTGTTGTGCAAATTAAAGGGCTTGCTGAGTCTTTGACTGCTAGCCTTGAATCAATACTTGAGACCACAAGATCAACCAGATCTCCTAAACCTCTCATGCATGTACAATGTTCATAGCTACCAGACCTTGATTTGGACCAAGATCCCTAGGAACCCTAGGATTTCTGTAGCGTAACATTTCACATGATTCTCTTCATACAAAGAAGCTAGCATGTACTGTATTCATTTGTCCCCCACTTGAACATGCTGCAACAGTGGCCTGTGTGGATATACTGGCAGTCTACCATGAAATCTCAGCTATGGCAGATCCAACACAGAGCAGCACACTTTGTAACAAATACATGAGCTTGTGATCCCACTGGACCAGCTGGACTGGGAATCACTCAAAAATAGGTGACAAATTTAAGATTAGCTATATCTATGTTGTACACAAACATGATGGAATTGATATCATATTTGATTTGTATACCCACTTTGTAACATATTCAAGAACAAGAAATTACCACCCTTTAAATTTCCAACCCGTACCATCATCCAAGACCCAGTTCATATACCAGTCTCTTCATTTTTTCCATCTACCATTTCGCTTTCAAACTGTATATCTGACCTAACCAAAGACTCAAATTCACATTAATTTTTTTTATAATTTACCCTATTGTGTAATTGTACTACTTTTATTAATTTGTCTGTACGTTTTCTTCATTTGTAAAGTTGTACAACATAGGTACGTTCTGTAAATAGAAATATAACTTTCTCTTGTAAGACTCCCATCTAGGATTTCTATTGACTGAGAAAAAATTAGTTGGTTCTGTACAGGCTCAAAATTGAGAAGATAAAGAGAGTGAATTAAGTAATTATGATATACACAGTCAGTTTGCTTTTGAATATTTGAAACCCAAAACCAGGCTTACACATTAATGATAGGCTCACACATTAATCATCTTTGACAGTGTTATCTAAAAGATTCCTGGTTATGCTAGGAAAGAGAAGTTTTAAGTCAGTCAGAAACACCAACGAGATCATCAAACTCAAGTGTACTTGTAATTAGACTATACTTTATGATAATTAAGTAGTGCATGTATTAATTAGTGCATAATTATAATTACGTATATAGCTAAGGCTAGAATTTTTGCAATTAAAGACTCAATAAGATTTTCCTTTTACTGGGTGAAAATTCAACTCGCCATTAAAATTGTAGTCCATTGCAACTAAAATTCGATGAATCCGTGCATCTCATCAATCTTCACATTGGTGGTCTGAACATTCTGAAAGTGATACCTCACTCACTCAGCCATGTGGCTATTAGCTATGCTTAAGTTAGACTAAATAAAGTCATAATCAACTAGCCTTTTCCTGTCACCAGTGTATCTTTCTGGTTTCTTGGAGATAATTTCTTTGTGGACCTTTTACTGTGATTGTGCTCTAAAACTGATGAAATTGATTGGCCTTCTTAATAGCATATCAATATCAGCAGAAACAATTAATTGACATCCGATCAGCTACTGTATATTGCAGTAACAACCTTGCCTCAGTCGTGTAATAAATGAATTGAAGAGCAGTGCTTGGTATATCAGGGAGAAGAACAATCACTAAGACAGCTAATCCCACAATTAATATTTCATTGCTAATGACAACTAACAAAAACCCACAATCAATCCTTTAATTGTTTTTATCTTTCTTGGGGGTATGTGTGATCACCCGCTGGAGGTCTGCCGATAACTTGTAAAAGGGCAGTTTCAATAATGGTAAGCTGCAAACTTTATTTTGAGAAAGTATTCCGTTCCGTAACTTAGTCCATCATTCCGTACTGTTCCATAGAATAGGCCCCACTGATTTAGAAGGGTTTCAAGGTCACTTCCACGGAAACACCCTTTTGAAAATCTCTTCTGCAACAGACAAATTTTTAATTGAATTTGTAGCATGTACCTCAAATTAGGCCATTTCAAATAAATTCTCTGTTTATTCATTTATTTTAATTGTAGAATCTCAAAAATGAGTATAATTACAATATCTATAATAATTACAACTCAGGTATGTTTGCGTGCGGGCAGGTGGTCCATTTCCATTATAACATTGGCAGCTTTTAAAGCCAATACAGTCCTTGGAACCTCTCTTATCCAGGCAGTCTGGTACATATTACCATCTGTATCTCAGAAATGTCCATAGCTAAGAATAACATGCTATTATGCTAAAATTACTAACTTAAATACAAGTGATGCTGTTATTGCTATCAGTTAGTGCTATGCAGTTTTGTGGGCAGACAGGGAAGTCACTTCAGAGCATTCATGGTCATTCCCCTGGGATGCAAAAATCCCTTATCACCTAGCCACCAAGTGGTAGTTATTATTAGCAGAAAAACAAGCCACCAAACATGTAAACAGCAACCTTTAGGCTACCTTCTTGTGCTTTTATCTAAACCAAACTTCATCATGGTCAGTAAACTACAAGACTTATGACCAATTTGGGCTGTCCGGACAATGGAGATGCCCGGATAACATGCAGAGGTCCATATAAAAGAGGTTCCACTGTATTTCCCTGGCACAATCAGGAAAAGCTGCATGCTGTACCTTTGCGTTTAAGTTGAAAGTGAATTTGTGCATACTTGATAGCACTGCTGACATGTGAGCTGACACTGTTACAAGATGGCTTTTCTTAGCCTGTACAGAATGCAAGAATCCGGAATAATGGAATGTGTAGAGCTGAAAGTAACTAGATGCAGGTGGCAGACAGGAAACAGAATTTATTTGGGGTGGACTTAGCGGTGTACATGCTTAGTTCCACGAACATATGAAGCTGTTCTAATGGCTTACATAAAAAATGATTGGCTAATTGAGTAGTTATTATAACTGTTGCACACTCTCACAGAACAGCTGTGTAGGGTATACATGCTGCATATAGTTAGCAAGTCACATGTGAAGCCCCATAAAATATTAAAAAGTTGTATTATGTTATTAGATTTGTTTCAATTCTGTGATGTCATGTCTTTATAGCAGTAAGCTATGGGAAATGCTGTTAATTAAGTTACCATGTACATGTGAAACTATAAACTAAACTTGTTACCAAATACAGTCTAAGAACATCAAATTTCCAGGGGATGCCCACAGACCCCCTAGAACATGTATGCACGCATGCTGGGTGAGTGTGCTTTGCATATGCACTCACACACATACATGTCAACCTTATGGCTATACTCTTTACAAATTTCTAGATCTGCCACTGCATATTGTTTGTTAGAATAATGGTTCATGTTGTTTGTACAAGAACTATTTGTCATTGTCATCTCCCTAATTATTGATTGTATGAATGTCTGTGTTTACCTCTCCCAGTCTCCCATCGCTAGAAGCCTTGTTATACATGGCTAATTTGCTGTAATTCACTTTTAACATTCCTGTGGCAGAGTGGCACCTTGAATTCACCTTCTGCTGTTCACTCCTTGGCTTTGTAAAGCCCATTTGGTTGTGGTTCCTCGGTGTTCTATCTGGGCTTCAGGGGCTCCCATCTTTCCTCTAGTATAGGTTCTGTCTAGTTTAAGTCTCAGTGTCAAGAGTATATGCAGCATTCGTGAAGGGCAGTGTTAATAGTGCATGTGGTGATATATGAGAATGTATGTGTTATTTAATTTTGTGTCTTATGATGATAATGTGTCATTTGAGCAATTCTAACAAATAAAAGGTGCAATAATGTGGGTGTCATTTAAGTGTAAATGTGTTGTCTGATAGAGAGTAGTTTAAGCTTCCACTGTATATGTGTACCATATGGGGGAGAATCTCCCCCCTCCCCACTACTCCCCATGCACTGCCACATACCTGTGACTTATTTACATGCATCCCGAACCTTTTTCTTACAGTTATTGGACTCTACCCACTACCTGGTTCCATAAGGCATATTTGAACATTTACACCCACCCATGCCACTAACCGCAAGGAACTGTCTCTCCACCAGTGCATTTGTGACTTCAATTATCACACTCATGATATCCACCAGAGGGCACAGCCTAGGACCCCTACCCACTGCTCATACACCTTTCCTCATTGAGGCAGGCTTACCACCCACTCCAAACACGCTTGTTCAGTGCATTCAAGCAGGTAGCTTTGTCGACATGACGGAGCTTGCTTTTGACTGTCTCAGGGCCCACTCCAAGAAGACAGGAGCAGAGTTAAGGGTACAAGGTGTCAACCCACCGCATCAATTTTAGCCATTGTTTCGCCATGCCAATTACACAGTCTCATCCCACATGTGTTTCGCACACATGATGGACTATTTTTATTTAATTCTTGAAGCCCAGATGAAATTTAAGGGCAAAGTTGGTTTGGCTAGTGTAAATTTCAAGATTCAGCTAAACTGGAAGCTACATATTTGTGGAACTTGGTATCATTTGTTGTCAGGATTCCATCCAGGGTAGTTATCCTTTCTTTTAAGAGTGGCATCTGACACTTTACCTACTGCTGTTAATTTGTGTAGATGTTTTGAGAGTGGCTTTGTCCCAAACTAGATACACTTAGTGGCATAATTTGGTGCTACAGTGTTTGGCATCAATATTTTCAATAATCTACCATTCATCCTGCCTGCAAAACGTACGAGCTGGTGAGTCACCACCAGCCACAGTTCCATCAGCTGTGACGGTGACTCCTTATTGACCAGATCTTGTTATTCATAACATTACCACCAATTTGATTGCTTTGCTTGAGTTGACCTGTCCATTGGATTCAGACCACCATCTTCAGTTAGCTAGGACATGTAAATTGGAATACCTGCAGCTGTTAACAGAATTGGATCACTTGAAAATTCGTAACTTCTACAAAACTCTTGAAGTAAGTGTATTGGACAATTAGCAATCCTATTCAGGTGGAGCTGACCATCTCAAGCTTATAAGCCAAGCTCCTGGTTCTGTATATACATCTGTGCTTTGCTCCTTATACAAGCCATACTAATACTGTCACAAAGAACATGTTGTTGGGCTTATATCCTGTATGAATTCATGTACAGTTCTAAGTAGATCCCTTGTACCTAGAAACCATTATGTTGTAGCCAATAAACATTATGAACTCATTAAATATGTGACTATATACTTGGCACAAGTGACCATGAATAGGTTTTCAATTTTATGGTTATGATTTACAGGATATAATAATTTGTACTGGTAAATGGTCCATTAAGCAATTGACATATTTTGTACTGAGGGAGGAATTGTGGCGTTCCCTGTGCTTTAAATAGGATAGGAGTGTCATCCGGCTCTGTGTGACTCTGAAGCAGAGGAAACCTGAAACAAAACAAAAGTTGATGACCTGAACATTGCTAGCATATACATTGAATCAAGAGTATATAATTGGGGCAGGGAGATTGTCAAACTGCAATATATGCTGTGAAAAATGAGCCTATGGCATCATTCAATCGACTTGGTGATTTGTGTTGATTGGCGACTAAATATAAGTGCATCGGGAACACTTTGTGCATGTGCATGTAACTACACCTGAAGAAACTGAAGCTACTGAGTGAACGAATTGTGTACTCAAGAAAAGTATACCACATCATGCAGAGGAACTCAGCACTAAGAGAAAGACTGACCTGGAAAGCAAGAACATAATGCTGCCTCAGACGAATTCAGTTTCAATTTCCACATGTGCTGCACTCTGGGTCTGTGGGTCATCATTAATATCAACACTGCATGTGATGTCTTTATTCAAGATTTCATGAAGGTAACCATCCCCTGCCTTGACAGTTTTGGAGTTTCAGCCATTGCAATTCCATGCAGACCACCCGGCTTGAACTAGTAACATGTAAAATCTGGCAGGAAACAAAGGCATGTGGGTTACTTTACGAGCTCATTTTTCACAGTCTATAGTGCAGTTCAACACTCTCCTTTCCCCATTATATACTCTTGATTGAATATATATTTTTTATTATAAATGTATCTACAAAAATCTTACGTATACTAATTATACAATATTTACTCTACAAGACTATACACATTGATAAATTATTAAACAGTTGCTAGTCCAGCTAAGCTGTGAACTATATAAAAGATTATTGTATTGTTCCCTGTAGCATAAGGATGTGTATGAGGCAATACTGGCAGCCACTAAAGGTAGTAGAGGTGCTAAACGACTGGCTACCACTTTGTATCAAAATGTGGACCAAAATTTCCGAATGATGCTTCTATGGATGCTATGTTTGACCTGTTGGAAGATGAGGTATTGTAATTATGAATAATGTTGCTGAAGGAATCTTTGCTATGATACCAGTGCTTTGTCAGTTGTGTTTGTAAATGTTGACATCACTGTTGGTAGTTTATTAGCTGTTCACTCATAGGTGAGGATGACCGTGGTCAAGGTGATACCAGACATGTGTGTAGATTCTCCACAACTGAGCACTAAAATTGCTGATGTGTTGGGTCAGTTGTTATTAGTGTAGTGTTGCGTGTGTAGTTAGTATACTATGTGTATTTTTAACTTCTGAAAATTGCTTTGTGTGTGTAGTGTGTGTAGTGTGTGTGGTGTGTGTGGTGTGTGTGTGTAGTGTGTGTGTGTGTGTGTGTGTGTGTGTGTATTGTCAATTTGGAGAATTGTTAACAATGGTTTCACTGTAACTGTTTTTATATGCATTATTCACTACACACACACACACACACACACACACACACACACACACACACACACACACACACACACACACACACTCACACAATATATATATATATATATATATGTATATGCAATTTTGTACACAGAGGATCGTACAGAGCTATCACTGGTGAAGAACAGTTTAATTTTGGTGATCAAGAAATACCCGAAGGAGGCGATCGGATGGCAGGATTGTTCAGTCAAGTGATGGGTGAAGATGACATGACCAGGGAGAAGTGTATTGAGTTTGTCTGTAACTCCATCATGAAACACAAGAATGAATTGTTCACTAAAAACTTTGAAACAGAGCAGTTCTTCATTAAACAGGTTTGAAAATGAATCATGCATGACACACGTCAGAGTATTAGAGGTTTGCACATTCTCAAAAAAAGAGCATTGACCACAATACCTTTCACAGGGCCTTGACAATATTGGCGAGGTATGGCCAAGCCCAAAAGTGCCTTCAATGTGACACAAAATACTTACAATGTCCTCCTTGTGTGTCCCATTTCTTTTTACTGACAGCACAAGGTGTTGATTTGCAGTAGAGTGTTATGGCTTCCCTGTGGTTATCTAGCTGTCACAGTCATTGTGTGTATTTTCTGTAGTGACTGGATTGATTGTAAAAGCACTTCTTGTGCTGTTTCTTTCTGTGTAATTGACTCAACATAACTGAAAATGTAGCGTGATGGCCATTTCACTCCTCAGTAATTGATGGTTGGGGCATCATTCATATGCTAAATTAATTTTATGGCATGTCTATAGTGTCATTACTTTTTTCCGATGCACCAGGCATAATTGTGACCATACTTGGATTTAATTGAGGAAAAGCACAGAACACATGATTATACTCTCAAGGGTCCATTTAGATTGTAAGAATGGAGATCTTTGTCAACAAAGTGATTTGTCATCCATTTGTCACACCTGATCACTATACAGTTCTATAAACTGATACTGAAAAGTTTGTTATGTATTAGACAGTAAATTAGCCATATTTTTGGAATGCTTTAGTGTATCATCACAAAATTTTCACACAAGGTAGATAACCACTCAGTGCTTCATTGTAGTTATAAAAAAGAAATTTGGCCAATGTGCCCAAATGTGTGGTTTTCCAAAATAGGGTCACAATTATGTTACAAAAAAGTAGATATTTTACCATATCAAGAGTAAATAATGGAACAGTATTATTTGCTTTTGACCATATATAAGGGAGCCTGTATGATGTGGACAACTTGGGAGAATTTGTAGATGTGTTACTACAGTTACGTACCATGGCAACCACGAAGGGTGCTCAAGACTTGGTGGATATTGTTGCCAACCAGGCTGACCTGTCTAGTGACTTTCAAGTGAGCAATTTCCTTGTATACTAGAGGGATGAAAACAGCATCATGGGTGAACTTTAATGTGAGGGTTTACATGTTCATTAAACTTTTGGTCAGACTGGTTTGATGTACAATTGAAGCAAACACTACCAGGGGGAGGCTCTCTAAGGCTCACTGATTATGTCACCAAATCTTAGTGATTCATGCAAATCTCTTGTGCAAATCCCATGATAGTTACGTATATTGAGCTATTGACGATGTTTCCAATGGTAACTTAGTAGCTATGTGTTTAGCTATTACATGTTATAGTGATCAGTGATGAGTTAATACCACTGCTTGGTTTGAAGTAACATGTAATCATTATCTCGTCCTTATCCTGAGATCTGCAGTAGTGTACACTTTACATGTAGCATTGTACCCATGTGTATGTGTGTGCATGTGTACGTGCATGCATATTGTGTGCACGTGTACGTGCATGCATACGTGTGTGTGAAACATGTATTACACATACAATATGCATCACTAATGCCAGTTAAACATAGGACACTGATGCTGACTACATGTATCAGTTGGTCACTTGATATCGATTAGCAGTAAAGATCAGTTTAGTGAGCGTTGTCTGTGTCTATCGTAGAGTATCTTTGTGTGTATACAACAAATTATACTTTTGTGTGAAAAATTTCATTAACTTAAAGCTAATATTTGTTAATCATTTTCTGAGAAAATGGTCTATATTAACAACCTGAAAGAATTGTTTTCACAGCAAAAAAAAAATTCTGATGCAATCATTTATTGTGTTGTGTCCATTGATGTGAAGTCTGTGATCCCAGTTGTGTAGATCTGTGCTGAGTTTCATGCTTGAAGAAAGAATATTCAATACCAACTCTTGTTTCTTGTTGCAAAAATTATGAATCATAAAATACACTACTTGCTGTTCACCACAGGAGAGGGGAGCACCGTTGGATCCATTTATTAGTTTTGTATGTCACAAAGTGTTCCCCATCCTGCCAGTAATGGAGGCCAAAGATTCTATTGATGATATCCTGCAGTTGTATGCTCAGTCCTTCCTCTGTAGTGTCACCGTGGAACTAGCTAAGAGTGTTATTGAATTGTTGTATGATATGTTATTGGTGAGTTACATAGTATGTATCCTGTAAGGACATTTGTTACGCTGTATTGTGTAAGTTCAAGTACTGAATAGCCACCAGTGGTACAAAAAATTATTGATGTGGTAAAGAAAAGGATGACACAGGAGGGAATAACAAGAAATGATTATTTATGTGGCTTTATCAATAATATTTGCCTAGATAAATATTCTCCGTGTTACTGCATTTTTCTAGTTACAAGTTAGCTTCAATTTGTTGCTGTTTACAGTGTTGTATAAACACCAAACAGTACTACCATCAATATTATTATCACTACTACATGGTGGATTTTTACCATGAAGATTTTATTTTCATGAACATGCAGTGACTAGGCATTGTAATACACTTAATTTTTTATTTCTTGTGTTTTCGTGGCTACTTGCAGTATAACTCTACTATTTACCAAGTCCAAACTATCTTTGTAAACATGGTAGCCATGTATACAACTGCTTACCAATGCTTCCCTTCTTCTTCCAAATTCTAGCAGATTTTATTTTTGCGGAGAGCTGTATTTGCAGAAATTTGTGTTGCAGTCTTAAGATTTGTGATAATGTTACCGTCTCAGCAAAAACTCGACTTGTTCACACAACTTCCAATTTTTTCTTCCCAGCATTATCTGCAGTACCCAATTTAAGGAATGGATCACCAAATTTTCAGTTTACTGTGGTGAGTAGTTTTGGAATTATAGCGCTAGACAATAGGAAGAGCAAGATAATTGATTTGTACAGCTACTGTACTGAAAATACACTACAGGCGCTTACATTCACAGCCATAACTTCTGTTTACATTAGTCTACAACATATTATGTTCACGATGGATTAGCAAATCAGTCAAGTTATAGTATTAGCCCTGTAGTCACTTACACACATGGGTATGGAGGCAGTTTAGTTGAAGAAATGACAACGATCTTGCTAACATTTACTGCATTGTGAACACACGCACGTGACACGCGTACCGTTGGGGCTACAGACACAAAACAAAGATTTTGAATTCTTCATGAGCTGGCAAATAAGATGATGTATAGCTTAATTGATTTGAGTCTTCCTTCTCCAAATAATGGCCCAATAAAAACTTGTGCTTTGTTGTAGTATGCGTAATTTTATGATTTAAAAAAAATTGATTTTCTCAATACGCATGCTTGTGCGACCAAGTCGGGTTTTTGCTGAGATGGTCACAAATTACATTGTGGTGAAAACCCGCTATATGGTATATTAGTTCACAAGAAAAACATATTTAATTAGCCAAGCTGTAAAAAAGAGTACGGCCCTCAAAAAGGCTATGGTGAAAAAAGATGTGAAATCCAAGGTGGTGGCCAAGAAATGGCTGTGATGGTAGGTTAATGGTCAAAATTTAATAACGACAATTCAGGTGACTTTTGTGCCAAGACCAAGCGGCACCAAAATTCACCCGAATTGTTGCTATTAAAATTTTTTACCATTAACCTACCATCACAGCAATTTCTTGGCCGCCACCTTGGATTTCACATCTTTTTCCACCATAGCCTTTTTGAGGACCGCACTCTTTTTTACAGCTTGGCTGTTTTGGATTATATTTCACTTCTTTTTGTATTTGTATACCCCAAAGCCAGCCTATGGCTGGCTTTGGGGCTTTTTTAACCTATTTTTTTTTCTTTACCACAGGAAGAAGAAAAGATGAAGCAGATGTTAAACACTTTAAATATTTCTGATTTTATCAGTAAATGTACAAATTATGTATATATATATATAATACATAATTATATTTATTACAGAACTCTCCAGCTACATGGTGGTTTCTTTGTAACTGAACACTCTACAAAGTGACTTATTCTAGCTGATCTCTCTGCAGGGTGAATTGTTTCAGATGAACTATCTACAAGGTAACTTCTTCTAGCTGATCTCTCTACAGGGTGATTTGTTTGTAGCTGAACTCTCTACAGGTGATTTGTTTGCAGCTGAACTCTCTATATGATGGTTTCTTTGTAGCTGAACTCTCTATAAGGTGACTTCTTCTAGCTGAACTATCTCTTTCTGTAGTTGAACTCCCTACAAGGTAACTTCTTCTACAGGGTGAATTGTTTGTAGCTGAACTCTGTACAGGGTGATTTGGTTGCAGCTGATCTCTATGCAGGTTACTTGTTTCTAGCTGATATCTTCAGGGTGACTGCTCTATTAGGATGACTGCTCTATTAGAGTATCTCGATCTCGCACTTGTTACATCAAGTTGGATTTTATGTTATAACTCTGTGGCTTTAAGTCTGATTCTTCTACACCATTGAAGAGCCTTTCTAAGATGATTACTCCATCTGTACAGTGATTTTCAAAGCATTACCCCTAGTGGTTTTTCTGGTAGGCGTGGCAAATAGTTATTTTTTATTAGCTAATCTTGACTGATTGCATAATTGTTACACACTGTTGGTTTTTTCGTTGTATCTTCCTGGTTTTTAGTTCGATTTTTTTCAAACCACAAAAGGTTTGAGGATCAATAGTTAACCTATTCACCCAACGATTTTCGGATTCTTCACATAAGCGGTTTACCCTGTAGGCGTGACAACATATTGGTGTTATTTTTCGTGAATAATCGCTAATAACTCTTTGCCTGTTTATCATATTCCAGCCAAAGTTGGTACCGAGATGCGCCTTATACCCCCCTTCTGTGTGCCAAATATCAAGGCAATAAGATATGGCGTTCATGTTTTATAGCAGCTTTTGCAAGTGTGTGAAAAGAGGAAGAAAAATACGAAGAAAAAAACGAAGAAACTAAACCAAATTTTGAAGTCGCATATCTTGGGAACGCTTGAAGTGATTTCGCTTAAATTAGGTATGTGGAGTACTGAAGTTGGTGGGTGTGTCCACAGCAAAACTCGTCTTGTTTCATCAAGGCAGCACAGAGCTACGGAGGTGTGAAAATTGCGTTTTTGTTCTTCCTGTCAATATACTCACGGGTGTTGTGTGCAGGCTTCTTGGGCCGCACCACACTACCATCTGTCTTGATGTATATGTGTGACTTGAATACTGGCCTGAGGAAAACAAATTTCTTAGCCTTTAAGATAAATGTACAAGGAACTAGCTACAACAAGGTCGATCATGTGCAGAATTTTTCCAAACATGTACAGCTTTGGGTTTAGCACTATGTTAAATGCAGCAATAGTAAGCAACTTTTAAAAAAAGTTTAGTAACTAGCTAGATTTGCGTTTCTTGGTCATGTAAACTACGTAATTCAGCTATCTAGTTCAATAAAATTTAAATCCACCTGACTTCATTGCTATTTTGAGTATTGTTGAATGTCGGGATGAGAAACTAATAGACTGATTTTACGAACTGATCTTTCTCAAATTTCAAAGCTCATAAGTACCGTATTTATCCATATAAAATCCCGGGTGTTTATTTCCTATAAGTGATTTTGGATGCGGAGTGTAAACAAGCCCGGCATCTATGGAGGCCCAAGCGTTTGTTTCTTAGAGCACACGGGGCAAGGGGTGATTGTGAACAAAGTGGTGCTGAGAGTACTTATATAATCAACTTACAGTTTGGAATCTTCACTTTGCAACACTGGTATCATGCAGTACAGTGGTACTTGTATATTGGAGATCATAGGGGTGGGGTATCTGCATGAAAGTAGATTCGCACAAACTACTGACATAGTTACTCACAGTATCTTCACCCTAAGAAGGTTTGTTAATATGTTTGTAGAAACAGCACAGCAACGGAAAAAAATTAAGGCCACTAATGGTAGACCCCATTAATAGCCCAAATGTGCTGTCTTATAATCGAGACAGGTGTTTATTCGACAGCTATTACTGTATAGCCTAAATATTTCAAGAGGCAAGATTGAGCAATGTTACCTAATTAATTTTTTTTTTGCGGATTTGCAAACACTCCCAAAATGTGACTGGATTTTGGAAAAACGATCCAAATCGCACATTGGAAGTTCCGAGATAAACGGTTTTAAAGAATTGAAGCCAGCATAACTCTCCAAGGATAGCAAGCACGCGTATGAAAGTTACACAAAAGATGCATCAATCTGTTACCTTTCAAGCCACTTCCAGTACTTGTAGCTGCTTGTACAGTTTCCCGCCAAATAAGATAGAAAATCTGAGCAGTTGGACGAGCGAAGTAGTATCACGAGTGCTCACAAAGGGGTGGAGGCTGGGGGGTGGTGGGGAGGGCAAAAGTTAGACCTCAAAATGGAGGCAGACCACGATTGGAGTCCAGACACGAGATTACAGGGCTGTGCTGGCTCCTTAGTGGCTGATATGTAGCAAAATCAACAGAGAACACGTCTGGCCAACATTATAAGGCTGTCCACCAGTAAGCCACTGACTCTTGCCAAGCCAGGTCCTTCACAAGGCCTGAAACCGCCATTTGAGCACTCCACACCACCCAGAAAAGACGTGTGTAAAAACCAGCCTCGTGTAGTTTGAGTAGTGCTGAGGGTCAAAACTTGTAGTACGATGGTGTAGCTATCCACTGGTGGTGTTAGTTTGATTTTGCCTGATGTGCGATTTGGATCGGTTCTGTAAAATCTGGTCACATATAAATTATTTCTGGAGCATCACGTGAGATCACGTGACCTGGCAAGAATCCTGGAGCAGTGGAAAGAAGTCTGGTCAGTGTGTGGTGGCTGGCACTGGTCATGGAGTGATTCCAAAGTATGTTTTTGTGTGTTTGGCTCCTTTACAGCCAGATGAGTATTATATGTGACTGGATTTTGGAAAAACGATCCAAATCGCACATTGGAAGTTCCGAGATAAACGGTTTTAAAGAATTGAAGCCAGCATAACTCTCCAAGGATAGCAAGCACGCGTATGAAAGTTACACAAAAGATGCATCAATCTGTTACCTTTCAAGCCACTTCCAGTACTTGTAGCTGCTTGTACAGTTTCCCGCCAAATAAGATAGACAATCTGAGCAGTTGGACGAGCGAAGTAGTATCACGAGTGCTCACAAAGGGGTGGAGGCTGGGGGGTGGTGGGGAGGGCAAAAGTTAGACCTCAAAATGGAGGCAGACCACGATTGGAGTCCAGACACGAGATTACAGGGCTGTGCTGGCTCCTTAGTGGCTGATATGTAGCAAAATCAACAGAGAACACGTCTGGCCAACATTATAAGGCTGTCCACCAGTAAGCCACTGACTCTTGCCAAGCCAGGTCCTTCACAAGGCCTGAAACCGCCATTTGAGCACTCCACACCACCCAGAAAAGACGTGTGTAAAAACCAGCCTCGTGTAGTTTGAGTAGTGCTGAGGGTCAAAACTTGTAGTACGATGGTGTAGCTATCCACTGGTGGTGTTAGTTTGATTTTGCCTGATGTGCGATTTGGATCGGTTCTGTAAAATCTGGTCACATATAAATTATTTCTGGAGCATCACGTGAGATCACGTGACCTGGCAAGAATCCTGGAGCAGTGGAAAGAAGTCTGGTCAGTGTGTGGTGGCTGGCACTGGTCATGGAGTGATTCCAAAGTATGTTTTTGTGTGTTTGGCTCCTTTACAGCCAGATGAGTATTATATGTGACTGGATTTTGGAAAAACGATCCAAATCGCACATTGGAAGTTCCGAGATAAACGGTTTTAAAGAATTGAAGCCAGCATAACTCTCCAAGGATAGCAAGCACGCGTATGAAAGTTACACAAAAGATGCATCAATCTGTTACCTTTCAAGCCACTTCCAGTACTTGTAGCTGCTTGTACAGTTTCCCGCCAAATAAGATAGACAATCTGAGCAGTTGGACGAGCGAAGTAGTATCACGAGTGCTCACAAAGGGGTGGAGGCTGGGGGGTGGTGGGGAGGGCAAAAGTTAGACCTCAAAATGGAGGCAGACCACGATTGGAGTCCAGACACGAGATTACAGGGCTGTGCTGGCTCCTTAGTGGCTGATATGTAGCAAAATCAACAGAGAACACGTCTGGCCAACATTATAAGGCTGTCCACCAGTAAGCCACTGACTCTTGCCAAGCCAGGTCCTTCACAAGGCCTGAAACCGCCATTTGAGCACTCCACACCACCCAGAAAAGACGTGTGTAAAAACCAGCCTCGTGTAGTTTGAGTAGTGCTGAGGGTCAAAACTTGTAGTACGATGGTGTAGCTATCCACTGGTGGTGTTAGTTTGATTTTGCCTGATGTGCGATTTGGATCGGTTCTGTAAAATCTGGTCACAAATATACTATATGAAGGTCTAAATATTTCAAGGATAAAATTTTCACTGGTAACTCCCAAAATCATGAAGTCAGCGAAACTTTTCCCCCTTGAAATATTTAGGCTATTGTAGCGAAACTTTTCCCCCTTGAAATATTTAGTCTATACAATAGCCTAAATATTTTGAGGGGGAAAAGTTTTGAGGTTGAACAATGTTAAATTTTTGCAGATTTTTAGACTATATGGAGGTCTAAATATTCAGGATAAAATTTCTGCTGCTAACCTACTGAAATCTCAAAATCAGTGAAAATGCATGTTCTCCCTTGAAACATTTAGGTTATATAGTATAGCATACTATAGAGCAGCATTGTGCAAAAAAATGCCAATTTTTTGATACAATTCTGAAACTTTCTGCACAAATTGCACTCCTTATGACATTTATCATTTATTTTTTAGGTGCCATCACATATTTGACCTTTGGTGACCTTTACAGCCATCTTTACGTTGAAAATTCATCATTTTTCCCTTTTCTCCCTGAGGCATTATTTTACATGGTTAGAACATGGTTTCAAATAGTAACAATGTGGTTTTTATTTGAAGTAAATAGGTGATTTCATTTCAAAGTTATGACTGCATATTAGCCACAAAATTTAAAGTTACTTGTTCATTGGTAATTTATACCTCAAGGGTAAATAGTTCTGTCACTAATAAAGTGGCATAACTGGAATGAGCTATTCACTTCAAACAAAAGTCAACTACAACTTGTTTCTTAGTTTAATACCTTTAATGTTTTAACAGTGTAAAATAATGCCCCAGGGAAATAAATACAGTATTAATGATGAATTTTCAATGTAAAATGACTGTAAAGGTCACCAAAGATCAAATCTGCAGTGGCACTATATCAAAAAATAAATGATATGAGGAGTGTAATTTGTGTGGAGTATTTCATAATTGTATCACAAAGTGTAAGAAATGCCCATTTTTTGCATTATGCCGCTCTATTATACGAGAAAATATGGTATCACTTTCTGGCATAAGATTATTATATGTGAGGAAGTCATAAGTGACTTCTTACATGTTATGTTTCAGTGGTGGATCTAAAGGGAGGCATAGGGGGAATGTTCCCCCTTCCCCTGCACAAAAAAATCAAGATACTCTAATAGAGCAGTCCGTCAAGTGCTCTAATAGAACAGTCACCACATGTAACACTATTTAGAATCCTCCACAGTTAACAACTGGCATCTGCAGTACCATCCCATAACACATTTAGCCTGCAGGTGGTAGGAATATTTGAAAATATAATGCTTTGTATGCTTAACAATTGGCTCATAATTGAACTACCTACGTATGACTGCCTACAACTTCTGATCAACACAGATCACTAATAGGAAGCATGATTTTTTACAATAATACTATCTCTGCTCTACTTAAAAATAACAGTCCTGAAAGATATGAAATACCTTTGCTTCTGGGTGGCTGTGCCCCCAGACCCCATGCTCAGGGGAGGGGGGATCAAAGGGTTCCACTATTGAAGAGCCTTGATGTCAATTTTTTTCTCTAATTCAGTATACAAAATCAGTTTATCAGTCAAATAAGTGCTCATTTGAAATACTACTAGTAACAAAGCATTCATTTTACTACAAAATCACTTGAAACTGCTACCCCAGCATCTTTATACGAAATAGGTGCCTCTATCATTTTGATGGTTGTAAAATTACTTATAAAGACTTCATTGCATTTCTGTGGTAAGGTTTAAGATTTAACAGTTAGTTAGACATTTCCATAGGGTAATTAAGTAGCTAGACTAAATTGCAATTACCATGTTCCAGAGTGGACCCCTTTTTGAAAGTCTGGATCTGCCCCACTACTACAATCCTCCAACACCTCCTGGACCTGCCCCCTGTGTTTGTAATAAAATTTACTTGGTGACAATGAATAAAAATCTAATCTACACATTTAATGCCTATTTTCTACCTACACAGATTCACAAAGTTGTACACGCAATCACTGGAGATATTAACAGTTTGGTTAAGGTATGTGTTGTGTGTAGATTAACCCTCAGGGTTACTCATGTTCTGTGAATGTGTAGGATTTCTTTCATAATCCGCCATCATACCATAGATAATATACCTCCGGACATCTATGATCATACAAAACAAAAATTAAACTGTTATTCTTAAAAGTAAGAGGTACCATAATTTCCTTTTTATTTCATTGTAAAATAATTTTCGTGTGCAAAAACTTGTACGAAAATTTCTTGCACAAAATTTTTATAAAAGATCGAAATACTCTAATAGAACAGTCATTCATGTAAATCATATGAAAATATTTTTACAACGAAAATTTTTTACATGAAAATAAAGCAAATTACGGTATGTATTAAAATTGTGACTGCATGGATTTTGGAAAAACGATTCAAATCGCACATTAGAAGTTTCAAGATAAACGGTTTTAAAGAATTCAAGCCAGCGTAACTCTCCAAGGATAACAAGTACGCATATGAAATTTACACTAAAGATGCATCAATCTGTTACCTTTCAGACCACTTCCAGTACTTGTAGCTGCTCATAGAGTTTCCCACCAAATAAGATAGAACATCTGAGCAGTTGGATGAGCAAAGTAGTATCACAAGTGCTCACGAAGGGGTGGAGGGTGGTGGGGTGGAGGCAGACCACGATTGGAGCCCAGAGACGAGATTACAGGGCTGTGCTGGCTCCTTAGTGACTGATATGCAGCAAAATCCACAGAAAAACATCTGCCCAACATTACCAGACTGTCCACCAGTAAACCACTGATTCTTGCCAAGTCAGGTCCTTCACAAGGCCTAAAACTGCCATTCGAGCTCTACACACCACCCAGAAAAGACGTCTGTTGAAAGCAGCCTCGAGTAGTTTGAGTAGTACTGAGTGTCTAAACTAGTAGTGTGATACTGTAGCTATCCACAGGTGGTGTTAGTTTGATTTTGCCTGATGTGCGATTTGGGTCGGTTTTGCAAAATCTGGTCACGATTGTGTTTTGATTCTTGTGTTATGTGAATTCATTACAGCAACCAAAAATAGTGCAGGCAAGGTATAGATTATGTGTATGAGTATAGTGTGTGTATAGTCATGTTGATAGATGTGTTGGAACAACTCCTACCTCTTACTGTTTTCCTCTCTAGCAAGAGACCAGTACCAACTTAATGACACAGCTACTTCACCAGCTCCAAAGAGAAAAGTCTCTCCCATCAGACTCAGCTCTGCAGCAAATGCCGCAACAGCAGGAAAGCATCAACCATGGTCTGTATATGAACCATCAAAAGGCAGTTACAGTAACAAGCTAGACACCAGTGACTTACCAGAAAGTAATTGGCAAGATGGCTGGGGTACAGGAAGATGCAATAGATAAGGTCGTGGTAGAGGCACTTGGAGAACTGGTGGAAGGTGGACATAACTTCAGTTATAATATAGCAGTAGGGTCATTCCATACCAAATCAACAAAAAAAAATCCGGACCCCTTTTGATTTTCGTGAAATTTGGCACAAACATGGACCTTTTCAAGAAACTTTCTCACACCAAAATTTGGCTCATTTCATAGGTCTCCCTTTAAGTTATGACCACTCAAAGTTGCTGCAGAAAATTTTATTTTGCTTACATGTCTTCAATAAAATGGCCATAACTTTGCTTGTGATTGACGTAGATACATCTAGTTAAGAGGTTTGAAATGCTTATTAAATTCCCTTTCAGGTGATATATTATGTTTTATAATTGCTCAAAGGAAAAGGTCAAACCACAAAAATGTAGCTTTTTTCTTTGATCTTAGTTTTCAAAAATATATATTGTTTAATTAAATTTATTTTTGGTTTACATGTTGCTCTAATACCCATCATTCACCAATGTGAGTTTAAAGTTGGGACCAATAGTAGATCATGAGTTATAAGTGTTAATGTATAGCCTTGTAATCACTGCTGTTTGTATGGTTCAAATACGCAAAAACGCAATACGAATTGCAAGTAACTTTATATAATAGTACGTCACAATTATTTTATACATTGATGGTTTGTAAGTAAAGTTAACTTGTTTATGTTTTGTAAGAAAACCCAGTAAAAGCTTGTAATTAAATACATATACTCAAGTAATTTACCCCTTATCAAGCTTGTATATATTGTTTCTGATTATGACACCAAGTCTATTATATAGTAGTGAAATATTGAACTTGATGACATTTTCACTATCTACAGTAACTGCTACTGCTACTGTTAGCATTTAATGCTGATTGTTGATATGCAAGTCTGTATTTTGATACACAAATGTAGCTATAGTGGAAACTGTCTAAGCCAGTCAGGCCAATTTTTTTGGCCTTAATAATGTAGGTGGCTATTTATATAGTTTGATGTGTACAAATCTCTTACTTGAACAATTTAAAGTTGGCCCTTAATAGAAAGGTGGCCTTTCATTACAGGCGGCTGCTACGACAAGTTCCACTGTAATTTGAAACACTTACAAATAAAACAATGTTACGTATCTGCATTCACACAGGCATGAATGTTTCAATATTGTAATCTACTAGAGCTTTTCTAACAAGTAGTAATGAATGACTGATGTAGTATTAACAGTCTTTTCAATTTATACCTTCAAAAATTCAATTGTGTACTGATATCAATGTATCAAGTTTCCATGTGAATGATTGTAGAGACTGTCATGCAATATGCACCACTTTCAGTCTCAACTTTTACTGTAAAGCTCTGATTTAACTTTGAAGTTAGTTGCGTTGACCCTTTCTTTAATGACCCTTTCTTTAATCGATTGTTGATGTATTTCACTTAAAGCTATAGATATGCATCAGTGTGCAATTGCTGTAGTGAACCTTCGTACAATGTAATTTCTATGGAAAATTTCTATGATTCTATGATTCTCAATTGTAGAATCAAATTATGAGCTACATTGCTATTTTCATTATGATACAGTTGATGTATGGAGTATAAGCTAGTCACCTTAGGGCCAAAATTTCTGGGCCTTAATGTGCAGGTAGCTGCTTAATACATTTGCATAAGTGTATAGCAACAATTTAAAGTTGGCCTTATTGGAGTGGTAGCCTTTCTATACAGGTGGCCACTTTCCACTCTATTCCATCAAATTTTTAATTTAACGAGGAAGACAATGCATAGTGGTTTTAGAAGTGTACATTTTTCCAGCAAAGGCAGCATTTATAGGTTCAAACATATAAAGGTGGCCTTTAAGTGGCCATGCAGTAGTAGGCTTTCCCTTTCAAAGTATGATTCAAAAGTGATATACAGTGTAACATATCTTAGCGGCTACCTTAAAGGCCACCTTTTTATAAGGGCCAGCTTAAAATAGAATATTATTTCTACTCTAATGTAACTATATGAAGCAGCTATCTAGGTATTAAGACCAAGAAGCTTTGGATATCACTAAGACATGGCATTTCGATTCCACTTTACATGTACATATGTATGAATAACTGTGTCGTGTGCATCCATTATACACACGTATAAGATTGGAAACTATCATCATAATCTGTGGCTGAATATTATTGTACAGTAAGTAAAATAGTTGGAATATCATTAGTTGTACAGTAAATCTCTTATAAATACAGCTACCTCTATAATAAGACCACCTATATTTTATAGGACACTGAACTACAGCAAAAAACATAATCAGTGATTCCTTTATTAGGCAGCCTTATTATTGCTCCAACTTTCTTAGCTTTAAAAGTGGCTCTGTTAGTATGGTTTCACTGTAGTGAGTCTTTGTCAATACAAACCCTAACTATTTTAATGCATAAATGATTTTTGACATGCTAATATAAGGTTACTTGCAATTGGTATTGGAAATTACACTGAAAAATACCATACAAACAGCAGTGATTACAAGGCTACACATTAACACTTATAACTCATGATCTACTATTGGTCCCAACTTTAAACTCACAGTGGTGAATGATGGGTATTAGAGCAACATGTAAACCAAAACTAAACTTAATCAAAGAATACATATTTTTGAAAATTAAGATCAAAGGAAAAAGCTACATTTTTGTGGTTTGACCTTTTCCTTTGAGCAATTATAAAACATAATATATCACCTGAAAGAGAATTTAATAAGCATTTCAAAAATCTAAACCAGATGTTTCTACGTCAATCACAAGCAAAGTTATGGCCATTTTATTGAAGACATGTAAGCAAAATAAAATTTTCAGCAGAAACTTTGAGTGGTCATAACTTAAAGGGAGACCTATGAAATGAGCCAAATTTTGGTGTGAGAAAGTTTCTTGAAAGGGGCCACGTTTGTGCAAATTTCATGAAAATTGAAAGGGGTCCAGATTTTTTTTTGTTGATTTGGTATGGAATGACCCAGGGGTCATTCCATACCAAATCAACCAAAAAAAATCCGGACCCCTTTCGATTTTCATGAAATTTGGCACAAACATGGACTCTATCAAGAAACTTTCTCATACCAAAATTTAGCTCATTTCATTGGTCTCCCTTTAAGTTATGACCACTCAAAGTTTCTGTTGAAAATTTTATTTTGCTTACATGTCTTCAATAAAATGACCATAACTTTGCTTGTGAGTGATGTAGAAATTTCTAGTTTAGAGTTTTGAAATCATTATTACATTCTCTTTCAGGTGATATATAATATTTTATAATTGCTCAAAGGAAAAGGTCAAACCACAAAAATATAGCTTTTTCCTTTGATCTTCATTTTCAAAAATATATATTCTTTAATTAAATTTATTTTTGGTTTACATGTTGCTCTAATACCTATCATTCATCACTGTGAGTTTAAAGGTGGGACCAATAGTAGATCATGAGTTATAAGTGTTAATGTGTAGCCTTGTAGTTACTGCTGTTTGTATGGTATTTTTACAGTGTAATTTCTAATACCAATTGCAAGTAGCCTTATATTGGTATGTTAAATATCATTTATGCATTAAAATAGTATTGACAAGGGCTCACTACAGTGAACCCATATTAACAGAGCCACTTTTAAAGCTAAGAAAGTTGGAGCAATAATAAGGCTGCCTAATAAAGGAATCACTGATTATGTTTTTGCTGTAAGTTCAGCGTCTCCAATCTTATATGTGTGTATAATGGATGCAAACGACAGTTATTCATACATATGTACATGTAAAGTGGAATTGAAATACCATGTCTTAGTGATATCCAAAGCTTCTTGGTATTAATACCTAGATAGCTGCTTCATATAGTTGCACTAGAGTAGAAATATCCTATTTTAAGTTGGCTCTTATAAAAAGGTGGCCTTTAAGGTAGCCGCTAAGGTATGTTACACTGTATATCACTTTTGAATCATACTTTGAAAGAGCAAGCCTACTACTGACCACTTAAAGGCCAACTTTATATGTTTGTACCTATAAACAATGCCTTTGCTGGAAAAATGTACACTTTTAAAACCACTTACTCGTCAGAAATTTGATGGAATAGAGTGGAAAGTTACCACCTGTATAGAAAGGCCACCACTCCATAAGGGCCAATTTTAAATTGTTGCTATACACTTATTGCAAATGTATTAAGCAGCTACCTGCACATTAAGGCCCAGAAATTATGGCTCTAAGGTACCTGACTTTAACTCCATACATCAACTGTATCATGATAAAAATAGCAATGTATATAGCTCTTTTATAATTAGAATCACAGAAATGTTCTATAGAAATTACATTGTAGAAAGGTTCACTACAGCAATTGCACACTGATACATATCTATAGCTTTAAGTGAAATACATTAACAATCAATTAAAGAAAGGGTCAAGGCAATTAACTTCAAAGTTAAATCAGAGCATTATAGTAAAACTTGAGACTGAAAGTGGTGCATATTGCATGACAGTCTCTACAATCATTCACATGTAACTTTGATATGCAATGAAATCCAGCAGCGGAGCAAGTAGTTGATATGAGGGAGGCTGGGCTGACCCAGACTTATTTCTATAGTTTGGTAAGGTGAGACCAAAAAAAAAAAAAAAAAAAAAGGTCACAACCAACTGACAAGAGCTTTCTACCTCACCAGCTACCATTTCTAGCTGATAAACTACATAAAAATCCTTACATAGCTCACTACACACTGATCACTTTATTAGAGTGACTGCTCTATTAGAGTATCTCGATCTTTATCACAGTTTTCAACCCCACTCCAAGAAAGATAATTTCTGTGTGATATCATTCTGAGGGGGGGCTTCAGCCCCCTAGCCCCCCCTTTCCACCGCCTATGATGAAATCTGATGCATTGATATCAGTACACAATTGAATTTTTGAAGGTATAAGTTGAAAAGACCGTTAATACTGCATCAGTCATTCATTACTACTTTTTAAGAAAATCTCTAGTAGATTACAATATTAAAACATTCATGCCTGTGTTAAGAACAAAGAATGCAGCTACATAACATCATGTTTTATTTGTAGTGTTTCAAATTACAGTGGAACTTGTCTTAGTGGCCACCTGTAACGAAAGGCCACCTTTCTATTAAGGGCCAACTTTAAATTGGTCTAGTAAGACATTTATACACATCAAACAATATAAATAGCCACCTGAATATTAAGGCCAAAAAAATTGGCACTGACTGGCTTAGATAGTTTCCACTATAGCTACATTTGTGTATCAAAATACATACTTGCATATTAACAATCAGCATTAAATGCTAACAGTAGTAGTAGCAGTTACTGTAGCTAGTGAAAATGTCATCAAGTTCAATATTTCACTACTGTATAATAGACTTGGCGTCATAATCAGAAACAATATATACAAGCTTGATCAGGGGTAAAATACTTGAATATATGTATTTAAGTAGCTATAAGCTTTTACTGAGTTTTCTTACAAACATAAACAAATTAACATTACTTACAAACCAACAATGTATAAAATGATTGTGACATAGTATTATATAAAGCCACTTGCAATTGGTATTGCATCTTTGCATACTTGAACCATACAAACAGCAGTGATTACAAGGCTATACATTAACACTTATAACTCATGATCTACTATTGGTCCCAACTTTAAACTCACAGTGGTGAATGATGGGTATTAGAGCAACATGTAAACCAAAAATAAACTTAATTAAAGAGTATATATTTTTGAAAATTAAGATCAAAGGAAAAAGCTACATTTTTGTGGTTTGACCTTTTCCTTTAAGCAACTATAAAATCAAGACACATGCACGGTAGTGTGTCGTGCGGCCCAAGAAACTGGCGCGCCACACCCGTGAGTATATTGACAGGAAGAACGAAAACGTCATTTTCACACATTTGTATCTCGGTGATCACTTATCTGATTGGAACCAAATTTGCTACACAGTTGCCCGCCAGCCAAGGGAGTCTACATTCCAAATTTGAAGGAAATCGCTCCAGCCATTTCCGAGATACGAGCTGCCAAAGTTTCGTTTTTCTTTCTTCGTTTTTTTTTCTTCTTCGTCTTTTCGCACACTTGCAAAAATTGCTATCAAGACACACGGTAGTGTGTCGTTCGGCCCAAGAAGCTGGCGCGCCACACCCGTGAGTATATTGACAGGAAGAACGAAAACGTCATTTTCACACATTTGTATCTCGGTGATCACTTATCTGATTGGAACCAAATTTGCTACACAGTTGCCCGCCAGCCAAGGGAGTCTACATTCCAAATTTGAAGGAAATCGCTCCAGCCATTTCCGAGATACGAGCTGCCAAAGTTCCGTTTTTTTTTTCTTCGTTTTTTTTTTCTTCTTCTTCGTCTTTTCGCACACTTGCAAAAGTTGCTATAACAAGCAAACGCGTACTCCGATCGCCTTGAAATTTGGCACACAGAAAGGGAGTCCAACGGCGAATCCTAGCATCAAATTTGGTACAAATCCGATGAATGGTTCAGGAGTTATGACCGATTATTCGCGTAAAACAAGATCGATTTGTTGTCACGCCTACAGGGTAAACCGCTTCATGGAATGAGTTGGAAATTGCTATGTAGATGGAGTAACCATCGTAGGAGTGCCTTTTGGTGGTTTTAAAGGAATCGAGATAAAGACCACGGAGATATGACACAAAACCCAACCTGTGTCACAATTACGCGATCGATTTTTATGAATAAAAAAGTATTAGTTTTCACGCCTATTAGGCAAACCGCTTATAGCAATGAGCTGAAAATCGGTGTATAGCTGGAATAATCTTCATAGAAAGTCCTTGCAGTAGTACAGAAGAATCGGATTACAAACCACTGAGTTATGATTGGAAAGCCAACTCCGTGTAGCAAATGCGAGATCGAGATACTCTAATAGAACAGTCACCCTAATAGAGCATTCGGCTAATTTATTTATTCCATTATAGAATTTTATTACATCACAAGTTATTCTGTAGGGAGTTCAGCTGCAAACAGTTAATCTTATAGACAGTTCAGCAAGAAGACAGTCACCATGTGGAGAGTTATGCAAATATATCACTATAGAGATTCAGAACATTACAAGTCACACTGAAGAAAGTTCAGCTATAAACAAGTCATGCACTGTGTAGAGAATTCAGCTACAATTAAGTCACTCTCTAGAGAATTCAGTTACACAGAATTCAGCTACACACAAGTCACTGTGGAGAGAGTTCAGCTACAAACAAATTACCCTTTAGAGTGATCAGCTACAAACAAAACACTTTGCAGGGTGTTCAGCTGCAACAAATCAACCTTTAGAGCGATCAGCAATGAACAAATCTACCTGTAGAGAGATAAGCTAGAAACAAATCACCCTGTAGAGAGTTCAGCTACAAAAAATCACCCTGTAGAGACATCAGCTAGAAACTAGACACAATGTAAGGAGTTCAGCTACAAGCAATCACCCTGTAGAGAGTTCAGCTACAAAAAATCACCCTGTAGAGACATCAGCTACAAACTACACACAATGTAAGGAGTTCAGCTACAAATAAATCACCCTGTAGAGAGTTCAGCTAAAACAAATCAACCTGCAGAGAGATCAGCTACAAACAAATCACCTTTTAGATAGTTCAGCTACAAACAAATTACCTTGTAGAGAGATCGGCTACAAACAAATCAACCTGCAGAGAGATCAGCTACACACAATTCAACTTGTATAGAGATCAGCTACAAACAAATCACCCTGTAGAGAGATCAGCTACAAACTAGACACAATGTAAGGAGTTCAGCTACAAGCAAACCAACCTGTAGAGCGATCAGCTAGAAACAAATCACCCTGTAGAGAGTTCAGCTACAAACAAACCAACCTGTAGAGCGATCAGCTAGAAACAAATCACCCTGAAGAGAGGTCAACTACAAAAAATCACCCTGTAGAGATATCAGCTAGAAAAAAATCACCCTGAAGAGAGGTCAGTTACAAAAATCACCTTGTAGAGAGATCAACTACAAACAAAACACTTTGCAGAGAGCTCAGCTACAAACAAATCAACCTGTAGAGAGATCATCTAGAAACAAATCAACCTGCAGAGTGATCAGCTACAAACAAATCAGCTTGTAGAGAGATCAGTTACACACAAATCAACCTGTAGAGAGATAAGCTAGAAACAAATCACCCTGTAGAGAGTTCAGCTAAAACAAATCAATCTGCAGAGAGATCAGCTACATACAAATCACCATATAGATAGCTCAGCTACAAACAAATTACCTTGTAGAGAGATCGACTACAAACAAATCACCCTGCAGAGAGATCAGCTACACACAAATCAACTTGTATAGAGATCAGCTACAAACAAATCACCCTGTAGAGAGATCAGCTACAAACTAGACACAAAGTAAGGAGTTCAGCTACATGCAAATTACCCTGTAGAGAGTTCATCTACAAACAAATCAACCTGTAGAGCAATCAGCTAGAAAAAAATCACCCTGAAGAGAGGTCAGCTACAAAAATCACCCTGTAGAGAGATCAGCTAGAAACAAATCACCCTGTAGAGAGTTCAGCTACAAGCAAAACACCCTGTAGAGAGTTCAGCAACAAAGAAACCACCATGTAGAGAGTTCAGCTGCAAACGAATCACCTTATAGAGAGTTCAGCTACAAACAAATTACCTTGTAGAGAGATCGGCTACAAATTAATCAACCTGCAGAGAGATCAGCTGCACTCAAATCAACTTGTAGAGAGATTAGCTACAAACAAATCACCCTGTAGAGAGATCAGCTAGAAACTAGACACAATGTAAGGAGTTCAGCTACAAGCAAATCACCCTTTAGTGAGTTCAGCTACAAAACAATCAACCTGCAGTGAGATCACCTACAAAAAAGCACCTTGTACAGAGTTCAGCTACAAACGAATTACCTTTTAGAGAGATCGGCTACAAACAAATCAACCTGTAGAAAGATCAGCCACACACAAATCACCCTGTAGAGAGATCAGCTAGAAACTAGACATAATGTAGGGGGTTCAGCTACAAGTAAATCACCCTGTAGAGAGTTCAGCTAAAACAAATCAACCTGCAGAGAGATCAGCTACAAATAAATCACCTTATAGACAGTTCAGTTACAAACAAATTACCTTGTAGAGAGATCGGCTACAAATTAATCAACCTGCAGAGAGATCAGCTACACACAAATCAACTTGTAGAGAGATCAGCTACAAACAAATCACCCTGTAGAGAGATCAGCTAGAAACTAGACACAATGCAAGGAGTTCAGCTACAAGCAAAATCACCCTTTAGTGAGTTCAGCTACAAACAAATCAAATTGCAGTGAGATCACCCACAAAACGCACTTGTACAGAGTTCAGTTACAAACAAATTACCCTGTAGAGAGATCAGGTAGAAGAATTCACCTTGTAGAGAGTTCAGCAACAAAGAAACCACCATGTAGAGATTTCAGCTGCAAACAAATCACCCAGTAGAAAGATCAGCTAGAAGAAGTTACCTTGTAGAGAGTTCAGTTACAAAGAAACCATCAAATAGAGAGTTCAGCTACAAAGAAATTACCCCATAGAGAGTTCAGCTACAAAGAAATTACCCCATAGAGAGTTCAGCTAGAATAAGTCACCTTGTAAAGAGTTCAGCTACAAAGAAACCATCATGTACAGAGTTCAGCTACAAAGAAACCACCATGTAGAGTGTTTAGCTGCAAAAAATCACCTGTAGAGAGTTCAGCTAGAAACAAATCACCCTGTAGAGAGATCAGCTAGAAGAGGTCACCTTGTAGAGAGTTCAGCTACAAAGAAACCACCACATAAAGAGTTCAGCTTCAAACAAATCACTCTGTAGAGAGTTCAGCTACAAAGAAACCGCCATGTAGAGAGTTCAGCCTCAAACAATCCACCTTGTAGAGAATTCAACTACAACAAATCACCCTGTAGAGAAGAAGTTACCTTGTAGAGAGTTCAGCTACAAAGAAACCATCATGTAGGGAGTTCAGCTACAAAGAAACCACCATGTAGAGAGTTTAGCTGCAAACAAATCACCTGCAGAGAGTTCAGCTAGAAACAAATCACCCCGTAGAGAGATCAGCTGGACAAAGTCACCTTGTAGAGAGTTCAGCTACAAAGGAACCATCATGTAGAGAGTTCAGCTGCAAACAAATCACCCTGTAGAGAGTTCAGCTACAAAAAAATCACCCTGTAGAGAGTTCAGCTAGACGAAGTCACCTTATGGAGAGTTCAGCTACAAAGAAACCATCATGTAGAGAGTTCTGCTACAAACAAACCACCATGTAGAGAGTTTAGCTGCAAACAAATCACCTGTAGAGAGTTCAGCTAGAAACAAATCACCCTGTAGAGAGACCAGCTAGAAGAGGTCACCTTGTAGAGAGTTCAGCTACAAAGAAACCATCCTGTGTATAGTTCAGCTACATTTCAAGTCACCCAGTAGAGAGATCAACTGCAAAAAAATATCCTGTGGGGAATAATGGGCATGTAATAAACATATGTATATAATTTGTATAATTACTAATAAAATCAAAAACAATTGAAGCATTAAAAATCTTCTTTAAGTTCTTTTCTTCTTCCTGTGGTAAAGAAAAAAGCACATGGCTTAAAAAAGCCCCAAAGCCAGCCATAGGCCGGCTTTGCAGTATACAAATACAAAAAGAAGTGATATCTAATCAAAAACAGCCAAGCTGTAAAAAAAGGAGCGGCCCCCAAAAAGGCCATGGTGAAAAAAGATGTGAAATCCAAGGTGGCGGCCAAGAAATGGCTGTGATGGTAGGTTAATGGTTACATTTTAATAACGACAATTCAGGTGAATTTTGTGCCGCTTGGTCTTGGCACCAAATTCACCTGAATTGTCGTTATTAAAATGTAACCATTAACCTACCATCACAGCCATTTCTTGGCTGCCACCTTGGATTTCACATCTTTTTTCACCATGGCCTTTTTGGGGGCCGCACCTTTTTTTACAGCTTGGCTGTTTTTGATTAGATATTATATATCACCTAAAAGAGAATGTAATAAGGATTTCAAAAATCTAACCCAGAAGGTTCTATGTGAATCTATTTTATTGAAGACGTATAAGCTTCATAAAATTTTCAGCAGAAACTTTGAGTGGTCATAACTTAAAGGGAGACCAATAAAATGAGCCAAATTTTGGTGTAAGAAAGTTTCTTGAAGGGGTCCATGTTTGTGCCAAATTTCACGAAAATCGAAAGGAATCCGGATTTTTTTTGTTGATTTGGTATGGAATGACCCCTAGGAGAAACTTACATCAACAACTTTCAGTGTGTTTATGGACAAACAATGCTAGGATGATTTTGTGATGTTTAGTTAGGGTGCTAAGACCGTTTTTTGGTGCACTTTTGAATAAAAGCATGAAACTTGTCACATAGTTTGTATGCATCATAAAGGTTATTTTTGATAGGGAGCCACCTAAGATTTGACCTTTGGTGACCTTTACACCCAATTTAATGCTTAAAAATGGTCAGTTTTTCATCTGTCTCACTTATAAATGGTTCAAAATCCACTAACTTGACATAAAATTAATGCTCTTGCTCTGAAGAGTACACTAACATTTAAAGAAAGTCCATAGCTTTTACTATTGCAAAGTTATAGCCATTTTATAAGAGCAAAAAGTAGCCCTATTTTCTCCAGCCCATGCACATCATGCAGTATGGTACTTATACATAGTGC
This sequence comes from Dysidea avara, assembly GCF_963678975.1. Taxonomy (NCBI): domain Eukaryota; kingdom Metazoa; phylum Porifera; class Demospongiae; order Dictyoceratida; family Dysideidae; genus Dysidea; species Dysidea avara. Next base: position 31,919,911 of record NC_089278.1, on the reverse strand, counting down.
AGATTTGTATTTCCAACATAATTATTAGATGCTGAGTTAGATATGTGATATTTTACAATTGTAAGGTGGAACCTGTTATATGTGACCACCTGTGTTAAGAGACCACGTTTCTATAAAAGTTAACTTCAAGATGTAGAATCAATGTACATTGTACAGTAAAACACATTGCATACTTGTCTACATAAGATAAAACACCTGGCTAAATGGTGCTAATGCCTATGGAATATAAAATAGCCAGTAGCTACACTTAAACGTGCAGTATACATTTAGTTGTCACCTGTAACAATGCCCCATGCATTCTATGTGTATCCTTCAGCTGTATTATGCAGTATATCAAGCATTATGTTGGTGTGTTGTGATTGGTAGTACAAGGAGCTAGCATTAAGCAGTACTTACTAACCTAGTGCAATAAGATAGTAAAGGAATTGGTAGTTTATTTACAATAGCAGTATACCCTAGCCAAACAGTATCTGCACATATTTATCACCCCTATTGACATTACACAGTAAACTGTACAATTAAGAAAACTACTAAGTTACTACATTCCAGACAATTTATTTTAAAATGTACAACATAAATAGTCACACTACTTTAATTTCGGACAAATATTATATATCAGTTACTGTATCACCCATTATTTGCTCAAAAACCTGTGTGGGGATGTTGGATTATCAAGCAATATCAGACCGTCAAAGTCTTATTCCATTGGTGCAACAAACAGTGTCAGATTACAGAGATATTCTGGATTAGATACAGGTGTTGAATTAGAGAGGTTTCACAGTAATAGCTTTAAAAATATAATAAGAACAATGCTTATGTAATATGTTATGTACTAATAATATACTGAGTTGCTATTGTATAGGATGGTTCTAAATATTCTTCAGTGATAGACAACTAAATATCAGTGATACTATATATTTGCGAGTTCATATAAAATCTAAATAGTCTATAGCAGAAATTTCTGCAATTGAAAACTTTAGTTTACAAAACACAAGTAATCAAGACACACGATAGTGTGTCGTGCGGCCCAAGAAGCCGGCGCGCCACACCGTGAGTATATTAACAGGAAGAAAGAAAACGCAATTTTCACACCTATGTAGCTCTGTGATCCCTTATCCGATTGGAACCAAATTTGCTAGATACGTGCCGCCCAGTTAGGGTAGTCTACATACCAAATGTGAAGAAAATCGCTCCAGCCATTTCCGAGATACGAGCGAACAAAATTTCGTTTTAATTTCTTCGTTTTCTTCTTCTTCATCATCATCTTCTTCATTTCGCACACTTCGCAAAATTCGCCATAAAACACGAATTCGTGCTCGGATTGGGCTGAAATTTGGCACACTTAAAGGGCTCATTAAGGCAGATCTCCGTACCAACTTTGATAGGAATCCGATGACCATTCACGGAGTTATTACCGATTATTTTCGTAAAATAAGGGCGAAGGTCTGTCACGCCTACAGGGTAAACCCCTTGGAGGAATCAGTTGAAAATTGATATGTAGATGGAGCAACCATCGTAGGAGTGCCTTTTTGTGGTTTGAAATGAATCGGGATAAAGACCATGGAGATATGACACAAAACCCAACCTGTGTCAAAATTACGCGATCGATTTTTATGAATAAAAAAACTATTAGTTTTCGTGTCTACCAGGCAAACCGCTTAGAGCAACGAGCTGAAAATCAGTATGTAGCTGGAATAATCATCATAGAAAGTTCTTGCAGTAGTACAGAAGAATCGGATTACAAATCACTGAGTTATGATTCGAAAGGCAACTACTTGCAGCAAAAGCGAGATCGAGATACTCTAATAGAACAGTCACCCTAATAAAGCATTCAGCTGCATGTATAATTTACACAGTTATATTACATTGCAAGTTATTCTGTAGGGAATTCAGCTACAAACAAGTCACCCTGTAGTCAGATCAGCTAGAAGAAGTTACATTGTAGAGAGTTCAGCTACAAACAAAGCACCCTGTAGAAAGATCAGCTAGAAGAAGTTACCTTGTAGAGAGTTCAGCTACAAACAAATCACCCTGTACAGAGTTCAGCTAGAAACAAGTCACCCTGTAGAGAGATCAGCTTACATTGTAGAGAGTTCAGCTACAAAGAAACTACCATGTAGAGAGTTAAGCTAGAAACAAGTTACCCTGTAGAGAGTTCAGCTAGAAGAAGTTACATTGTAGAGAGTTCAGCTACAAAGAAACTACCATGTAGAGAGTTCAGCTGCAAACAAATTGCCCTGTAGAGACAAACAAATCACCCTGTAGAAAGATCAGCTAGAAGAAGTTACCTTGTACAGAGTTCAGCTACAAACAAATCACCTTGTAGAGAGTTCAGCTAGAAACAAGTCACCCTGTAGAGAGTTCAGCTAGAAGAAGTTACATTGTAGAGAGTTCAGCTACAAAGAAACTACCATGTAGAGAGTTCAGCTGCAAACAAATTGCCCTGTAGAGACAAACAAATCACCCTGTAGAAAGATCAGCTAGAAGAAGTTACCTTGTAGAGAGTTCAGCTAGAAACAAATCACCCTGTAGAGAGTTCAGCTAGAAACAATTCACCCTGTAGAGAGATCAGCTAGAAACAAGTCACCCGTAGAGAGTTCAGCTAGAAGAAGTTACATTGTAGAGAGTTCAGCTACAAAGAAACTACCATGTAGAGAGTTCAGCAGCAAACAAATCACCCTGTAGAAAGATCAGCTAGAAGAAGTTACCTTGTAGAGAATTCAGCTACAAACAAATCACCCTGTAGAAAGATCAGCTAGAAGAAGTTACCTTGTAGAGAGTTCAGTTACAAACAAGTCACCCTGTAGAGAGTTCAGCTAGAAGAAGTTACATTGTAGAGAATTCAGCTACAAAGAAACTACCATGTAGAGAGTTCAGCAGCAAACAAATTGCCCTGTAGAGAATTCAGCTACAGACAAATCACCTTGTAGAAAGATCAGCTAGAAGAAGTTACCTTGTAGAGAGTTCAGCTACAAACAAATCACCCTGTAGAGAGTTCAGCTAGAAACAAGTCACCCTGTAGAGAGTTCAGCTAGAAGAAGTTACATTGTAGAGAGTTCAGCTACAAAGCAACTACCATGTAGAAAGTTCAGCTGCAAACAAATTTCCCTGTAGAGACAAACAAATCACCCTGTAGAAAGATCAGCTAGAAGAAGTTACCTTGTAGAGAATTCAGTTACAAACAAATCACCCTGTAGAGAGTTCAGCTAGAAACAAGTTACACTGTAGAGAGATGAGCTAGAAACAAGTCACCCTGTAGAGAGTTCAGCTAGAAGAAGTCACATTGTAGAGAGTTCAGCTACAAAGAAACTACCATGTAGAGAGTTCAGCTGCAAACAAATTGCCCTGTAGAGAATTCAGCTACAAACAAATCACCCTGTAGAAAGATCAGCTAGAAGAAGTTACCTTGTAGAGAGTTCAGCTAGAAACAAATCACCCTGTAGAGAGTTCAGCTAGAAACAAGCCACCCGTAGAGAGTTCAGCTAGAAGAAGTTACATTGTAGAGAGTTCAGCAGTTTAGCTACAAACAAATCGCCCTGTAGAGAATTCAGCTACAAACAAATCACCCTGTAGAAAGATCAGCTAGAAGAAATTACCTTGTAGAGAGTTCAGCTACAAACAAATCACCCTGTAGAGAGTTCAGCTACAAACAAGTCATCTGGTAGAGAGATCAGCTAGAAGGATCACCTTGCAGAGAGGTCAGCTACAAAGAAATCACCCTGCTTCATCTTTTCTTCTTCCTGTAGTAAAGAAAAAATGACAGGTTAAAAAACCCTAAAGCCGGCCATAGGCCGGCTTTGGGGTATGCAAATACAAAAAGAAGTGAAATCTAATCCAAAACAGCCAAGCTGTAAAAAAAGAGTGCGGCCCTGAGAAAGGCTATGGTGAAAAAAGATGTGAAATCCAAGGTGGTGGCCAAGAAATGGCTGTGATGGTAGGTTAATGGTAAAAATTTTAATAACAACAATTCAGGTGAATTTGGTGCCGCTTGGTCTTGGCACAAAATTCACTTGAATTGTCGTTATTAAAATTTTTACCATTAACCTACCATCACAGCCATTTCTTGGCCGCCACCTTGGATTTCACATCTTTTTTCACCATAGCTTTTCTCAGGGCCGCACTCTTTTTTTACAGCTTGGCTGTTTTGGATTAGATTATCTTCACTGTGATGATTCAATAAAAGTAGAATCCAGAAAGCTCAGTCAAAATGTGTGAATTCATACAAAACATGCATGCAGCTATAATTTAGTGGATCAAGAGTTTGCAAAATTCACACAAATTGTGCCTCGTATATAAACCCACCATTCAGAATAATGACCTGCATGGGCATGTAACCCATGGCAGTCAATTGATCTATCCCTAAGTATCATGCCTATTTAACATGTCAAATTGTTATACTTAATAACTACACTTTATGTAACAACTTCAAACAGGGTGTAGGATCAGGTGTCCTACAGACCTTCAGCACTTGTGGTAAAATATGCCACTATTGTCTCCTGCCCACGCACAATTTTGAAATATGCACAGAAAGAAGGTTTACTTTTTATTATTTTTATTAAGGCTTTACAGCACAAGTGCTGAAGGTCTGTAGGACACCTGATCCTACAGCCTGTTGAAATTTGTTGTGTTTGAAAAGGTGGAGAAAGGCAAAAAAATCCATGACTGGAATATTTTAGGCAGCCTCAAACCTGCAGCATCCGATTAATGTCCAAACACTTACAGGAATCTGCCAGGCAGCAGGATGTTCAATTTCATGTATATGTATCCATAGGAACTCTAGAGAGTGATTTATTATCTCAAAGTACCCCAGGTGGAACCAAATGGACATTATTAAGACTTTACAGTCAAAAATCATTGAAACTTTAGGACAGAATAAGCTATAGACTTTCTGTAAAAAAACAACTTATTCTTTAGGGCAAATGCTTCAATTTGACACCACGTTTGTGGGTTTTGGATCATACAAACATGACAAAACTGACAGTTTTTGAACATTAAATTGCCTGTAAAAGTCACCAAAGGTCAAATCTGAGGTGGCTCCCTATCAAAAAATAATTTTTGTCATACACACAACCTTTTTGCCAAATTTCATGCTTTTATCCAAAAGTGCACAAAAAGGCCCTTTTTAAAGGCTTACAAACCCTGACTAATTGGGCTCTACAAGGTTTGGATGATGACTTTTCCTTTTCCCCATAATTGTGCTTTCTTTTCTGTAGTTATAGTTTGTATTTGTTACAATTATTATAGCTTGTAGTTGTTATAGTCACAGTTTGTTTTGTAGTTTCATTGTGTAAATTATAATTAGTCATGGTTTTCCCCCTTTTTATACAACACAATGCCAATGAGTGAAATATTTTGTGTAATGTTTGAGCTCTTGTTTCATGATGAAGGAAGGTGCTAACTTGATAGCATTGTGATCCTAAAACAAGAGAAATTCAAAAAATCTTTTTGTTTCATCTAAGAAATGTAAGATATGAATGTTAGTCTGCCTCGCATTGGACAAGCGGTTCGCTATAGTTTTCCTCATGTTTTCACCTTCACCCTGGTTGTAGAATGGAGTCTGGAAGACAAAACTTTTCCAACAATGGATTTGCTTGTTCATGGAGAACCTGATGACATATATTGCACCTCAGTAGAGGACTGCATTCGTAAGTTATGACCATTTAATTAAGTGCCTGTAGTTTATTTTTTGTTGTACAAATTGACCACTTAGTAACGCTGTAACTTTAAAAGTTCTTGGCTTCTAGAGTCAAACCTTTGGTTGACCATTCCTTTGGCTATTTATATAAAGATGAAATAGAATTCAAAAAATACACTTAACATGTAGGGTTCTTGCAGATCTGGTCACAATTATTGGCGGCTGCTACTGTATGATTTTATTGACAAATGCAATTAATATTTTGTTCTTTGCATATACTGATTGAAAACACAATTTTAAATTGATATAAATTCGCAGAGGGATTTTTTGGACTTTGGATGTGTTTATCTATGAGAAAAGAGCTTTACAATGATACCAAACTTTCTTCTATACCATTGTTCCAGGTCACAAAGTTTCGTCTACCAGACTATTTATGTGGCCATCATACCCAAATTCTTCTCATGTTTAATCAAAAGCACACTTCTTTTAAGAGCTATACATTACTAGCAATACAAATTATGTCTATATAACTGTACCTATTGTTTAATACTGCTCCAGAAGAGAGGTACTCCTTTTTCCTCAAGAATTGTTAAAGAAATGGTTAGATTGTGTGTTGCTTCAAAAGTTTTACTAATTTATACTCAGAGTACTTTCTTCTGTGGCTATAATAGGTAGCTAATTCTTAATCAATGTATGGTTCTATTAAACTTGAGCTGACACTGATTTTGCAACCAAATTCAAAAGTTTAGTCTTGAATGTAGTTATATGAGTGTAATTATTGAGCCACCATTACTTACTAATGTTAAAATCTGTACCAGGTAGCTTCTGATATGACCCCATTATGGTTTTGCAGATGTAGCTAGGTTGATTTTGCAAAAGTAACTGTCACAAGTCACAATAACAATTTCAGAAAGCTCATAATTACTTTATACCAGAAGCAGAAGAATGCAGTGAAGCACAAAACTCTATAGTCACTACATAGCTAGTAGCTAAAGTAGTGTATTCCATTGACCAGATGTTTATGTAGCTATAGCCAAACTTTGGTGCTTAACGCTGTCCAATCATTAAAAGCGTCAACACTACTTTTTAATGGCCTACTTTATTCCATGGACTATACTATTAAAACTGATCTATAGTAGCACCTAAAAGTGCTAAACTTTGACTGCTCCAGTCAAAAAATAGCACCTAGAGGTGCTACCATAGCACTTCATTTTTAACAGTGGACTCAATGCATGGACTCACAGACTAGTAGACTCATGGACTGGGTTTGACATAGATTCTTAGTAATCAACTAACCAACTAATGCACATAACATCTGGGCACATCAGCAGAGCTGCCTGCCCAGTAATAATAAATAATTTTAATATGACTTGAAAACTTTTAAATCAAGTTATAGCTATTGAAATAATAAAACAAAAACATAATCTCAATGCATAAATTAGTACACATGTGTTGGGGGTGATAAGGGATTATCAGTTGATACTTTGTTACTTTCTTCTTGTGAACTAACTGTACCATATCCTGTAGTTGAAGTAGTCCAGTTAATACTGTCTGGCATCTGAGAAATGTCTGTGGCATGTTGGGATTGACAAATTTTCTGTACTGTGGATATTGTAGTACTTCTGACTTCCTTTGTAAACACACAAAATAGGAAAAAGTTTATTATTCCCTGTGAATTGTCTGATATTCTCTACATGGTAAAAAGAATTATTAATTACACATTACATTAAGTATTTTGTAGATGTCTCACTGTAAGAAAATGGATGACAGTGATGCCACCATTATTCATCTCGCTGGAGTTATCATGATGGATATAGAAGTATGCATCACACACAAAACTTGCTACACACACTAACATGAAGATGAGTGGAATTAGAAGAATCTTTCGCTCTACACTTCTGATAGGAGCAGCTGATCCAATAATGGAATACAGTGCATATCTTTCCCTCTATACATATGTACATAAATATAAATGAGTTCTAATTTATAATTAATGTAAAGTTTAATTTGTGTCAGAATAGATGTTCGCTTCTCCGCATGCAAAGGCCACACAGTGTCCCCTATTATTGAAATGATAGCCATTTAATATGAATTGTGAGTGTAAAAGACTTTTTCCATCAGATTCCCTTAGTGACTGTTTTATTACAGTACCTCAATCCACAATTTTACCCTTGTTTGGTGTTTGTTCTGTAGCGGCAACAGTTATGGTTACAGTTTATCCTGTAGCGCCATGGCTACAATTCACTCGGTAGCCATGTCAAAAGTTCAATACTTTTTTACACAAATAGGCAGTCATCCATAACACTAAATATTCATAGCAAACTTAGTACATGAGGTCACCTTTATTTTGAGAGTTATGCTTTTAGGCTTTATAAAAAAATTTGCAAAGTGTATAAACACAAGCCCTTAAACCCTTATAAAGATAAGATAATTTAAGCCCATATCTCAGGAATTGCCACAGCAAATTTGGGGTGCTGTATGTACCTGGTGGGCAGCCATAATGCAATAATGGTGTGCTTTGGAGAAGGGACCATGGAGGCATGCATTAGCGTAAATAACGCATTTTTTTATTCTTCCTTTCAACATACTGCATTGCCTTGAATTATTGTCAGTCTCATATAAATGTCTTAGTCACCAGGGTATGTAGTATCATAACCACAGTAAATGTCAAGTTCAAGTATTCATAGTTTTAGTAGACAGCACTTAAGCTTTCAGCATCACACCAGAAGCCATTTATAACTGTGCAGGGCCACCCAGAGAAATTAAGGGGCCCAGGACAAAGAGGTAAAGTGGGGCCCCATATATATCATGTTTTAATTTTATGTACATGTATGATTGGGTGTGAACATTCCATATGCATACTCAGCATGATGTATTGAAATATTTTGAAATCAACATGAGTTCTGAAATATATTTGTGTCAGAATGGATGTTCGTTTCTCTGCATAAACTTAGTTTTTAATACACTAAGTGTTGAAATATATTGTAATTGGCTGACCTTTCTACAGGGCAATTTTTGATCTCAGGGGGATCTAGACCACAAAGTTTTTAAAAAACATTGCAATGCGATTGAATTTTAGGGATACATATTTCAGGAACTCAATTTGTTTATATTCAAGAAGATTTATAAAGTTATAAATGGTAGTAGCAAATTATTGCAGCTATACAGCTATATTTGTTTTGCTTTAACTGCAAAGTACTAGATATTTGTGGTGTATGTTTGTTTTTCCCAAGGCCAGTACCTGCACAAAAGTCAAGCAGCACTATAGATACCTATTCTTAGTACATTCTGTGTATATATATATATATATGGGCGCAGCCAGGATTTTTTTAACAGGGCTTTCCAACAGCAGTATTATTGAGTTACCAGAAGAAGGGGTCTGGGAGTACAGCCCCCAGCTGCTGAGAGACTCAAATGGCTATATTTTATGCACAAATAGTACATTAATAAATTATAAGTGCCCCTGGGATGAAGCCAGTACTAGATAAAGCTACCTAGTGGAAACAGACAGCATAAGACATATAGACCTTATGCGTTCTAAGGCGTGGTCAGGCAAAAACCAGAAAAAAGTTACGGCTTCAAGTTTCACAATAGTTTACGAGAAAAGTGAGGGCAAAAGTGTCGAGCGTTCTATTGCAAAAGCCTTCCCTAAGCGGAATAATTTGCCATGCCGCAAGTATGTTATATACTTTTATCTAGTAACTTAATTTATACCAGCACTACTCTATCTTTCAGCACGATTCTTTTGTATTAACATTTAAAAAGTTTCCTAGGCATAGAATTAGGCTTGAGTCTATTATGCTCCAAAATTTCTGTACTATGCTTTTTGGCATTTCCCCAATTTTCTGCCTATTATGCTTGTATTTATGCTTTTCAAAAATGCATTGTGCTTTTATTTTGTGTATTTTTTCTGTGTGCAGAGAAGCTCTTCATATGATAGAATGTAAATGGAGAAGTGTCACTTCAACTGTAACATGCAATAATAGCAACAGCTTGAAATTGGGATTTGCTCCAGATTTTGTAGGCATATTAGAGCAGGGAATCTGGGGTCATATCTTTAGTCCCTTTGAACCTATAGACATTTTATTGTCTAATATCTTTGTAGTTTTGTATGCAAATAGAATATTATGTATCATTTCTGATTGATCTTCTGAGTTGTAGCTTTTGGTATTCAAAGAACAGCAACTGCTCAGTATAGTATGTAACTTGCATTTGCAGCATCATACCAAGAACATATTAGCTTCCTGTGGATAAACACTTAAATGGCGTGTTGCATGCAATGACTGTTCTATTAGAGTGTTTGACTGTTTTATTAGAAAATCTTGATCTTTTTGAGATATATTCCTGGTTTGATAATTAACCCCATGCAGTCTCACTACAGATCTGCAGAAACTTCACTATTGTCAATGTCCAGGCATACACTAGCTATCTGACTCAACACTAACTTTATTATCATCAGAGCTTGTATTGCATTGTCTTTCAATCAAGCTTCCAATAATCATAATCATCATATCACATTTCATTCAAATACAAATGATAAGACGTTTTATATAATACCAAATCCAATGATTGAACCTCAGCTAAGCCATGCCTTGGTACTAGTTGGCATATGACTACACATGTCCTATAAAACTCCAACCCACAATGAAAAGCATTCATTTCGTCTAGCATTGTACACTTGTGGTAAGTGCGTTTTTCTACTAGTTGTCAGGAATCATTTCACCATCCAAAAAAGGTTAGCCCTTGACTTTGTGACTGTTATAGCAGAATTTATACTTACGGTGGCGGAGATTTGCCTATTATGCTCCTGATTATGCTCCATTATGCCAGCATTATGCTTTATGCTTTTCATCCCCTATTATGCCAAAAATTATGCTGGCATAATCGACACAAGCCTACATAGAATGTATACGTATTTTGCCCTCAAAATGAAATAGCAGATGTGTTATTTTGATGACATAATAAACGGTGACACGCCTTAGCGCGCACATGGTCTATAGAGAGAGAAACATCTGTAATTCACACCATGAATCCACTGATACAAATGGAATGACTTACAATCAAAACATTATAACTACAAAATATACATATAGCATGGAAACAATTTGCATGCCCAAGTGATAAAATACTAGCAAACTCCACTAATTTAGTTCCTTAACATAACATACATGAAGATACAAAGCCTATGAGATATATACTTTGCTCCTAATTTTGCATACCAAACTCACAAGTATATACTTATGTTTGTATAATTGTTACTTACACGTTTCTTGTTTTTCAGCTTAATAGCAATAAACAAGCAAGGAATTATCAGTACAGCCAACGCCTGCCAAATTTTTATCCCAAACACAGCACCAATGGTTCGATTCCAATTGCTCTTCTTTAAATTGTTGCTGTAGTGATATGGGTGGTGGTGTGGAACACATTCTGTCTTGATTGCACAATTCAATGTTGAATAGGTAGGTTCAAATCCCAGCCAGTTGTGGAACAGTAACCACAATGAAATCCCCAATGGCATGAGCCATGCCAACACATAGTATATGTAAGCTAGTTGTGAAGCTCTTTTAATATTTTGATAATAGACGAGGGCAAAGAAGTGGATGCACACACAAACAGTCAGGAATATTGAGGCAAGAGTACCAATGATGCTCACGAACGCCTGGTACACACATACCTGACAATACACATGTGAATCATGATCTAAAAGATGTTTTTCACTGCAAGCCAAACTGTTGGCAGTAATATTAGTTCTCGTATTAGTTACATTAATCACAGTATTAATACTGCCGTTTTCTGTGTTGTTGGCAATTGCACCAGGGAGTTTGAACTTGCTTTCATAGTCTAGGAAAACGGACAAAAAGTTAGGAATTGTTACCATAAAGTTTGCAACAGCTAAATGCACTATGAGAAGCCTGGATGTCGTGCGAAGAGACTTGAATGTTACGTAGCTTAAAATTATCAGCACGCTCCCAACAATTGACAAGAAACTGACCACGCCTTGTACCACAGTCAGAGTAACGTTCACAGCGTGTGATCCAACTTCAGTATAAAACGCAGTACACTGACTGTCTTCTACAGGATCAAACATATCCAAGTCTTGACGGTCCTTTTAATCACGGCACCCTGGAGCTAGTCTCGCGTGGCCAGACCGCTTTTTTCCGTATATTGGGTGGGGAAAAAAGGGTCTGGTGCAACTCCAATAGCTGTTTACTTCTGAGCCGTCCCCACATTCCGGGGACGCTAATTGAATAACATTGGTCACAAAGGAGGTGCCATGACGTCAGTAAGTTAACTAGAGATCTGTTTATCCTTTAAACGAATCTTAATTTGCTCCGATGTCTCTTTTATAGCGTCTTGAAAGTTAATCCTCATCGTGTAACAAGACTCACAACCGGAGCAGGAGTGTAGGAATATTTTATAGTTTTACTGACGTCATGGCACCTCCTTTGTGACCAATGTTATTCAATTAGCGTCCCCGGAATGTGGGGACGGCTCAGAAGTAAACAGCTATTGGAGTTGCACCAGACCCTTTTTTCCCCACCCGATATACGGAAAAAAGCGGTCTGGCCACGCGAGACTACCCTGGAGCAGATACTGATGGGCGTGTATGCTGTTTGGGCGCGCGCACCATAGTCCCTCCCCCTGTAATAGCAGTTGGCATAGTGAGAACACCATTACATTAGCAATATAGCACCATTACATAATATCTGTGCTCTAGACATGCAACAAGTACATTTTTATAGAAATTAAAAAGTTGTAATAGCTACCTAGCCTAGAAGGAGATGGCCAAAGCCTTGACCTTTACTTCACAGAGAATCTCTTCTTTCTAAAGAATGGACAATCAATTCAGGCAACTATACTATTAATTTACTGTAGCTACTAAATTTTGGCTTTTAAACTGATCTATTTTTTCATTTGTCTGTCTGTCTGTCTGTAAATGCCATCTACTAGGGATCTGTGAGAAGGCTAAAAGTCTGTTACTACATGTACGGGCAGTGTTGGGCAAGTTACTTTTACAAAGTAACTAGTTACATATTACATGTTACTTGCAACTGAACTATTTAGTTACAGTTACATATTACCCTTAAAATAAAGTATATTACTTTGTGTCCATGTTGTGTCCCTCATGCGTATTTTGCCCATACGCGTATGGGATATCCCATATGCGTATACTCGTACGGGGTGCCTGTACGCGTATGGGATGCCCATACGCGTATGGGACGATGTTTTGAAATAGGTTCCATCTTACTATGCACGCCTAGATCTTGTCCAAATAGCTTTGTTGCACTACAAAATCACTGTTATCTAGCTGTAACTGAATGAATTGGCTAGACGATAAATGATTTTAGAGGCGCTTAATTCGCTATCGACAGCTTCAATGGGTTGACATGGCGTGGAGAGAAAAATGACTTTTATAGTTTTACTGGAACTTGCATGAAGGTGTAGTACACAGTCTATTGTATGTGAATAAAACAGTAAAGCTAGCTATAGCATGATATCAAGTTTAATATAATATTTATTCTTAATGCAAAACTAACTTATAGATAAAGCAGCTGGTATCCTGAATCCTGATTTGAACTATCAGCACTTAGAAGAGTTAAAATTGCAAAGGTGCAACAAATGCAGGAGTGTATAGCTAATGTATATAGCTAGCTATTCTGGAACATGTGGGGGACACCCCGAAAGGTGTACTGGGAACATCCTTTTTAACAGTGTGGGTCATAAACAACATTATAACTAGAGAAAATTACTTCATTGCATGGGGCAATTAAGTAATATGTAGCATCACCGATAGCAACTGCTGAGCAACAATACCTCAAGGAGCCATCCAAGCAGGAAGTGAAGTGGCTATCCAGTCAACAATCGAACATGCTCCTAGCAACCACTCACCCATGTGGCCTTTGCCACACATGCATAGGGCCGGGGCTGATCCAGGGAGTGGATGGGGTGGCTAGGCACCCACCTTGCTTGGCCTGTGAATTGCATAGGCATGCCTTTACTTCCTGCCAAAAAATAATAAAATACTGTGGCTATGCATTTACATACTAGTTTCATACCATTGACAGCATGTAGAGGAGAAGTGAGTCTATATAGCATAGGCAGTTGGTAGTAAGAATAGTTAAACAAATCCTAGACTTAAAAGATTTTCTTCTATAGTTTTAATCTCAGGAAGGTAGATATTCAAAAATTGGGAAGAATGCCCTTTTATTCCTAGCAGGGCATGCTGTGCAGTATGCTAGCCTACAGTGTACTAAGAGTACACTGTGACTCATCATGTGTTTATCTAGACTGTAAGTCGTACACCAGCCATGGATATGGTCAGTAGCTATCACCACCCTCATTATCTGATACATTGATCATGCTCGAGTCCTACTAAAACTCACTTTCATTTTGTCCATGTATATATTATGTATAGAAGAAGAAACCATCATTAATAATTGTTGAGAAAACACGAATGACTGATTACAAACAAATTATATTATATTGTGTACAAGAGAATGTGTCCTCGGACAACATGCGACCACATGTCTGACCAACAGTGGACAGCAGTGGGCATGGCAAGGAAAAAAATTAAATTACAAAACTAAAGTTACAGGTTATATTATATACAGAATTAAAAGCAGTCTGGGTTGATTATATATTTTATGTAGATTCTACACTTCTATTCTCTCAGCTTGAACTTGGACCAGCCACCTCCCTTCATAATATTATGAACTCTTGATAATATATATTTCTGTATCAGTGCCTGATACATGCTCTCTCTATAATTTTAACACCTCTCTTTTGATCTCTTTGCTGCTCGCTTTACTGAGCTTATTTGCCGCCACAAGTGCTGATCATAGGCGGCGGAAAGGGGGGGGCTAGGGGGCTAAAGCCCCCCCTAGGTCTGCTGAGGGGGGCTTAGCCCCCCCTCAGAATGATATCACACCGAAATTATCTTTCTTGGAGTGGGGCTGAAAACCGTGATAAAGATCGAGATACTCTAATAGAGCAGTCACTCTAATAAAGTAATCAGTGTGTAGCGAGCTATGTAAGGATTTTTATGTAGTTTATCAGCTAGAAATGGTAGCTGGTGAGGTGAAAAGCTCTTGTGAGTTGGTTGTGACCTTTTTTTTTTTTTTTTTTGGTCTCACCTTACCAAACTATAGAAATAAGTCTGGGTCAGCTCAGCGGAGCCCCCCCTCATATCAACTACTTCCTCCGCCGCTGGTGCTGATGCATGCAATCCTATAGTGTTTGCTAGCAGTATAGTTTATGACCTGAGAGTATCACCTGAGAGTATCGAGTCCCGCTTGAATGCCGTGATGGATGATAAAATTTCCGTGGAAAGGGTTCGGAGAGAATTTAACGAGTTCCTAGCTAGCCAGGCCGCGAAACGTTCTAATTCTTTGTTTAACCGTGAGAAATTCGATTTAATCAAGGCCACCTTGCTTGAAGGTAGCTAAGCGGCTGTGTAGTATAGGCTGTAGTTCAATGTTCCTCTTTCGTTCGTACATTAGACCACTCTGGTCACGGAGCTGAAGATGGCTCGGAAGATGGTGGTGATTCCAAGGACGATTACGAAATTAAACCAAGATTTAGGCAGTACGTCAAGGAGAAGCAGTTTGAACTGAAAGATTTTCCGCAGATTGGATTAAATAATGCTGTGATCGTTCCTACAAAGAGCAAGAGCATGGTGAGTTTAACGCGGCCGCGCGCTCCTTCAACACCGCGCATGTCGGTGGCATTAACTATGGAGTATGCATGGGTACTTGACAGTCTGTCTCAATATTATACCCTGTTGCAATTGGAGAAATAAGTTTTTAACGCAAAATATATCAGACCCTTTCAATGTGTGAGTGGCTAAATCTTTTTAATATATATTATGTAGCTGCCTATAAAATTTGGAGATATATAGCTATATAGCTATTTTCACATGTATGCATGTCTCATTAATATATATAGGTTGCGGCCAATTCTCTGTTTGAAGGCTATAGAAGAGTAGTAAAAACAGATGATATATTTGATATCATCCAGTCTGTTCATGAGAAAGGCACGGCACACTCGGGTGTTAGGAAGACTTATTCAGTGGTATGCATAATAGTATAATATAATTATATGAGTGTTATTAATAAATCAGCTAGCATTAATGCATTAACTATGTACACTCCCTAGCTGCTATTGTCATTATTGCATCATTAAAAATGCACATTTTCACTGTATGTGTAAGCGGTATAAGCACTGCCACACAATAATTTTCATTCTTTCGCCTGAAGATTTCGTCAAACTACGAAGGGATAACACGAACTTGTGTAGAGGAATATTGCAGACTGTGCCTCACTTGCTCTTGTAAGAAGCCTCAATTAACAAAAGCTCCTTTGAAACCCATCATTTCAAAGAGATTCCATGTTCGTGGACAGGTAAATAATATTGCTTTTATATTCCATTTATGCAGGAATAACATAATAAGTGTATTATATATATATACTTCATATTGTAGATTGATTTGATTGACATGTCAAGCATTCCAGACAGCAACAACAGATGGATTGGTCATTACAAAGATCACTTTAGCAAGTTTTCCATTCTATGGGCACAATCTAGGAAGTGTGCTGCAGAAACTGTTTTGTGCTTGCAACGATATGTTTTCGCATACCTTGGGGTACCTAAGATACTCCAATCTGATCATGGTCGAGAATTCAATAATGAGGTTGGAAAGACAACTGTCTAGGTGCATGCTGTATTTTATGCATTCCTTTATAGCTTTTTGAGACAATTGTTCATGAGTGGAGTCAAGAGACAATTTTAATTCGAGGTAGACCAAGGCACCCCCAATCAAATGGGTGTGTTGAAAAAGCTAACAGAGTGGTGAAACACATGCTCACTTCACTCATGGCTGACATGAAGACAACAGAATGGGTTCAGTTTCTTCCCAGAGTTCAATGTAAGTTTTATTTAAAACAGGTGCTATTGATGCCAATTATTGTATATAATTTTGTTTTTCCAGTTACAATCAATAAGCAACCACATGCGACCATTAAAACATCACCATACCAAGTGGTGTTTGGTCTAGATCCATCTTCTGAACCCATGAAAGGAATGTGTTTGGCAGAAGAAGAGACCATTATTATGGATCCTCCCACAGAAACTGATGATTTGACAGAGCTAGGTAACACAGATTCTTACTCTGATCCGGTGACCAAGGCTACGCAACCTGAAGTGGCCAAGGCCAGAACCTGTGTTGGTGACACAGAGTTCAGACAGCAGACACCTATCATTCCAGCAGGTATAAGGGGAATGATTTAAAATTGCCATTGCAGCTGCTTTGTTTGTTATTAATGCAGAAAATGAAGACAGGCACCATGAAGTTAGACAGTTTGCAAAGAAAAACATTGCAAATTCAGCTGCTAAAATGAAGAAACTTTATGATAACAGCAAAAGAATCAAGGCTGTAAAATTTAAAATTGGGGATGGTGTGACTGTAAGGATTCCACGACATGACAGAGGTGTAGGTGATTTGAGAAGAATACCAGGAGTTGTGGTTGCAAAACAACATGGGTCTTACAAAATAAGAACTGAGTATGGACTTTTGAAAGGAAGATGTCGAACTGACCAGCTTCAGAAGTGCTTTCATGCAACAGTACAAACCACTGGGTGGGAAGATGATCCCACAATAGCACTGCGATCGGCTGCAAAAAAATTCAATCGAAGGAAAACTGATGTTTCACACTGCAATTGCAAATCTGGTTGTGTAAATGGCAAATGTGTATGTTTCAAAAGCAAAGTAAAATGCACAACATATTGCCACAAAGGGACAAGATGCAAGAATTCAGTCATTGGTATGAATAGTAGTTATTTTTGTGTAGTATAATATAATTATATTCCACTTTGACAGCAGATGATTCTAGCATTGATGATAGTTGCCCATTGAACACTGAGACCGGTGAACAAGCTAATGAGAATCGTACAGGAAGCACCTCAGTGAAGACAAAACAAATTGGCAGTGATAGCTTTCCAGTGAAGAGGGAACAGGTTGACCTAGAGCCATCATACAGCAATGCTCGGGATGGATGTGAGCACATATGCATACAATAACTATCATGCCAGACATGATATTACAGCTACATATAGTTACAATAGAACCTGTCTCTAAAAATAACTTTGTAATAAGGACAAAAAATATTAGCCCCATGAGTTCTGGTCCACATAAAAATTAATATGTGACCCAGTCTGACAAAATCAGTGTATATCCCGAAAATACACATGTTTACTGAATTTTGTCTATCTCCATCACTGTATTTGACCTAGAATAATTCTGTAAACTTCATTAAAATTGTAAGCAATTTTTACATAAGTGGTTAAACGTTTATGTGGATGCTAGCTATAATCATGGACAAAGTAATGTAGCTTCAAGCATTTAAAAGTAGGTCAAATTTTGACAGGCTATAAGAGACTGATTTTGTCAGCCCAGGTCACATATTGGTCAAACTCTTGGTTCCAAATGGTAGAGGGTACACTGCATGTACTATGTTGAAGTGAGATGCATTGAAACATCTGCATGGACATGCACACAAAATATCTTTAATGCTCCCCATACATAGCATATTTGTCATGGATATGTCTAAGTAAATGTACATGCACGGGTAGATCATCGGTATAAGATGAATTGGTACAACAGGTAGTTCTGGGGTCCAGGGAGTAGAAGAAGAAGAAGCCAGTAGTATGTCAGTAGAAGAAACCAGCCCTAAGCTTGAAGGTAAGAAATAAATTCAATCATGTAGGTGTGTGTTAATCTGCATGGATTATACATTTTAGGGGGTCATGAAATTTTCAGCAATGAAGATATTCCACCAGGGAACAGCTTTCAGTTTGACAAAATCGTGAAACTTAGCAAGAAGATGAAAACTATTATACAGAACCATCCATCGTTTTTGTTTAAGCCATGTGGGCCTGCCCATGAATACATATCTAACAGTCTCAAAACCAACTTACCAGCTGCATTTCTGCACAGCTATGTTGTAGATAACTATGAAGACCAGAAATGTTTGAAGGATCTTTGCTATGCTCACAAGGAACCAGTTCCAATCACAATTGTGCAAAAGTTTACCAACAAAATGTATGATTTGAAGGATGATGTAGAGACAAACAAACAAACAGCCGACTTATTGAATCAAGAAGAGCCTACAATGGCTAATGTACTTATTGACTATTTCCACTTGCACAAATCCCGTAAGGATATTTTGTAGGCTGTAACTACTTTTCTCTATCTACACTTTTCATTCATTCATTTTCATCTTTATTTTGCAGGAGGGGTAGTTCATCAGTATTGTCCTAATTCATCAGATGAAGAAGTTGATGAAAATGATTATCAAACCGAAGGTTTTGTGCCCGGTATATCATCTGTCTGCATAATATTGCTATCATGCAGGCCAATTAATGAGAATCAGAAACAAAACCCAGATGCTTTTTGAAGCGAAGTTTGGTAGTTACAAAGTTTACGACGAGGGAATTCTGTCACTGATCGACACCAATGGATGGGTTACTGATGAAGTACGTGCTTGTAAACTTTATGCAAGCAAGCATATATGTATATATGTTGTATATAGGTGATAGCATCTTATCTACTATACATGATCCGTGCCAACAAAAAGGTTAGAGATAATACATAGAAAAGTCTAGTGCATATGAATGTATGCATTATGTGCATGCTCACTTCCAAACACAGGAAGAAGAAATATTTATCATGGACGTGTCTGCAGTGAATGACATTTGTAATGGGACGTATATCCTTAAGAAGAAAGTTTTAAGCAATGTATGAGTTGGTACTTTACGAGGACTTACAGACACCTGTATACATATATTTCTGCAGGTTGATTTGTCTCATTACAATGCCCTCATTGGACCTTACTGCTACCAGAAGATGCACTGGATATTGGTGGTCAGACATATTTGTACATTTATATCTTTATAGCTACTATTTCTTTAGATCATCGAACCAAAGAATGGAAAGGTTCTCTACATTGACCCAAAGAAGTATGAAGAAAGAGATCATAGACTAATACAAAGGATAAGAAAAAACTGGAAGTTAGTACAGTTAATATTTTGCACACATAGTTAGTTAAGTATGTATACACATTAATTTGCATATCAACAGGAACACATTCTTTGAACTCCCTGGCTATTTGCATATAATCCCTGGCTATTTGCATATAATTCTCTTGCAGCGCTTACAGCACCTATCAATATTGTGGTGGATATTGGCCAAAGAAGTATGTATGGGAAGTCGTTACGCCTCCACACAGTATACAGGAAGACAATTCGTCTTGTGGAGTTTATGTTATGAAGGTATGGCCTTAAGTATATTCTGCAACACAACATAAAGAATTTCTAAAATAGTTTGCTGAACAATATTTAAGACATTTACCAATGAACATCCATGCTGGAACAGTTCACGATTTAAGAATAGAGATGGCAAAAGAAATACTTAACAATTCAGGTAAACAAGCAGTTGTAAGGTACTTATGAGTGTTGTTAGCAATCTATTTGTTTGCAGAACCCATAGAAGAGCATTGCAGGACCTGCTCATTCACTGCTACTAAAGCACAGGATTGGGTAAGTGTTGTTTGCTCTTTGTTTCATTGACTATCAGCTGAATATATACGTAGATTGGCTGTGGAACATGTGAATCGTGGTACCACCTGAATTGTGTCAACAGGCACATTAGCATTAAGTTGAATCCAGAGGATATACCTATAGTTAACTTTATTGGACCATGCTGTTCTACTGGTGCAACCTATGTAATTGACTTTATGTAATCATGGTTAAATATTAATGTATGGCATATTATAATTTATAAAATTGTGTTTGGTCCCCAGCGAACATGCATGGTGTAGAGCTAGCACTGCTACTGCTTAGTGCAGAGTAGATATTATGATTATGTGATCCTATGTCAGAAAATCAGTCGATTTTTAGTAGTTTTATATACCGTTAAGTGGATGTGTAAACTTCAGTCTCACTTACGCTTGCGTTAACTAGTTGAAACGAATCTCTTGGACTGAACTCTGTGTTAGTGCATGGGTATTATGTTAGCTGTGTTGTTTGCTTTTGTTTGTAAAGCTTTACAGTGACCAGCTGCACTGAAGGTCTGACAGCACTATTATGTTATAAGTATGTAGTCTTAGTCCATGTCTAATTTATATGCATTAATTTATGACCTGGCTTGTTATAGCTAATAATAATTATATTGATTCATGGAATTGCAGCTTTCAATCGATTTTAATGATTTACCCGGTACTGCATGTTGTGCTATATATGCACGAAGTGCATGTAGCTATTTATACTAACTTACCATAGTTCTGCTTACACAATAATTCACATTAATTTCTACCCAGCATGCATTTGACCACTGGTATATGTCCAGTCACATAATAGAATAGCTAGATATTTATGGTGTGCTATATAAATAATTTGCTATTTATCTATTATACTGGACAGGCAGACTGACATGCCCATCGCTACTCCATTAAGAACAATTAGTAATTATAGATTATAGAATTAATACTCAAATTGAGTTTGTACATTGCAAATAAATAAATAAGTAAATATTTTACTGGACAGGCAGAATGATGCCTGATTTGTTCAAGGGACTCGTGACTAGCTAGCCCAAAAGGTTGCTAGATTACTCAAGAAGTTCATCCGATTTAATCAACATATGCATGCTCCACATGATTTGAATGGTGAAGGCCAGATATATGATACATGCAGCACATAGCAGCTTATAGCATGGAGAAGAAACGTGCGCGAAGTACTATGAGGCAAACAAATAGCTAGCTAGCTAGCTACAAATAAGCGCGACAGCAGTGTGCTAGCTATGTAATTTCTACATAGTATATGCCAGTAGGTAGTACAGCCAAAACAAAGGTATATTTAATGACACTGAACTGCAAAAGCTACGTATTTGTAAACCCAGTTGAATCTATACAAGCAACGCTAAGCGCCTCAGAATTAAATTATATCGTCCCGTACGCGTACGGGGCCCTATACGGGATTGACTAAGTTCACCCAATCCCATGTCACTCACGTGACTAGTATTATGTAACCACAGTCGATTGCGGGTGAATCACGAGGTGACGTAACACGTACCTTACAACTCTTATTAGAGCGCTTTTACGATGATGCGGACTTGCAGGATGCTTGTAAGAGAAGAACAGCGGTTTCTTTGTTGGGACTAGACCAAGTTTCACTGGGGTTAGCTACTGAACAAAGAAACTAGAGTACTATAAATGGTAAGTAGGAATGTATTACATTATACTGGTAGCTAGCTCCATAGTAAGGCTACAGTCCACTAATACTTCCACTGTGGCCAAATAACTGGACTGCTTACAAAGCTGCCGTAGTTCTTTTTCCAAGTCAGTACAGAGGCCAAACAGAAGTTGTCAGGCTATGGTGCATGGCTGTTAAATACTCATTCTGTATTCTGTTAGTGCTGCTGTTGGGTATGCCCTAGTTGTTGCATGCTGCCTAGAATTTACTTGATTGACACAATAACAATATACTCCAACATACTGGGCAAGGCAATGTTTCTCATCATCTACCAGGCTGTGTTCCCTTTATCAACTGTCCCTTGTCATCCTTGGCAGTATTTAGGTCGTTGTGGAACTTCAGGCCTGGCCACTATTTGTGACACTTGGACAGTCTTGCCTGAGTAGCCCAGTGATAGTTTGCTGGGCAATATGGCTGCCAGAAGTGTGCGTATGTCTTCGGTTGTGTCCGGTCGTATTTTTCTTCAGTAGGAAACTATTACATTGTTCAAGTGCACCCAGCTGTTTAAGTGGGGATCAGCTGCCAGTTAACACCAGATCCCCATTAGATTAACCCAGGTCCTGACTTTAATTACTATAACTGGTTGTACTGATTTTTACTGGGGAAGAAATTCCCCAGGTATATATATATATATGGATGTACATAGTACATGTTACATGATATCTGATAACAGGCCTAGGTACTGCATGATACATGACGGAACCATTTCTTGATGAGAGCACTGAGATTATTTGCAAGAAATCAGTTTTCGTCATTGGAATGTCTGCCCGGATTTGGTGGTTGGGCCAAAAAAACTTCTGTTGAAGGTGTTGCTAGTACACCGCAATTATCTACTGGTGTTGTAGCTGTTTCTTCTGATTCTTTTATTATGATAAGTAAAACTGTGGACACTGAGGTGAACTATAAGTAGCTACCCCTCAATGGCATCATTCATTGATCCATAGTTGCTGCCATGGAAGGCTTCCCTACAGGAGAGCTCTGAAAATTGTCCTTTATATCAATAGGATCTCGGTGGGTTGAACAATGTACTATTAAGGTAAGAGCTAGCTACTTAAATGCAGTGGAACCTCTTAAGTAAAGGACACTTGGGGACCATGCTTGCTTGTTCTCTGTATGGAGGAGTCCTATGCAGGAAGGTTGACGTTATTTTAACTTGCAAAATTATTTTAGCAATTCTTTTAGCTAATATTCTGAAGGCTGCAACACACAACTTAGCAAGGAAGTGTACACACTACATTACATTAGACACAAGTATGGCTTAGACAGCAACTAGCTAGCTTTACAGTAGACTGCATGATAACATAATGTAACTACTTAGTTTCTTACATACCTATTTATTCATAATCACCGTAAATGTTCCACAACACTCCTCCCAATTTGTACTGACTTAAAGACATAAGAGTATTGTAATAATTGGTGCAGTGCATGTTGTCTCTAATAGTGTGGAGGATTGACTTTAAGGAACTGCAATTAAATCAATATGTTTAGAGGTAAAGGCATGTATTCAGTGCACAGCAGGGGTACTCATAGATTGTCCATTACTTGTTATATAGAGGTGTACAAAGGTTACCAAATGGTAGGGGCCCATGATGTAGTGTCCGTAATTAGGAAATGTCCATTTCAGCGAATGTCCATTAATCGAGAATCTACTGCTGCTAGATTTGTATACAACCAATTGGTAAAAGTTGCTAGCCGGTTCTTCCTGCTTCACAGGTAAGGTACATACACATACACTGTATATCATCCTGATATGATGTGGATAATTTTAGGTCGTAAACAACAAGGCATAGGTGTTCTCAACCAGGTGTTTTAACAGGTGTTGATTCACTGAAGTTACTGCTGATGGTGCATATTGACAGGTAAGGTTAGGTCTTGCAACAAAACTGTTTCTAAAGGGGAATTCTTTAGCATTACTTTACTAACTGCACTACAGCCAACTAACCTTATCGTATTTAGTGGAATTGCAATTATTGGGCACTAATTAAGTTGTCCGGGTGCCTATGTATGCAACTTATGGGACCAAATTATATAACCTTATTAATAAGGGTGCTACAGATAATTGGTTTGAAATGTTATGATAACTATTCATGTAGGAGGCATCTGATGACCTCATCACCAGCCATGCTTACAAGGTTATCATGAGCTCTTAAAGACCAAGCCATCCTACACTGTATTATTGGAATGTGACAATGAATGGCAAAGTAGCCAAAGGCTATGGAGACAAGAGAAGGCAGCTAGAAAGAAAAACATCGGTCATACTTGTTTAGTGTTGTACAGTCATTATGTTCAATAATATCTGAAGAATAAGAGAAGCCGAGAAATAAAGAATAATGACACAGCTTGTCTAGACAGCATCCTAACATTCAACTATACATGAATTGAGACCTTCCATATGCAGAATAACTCTACTGTAAAACATGGTATGCATAAAATCTTTTGATCTTTGGGTCTTTAAAATCACTAAGAGACCTCTGGAGAGTTCACTCAGATCTTTGTGGCTTTAAAAAACTTTGACGTCGCCTTGGATTTTTATGTATCATCCTTAGTGTTTAAAACCACAAAGATCCTCATGGTAGGTCTCTAACTATTACTTAGTGTCTGTAAAAGTACTGCTTACTACAGTAGAGTGGTTAAACGACAAATTTTGATGAAATTGTTCACTATTGTGATGTGATAAAAGTACCAAATTTTATGTACAAGTTGAGTAAGGTATACTAAATCATTTTAGATATGGTGCGACATCCAAATCACTGCAGAAAGCCATACAAGTATATTCAAATCTTTGTTTTAGTTTAAATAGCATGAATGTAATTTCAAATTTAGTGCAATCAGAAAATGTATTCAACTGTACTTAGTCACTTCTAAAGGTGCCAATATTTCAGTGTAAAAAGTAGAGACACAATCCGATAGAAACAGTATCTATGGTTTTGTATACCTTAATTCTCCATGCTTCTTAACATTGCAAGCTAATGAATGACCTGGACGGACACCTCAGCTTCTGGATGTGTTGTTTATGGACACCTCCCTTGATCAGCTCCTGGCCAGATCTTTAAACTTGACATAGACTACAAACGTTTTACAAAGCATTCCACACCCAAATTCCTTTAATTATCTTCCAATGACCAGAGAAACCAGGCAATATCATTTCATGCCTCCAACAACACCTACAACATCATACCAAAAAAAAGCTTTTTTTCCAAAACAGTACAAGAATGGAACTTGTTACCACAATTCCTAATTGAACTAGATGGCTTTGATTCATTTTCTATTTCAAATTACTGTACCAATGTGAATGTATGATTTTTTCTTCCTGAGCATACCAGCATTGACAAATGCAGATGTAAAGTGTCAGTATGTTCACTTTTATGGCTTCTTCAATACATTTCTGTTGGTTTTACTTTTCAGGTTCTTTGAGCATATGATGGTTACTTTTAATGGCACCATATCTAATATCATATTAGTATGAATCAAGCAAATATGTGATCAGATTTGCGAAAAGGGGTCTTCCACACTTACCAACTTTGATGGTTAATGACTTATGATTGGAAAATGCTACTGACTTGACATTTGGCTAGTAGTGAGTACTAACATAGCTTTATGGATGGAGAAAATTTCAGGTTTGTACATTAGCTGAACACTAAGTTATGAGTTGATCTCCTGAGTTCATACAAATGGATGTGTGTGGAACACCCCTTTCGTAAATCCAGTCACATTGTATCAAGTTTGGAGCTTATATCAAAAAGTTAACAATTTTTTTTTTGCTTAGCCGCTCTACTATTATGGACACCAACTAATAGTGTCCTGATTATCAAGGCTTCCTGCTTTTCCAAGTCCGTCTATGTACTATGGGATACTTTGGGATCTTTACTGAGTGTCCAGATTGCACAGGTGTTGCTGTAACAGGTTAACGGATTCCACTGTACCAGGTACTAATGACTATTGGTCATTAAATCTCCATCTGCTGCAAATGCTTTAAGGTGTGATATTATTACATGGTTACTTGTGTACAAAGTGACCTGCTAATTAGTAAGGGTAAGTGAAATTAAATTAACGCATTCTTTGCTATCCAAACTTTCTCATGGACAAATTTAGACAAGTCTTATAACTTGGTATTATTATAGTCATGAAGGAAATGATGATTTCAAACTGTCTAGGTGAAGGGGAGCAGTGTAATAAGCAGCATACACAATAGTGTAAATGTGGTCTAATTTTATTTGGTGATTTTAATTGGGAGACTATGCATTGGTTTTGTAACCATGGCATGGAGGGATATTGGCAGAATTTCATTTCAGGGAATTTTGTAGTTTAAATTTCACACCAATGAAACCACATATCTGGTAATTCATTATATCCTTTAATTATACATTAGATAATCACACATAATAGCTGTATTGGCCTGTCAGATCAGCATTGCTCCATATCATACTTCAGACAGCCATTCCTCCAATATCCCCTGTATACAAATACAGCAGTAATACCTCTTTTAAGCATCTAACTCTCCACTAGCTATGTAGACAAGGTCTTTAGCCTTGCACACTCCCTAGCAGATTTTTCAGGTCCAGAGCTTATAAAGATCAGAATGGATGGATGGATCAGTTAGATTATATCAACCAATCGAACTAACATAAGTTGGACACTGACTTTGCCCTTCTTCATCACATTCCACAAGTAGATAGCTTCATCTTTAGGAGCTCAGGACAACCCTTGCGAACATGGTTGGTGATGAGATCATTAAATGCTTCCTACGTGAATATATTTATCATGATACTTCATCTATTTATAAGGAGTATCTCTGTCATATAGTTTGGTCCCATAAGTTGTGAACATAAATTAACATACATGGGCATCTGGACAATTAGTGCCCAATACCTCAGGTTCACAGTACACAAATAAGGCAAGCAAGATGGTTCTATCATTCCATCACACAAACTGGCTCACACCAGGTACTTCAGGGATGTGCCCAGGTTTAGAATAGTGGTGGCTACAAGAGATAGGGATAAGTCCAGAAATGTTGTGTGAGGCCTTAACTCGTGTATGGCAGAGGTGAATTTGTAGTGGTTGTTGAGTGGTAGTGGTGGCTATTTCATTTGAGAGGTCATACCGACCACTGTGGGCTCATCCCTGCTTCATGGTTTGTAACAATGTTTAGTTTAGTACATGGGCCGTGTGCATAAACAGTTCAGGTGGACCTAATATCTTGCAAAAATGGTCCAACTAGATCACATGTGACAACAAAATGGTTGTGATGATATACATAGGATAGTTGATTACTTCACCCAACAGTATCACAGTTAACATCCCACCCATGGTACACCGCACATGTTTCCACTCAAATAGATAGCCAGGCCATTTGTTAGTCTATGAAAGGAGCCATACTAGTATATAGTGCTGTGGTAAGCTTTCTGATCGGCCAGGCAAAGTACAGATAACTTGTTTCTGATTGTCCACTTAATACCTCAGCTTCGATACAGGGTGGGTTAGGAATTTAGGAGTAGGCAATAATGAAAAAGACTATATCTCAATAACTTTCAATAATGAAACCAATTATCACAATAATAATGAGTCTTTACAGGTACAAAAAAATTGTTTACGAGCAAGCAAGTAATTATTCTCAAAATGGTTCAAACAGCACTGCCACAACTGGTTGGAGAAATGTCTCACAAGTGTACCCTCAAACTGCCCTTGTTAACAGTATACAAAGGTTTCTATTATCTCAATAATTAGAAAATCAATCACAGCTGTAAGTCATACAGGTGTATAAGTGATTATTGCACAGCACTTATCTAGGTAACCAAAATTGCAACAACAGCAGGCTATTTGTCACTACAAAGATTTGAAAGACATTCTAATCACAATTGCTTATAGACCCTAAGGAGTGGTCCAGCTAAACATTGCTATGGCTTCAGATTTCATGATGTTTTATTTTTATGGGGAAACTGAGGGCAGTAACGTTGAGTGTTCTATTACAAATACAAAGTGGAATAACTAGACATGGAACAAGTCTTTTACCTAGTAACTTACTTTTCAATAGCAATACTTTACCTTTCAGATTCCTTTACATTAGCATTTATAGAACATATACATTTTTTGCCCTATAAAAAGGTGGATGCACTTTTCACGGCATGTATTAAAGTGCTACACCCTTGTGCGCACAGAGTCTATACTGTTATCGCTTTTCTGAAAACATTTCATAGATGTAAATGATGGTTTGTCTATCGTAACATCGAGCTTGCACAAATTACATAATATATTTTAAGGTGGTGGATGTAAAGTGAGGTAGGCTGCAAAAACTAGGGCATACCCAATAGCACTACCAGTGAATACAGAATGAGCATTAATAGCCATGCACTGTAGCATAATTAACAAGCTGACAATTGGCTGTTTCTTCTGTTTGGCCTCTGTACTGACTTGGAAAAAGAACTACGGCAGCTTTGTAAGCAGTCCAGTTATTTGGCCACAGTGGAAGTATTAGTGGACTGTAGCCTTACTATGGAGCTAGCTACCAGTATAATGTAATACATTCCTACCATAGATATTCGAGTGTATTCTAATATCTATGTTCCTACTTACCATTTATAGTACTCTAGTTTCTTTGTTCAGTAGTTACCCCACTGAAACTTGGTATAATCATTGGAAGACATTTGATCACTTACACTGATTTTCAAAACAAACCGCTGTACAAACATCCTGCAAGTCTGAAACGTAAAAGCGCTTTAATAAGAGTTGTAATGTACGTGTTACGTCACCTCGTGATTCACCCGCAAAATACTGTGGTTACATATCCTAGTCACGTGAGTGACATGGGATTGGGTGAACTTAGTCAATCCCGGCCCTATACGCGTACGGGATGCCCATACGCGTATGGGACAGGGAAAATGCCCATACGCGTACGGGATATCCCATACGCGTATGGGACAAAATACGCGTACGGGATGCAACATCCACAGCCTTAAGCTGTCACGTGTGAAACTACCCCCTTATCACGTAACACGATTGCGTTGTTGGACAATGTGCAAATCTTGGTTATAATTAAGAAGTTGGTGAATAAGCTTCATTCAGTAGGCTTCAATACTTCGTTGTGGTAGCGATTCCGGAATTCCGTAAATTCTGCATAAAATTTTATCCGTGAATCCTCCATTGGGAAGATTGCACAATCGATTCGCTGCCGTATGAGTGTTTGATCAAACAATTAGATCGTCTCTAGGGTTTCTGGGGACGAGAAACACGATGGTGCTGTTAGTTTCCTGCTATAAATGTGTTTGTGTGGTGTTTTATGCCAATTCTAAGATTGTTTTTCAGCGCGATATATTTACCTGAATGTAATGTTGTCTTTGCAAGAAACGACCTGCACATGTTAATTACACCAAGTGCAACATTTTTGTCCATGTAGTTTTCATTGTTTGTATGCAAAAAGTCAGCAAATTTGTAACATAAATAACCAAGTTGTCTGGTGCGTCACTTTGGTAACTACCAAGAAGCTAAAAAGTAACAGTAAAAATAGCCGTATGAGCAGCTATAAATGAACAGTACAAGTCCTTGTTTTGCATGCACATTGTATTTTGGGTGAAGGTGACTAGTAATGAGTGTTTGCATTCAGACCAAGTGCCAAGTTGTTATGCCATTTGTAATATGCTAAGTTCATGCAACTGTTAGGTGGCCTTCTACAGAGGTGACCTTTACTGAGAGGGTCTTATAATGATGGTTGCACTAAAGTCCATGTACTGAGGTATTTATATCAGGAAACAGAAGTTGAAAATGTTCTTGCAAACCTGAGTTATAAACATTTGTTCAATTATGCCATTTTTGGGGACTTTTTCAATGGAAAGAAGCGGAGAAAATTTTACCATTTTTAAAGGATAAAATGCTTATAACTCCATCATCCATTGTAGTCTGGCGCCGCCCGCCCCTTCGCATAAAGTAAGGGTCTGGTGAAGTACAGATACTAAATCATTTCTAGCGCCCAGATTCGGCGCTAGCCAATTAGTGCATGCCAATGACGTTCACACAGAAATCGCCTTGGCAACACAATGCTTTTGTTCGAATTGAAGTGCAATTATCTGACGTAACAAGCATTACGTGCGCTGTCTAATTGAATTCCTTTTGAAATGATTAGGTATTTGTATTTCACCAGACCCTTACTTTTTGCGAAGGGGCGGGCGGCGCCAGACTACACCCATTGATGGATTTTTAAAAACTAAGTGTTTGTGAGATCCTTAGGGAGCGCTGCACAAGCCTGTGCTAAATAGAAATTGTTTCCATCAATTTTAAAATTCTCCCGGAATCGCTAGTTGTGGCTAGGCGTTACTATTGCTAACGAGATTAGTAACTTCGTTACTTGTAGTAATAATATTACGTAATATTAGACTCGTTACAGTAACTATATTACTTAGGTAACGCGTTACATTTGTAAGTAAGATAACTTGAGTTATATTACCTGTTTTTATAGTGTATTTCGTTATAATTACTTAGTTACCACAAAAGTAATAATATTACGTAACGCGTTACTCCCAACACTGTCAGTACGGGGAGTCAGAAAAATGAAGCTGAAACCTTTCTTGCTAATTTTCCTTGCTATGATCACAAATGTTGTTCAGATATGTGTACACAAATTGTCCGAGGATTCACACACTTGCATGGTTTTGTAATCTACACTTTGGTCATGATGGTACGTACGTAAATCGACATACCTTTTTCCTCCGGTCAACAGTGCACAACTAGCATTAGTTGCCTAGCTAGCTAGTGTGAGACCAGTTAGCTAGCTACATTACATACCATGAAGTAACACATAGATTCATTCCTTCAGTGGAGCACAATTGTACATGAAAGGTGTTGTGTATATGCATATGAAGAGTATAGACATCTACATATGTGACTCAAATGTATATATCAGCTATAGCCTGTCAAATTTTGATTACTATTTTAAACTTTGAAGTTTAATAACTTACTCAGTGAACAAGATAACTAAATAACATTATGTAATAATGTCTGGAGATCAGTTTCCTGTATTTTACAGAATTTGTTATAGCTTTTACAGAAAGGAGATATGCCAACATTTGTATTTTAGGACTATAAGACAGGTTATGTACTTAGTCACATATAGCTAGCTACAGATGGCAGTTTTTATGCAGAGCATACACTACAGTTCCACAATATAAAATATATAACTATACTCAGCATGCACGTTTCCAACTTACAAAAAAAACTCACTTATAGTCTAACACACATAGCAAACTTGCAAACATGCAGATAAACTACCAATATCAGTTCACCTTGATGATTAAGAAGTTCATATATATAACCAGTGTATTATAAAGCCAGCATTGGCTACGCAGTATTGAGTCAGTGAAATTCAACACAAGAAACCTCTAATGGAGGAGGAAGTAGTTTATATGAGGGGGGCTGGGAGACTTATATGGAAATGAGGCACTACATTGTCTTGGTTTGGTAAGGTGAGACCAAAAAAAAAAAAAAGGTCACAACCAGCTGACAATAACTGCCCACCTCACCAGCTACCCATTTATAGCTGATAAACTACATAAAAATCCTTACATATGCATAGTTCGCTACACACTGCTCTAATACTGCATGTGACTGAGTTATTAGAGTGACTGCTCTATTAGAGTATCTCGATCTTTATCACGGTTTTCAGCTCCACACCATGCAAAAAGGATAATTTCGGCGTGATATCATTCTGAGGGGGGGCTACTCAGCAGACCGAGAGGGGGCTTCAGCCCACTAGCCCCCCCTTTCCGCCGCCTATGATGGCACCCGCTTCGCATATTATACTCCAGGATATAAACACTGAAAAATTAATTTTTTCATCAGTATATAACCTGACGAAAATACAATTCGGTGCTGACCGTATTAATTCTTATTCTACGAATGCAATGATTATTATTTATAATTTACAAAGCCAAAAGGAAATCTTCGAAATACTGGCAGTGTAATTTACCTCGCGGGAAGCTTGGCGCAGGGTCCCCTGGCGTGTTGGCGCGGCACCGTTTCAGTGAGTTTTAGTATTGCTTGTGAAAGTATTACACTGTACCGTGTTGAAGGGTTTATCTGACCCTTCTTCGGACCTAGCGGCTGCGTTACTTAAGTTCTTAGCCCAATTTTAAGGGGGAGAATGGCCCCCTGTTGAAGGGGAATTGCAGTATATTTTGGCATTGTAGTTTTAGCATTTTCATCTATTTAGCAAGCCAATTAAAGCCTAAAAGTTCTACAGTGAAACAGCTTCTGGGGGGACCCTCCTGACTTCTATCTTATACTACAGCCACACAACAACATCATGCATGAGCTTGCTTCCCCTGTATGTCAGGTACAGAATTGCTACTGTTTATAGTTTATGCACCTATCGTTGTATTCCCCCTCGGGCATACGTGGGGCTATAGCGGGGTGTACCTATTGTGTTGAATCCCCACTGTTTAATCAACCCACTAAAATTGGCTGGGATTTATTGAAAAATTATGGGGGTACGGTGCTTTATGATTTATCAAATGTCCATAACCGATGGTGGGGCACCACCTTTGTGTTGATTCCCATTGTAAAGCCTCACCTATGCTTAAGAGAGGGGTGTTGATAGGTATAGGTGCATTAACAGCCAGGTAGATCGTAAGTTTTAACTGAGTTGGCCTGAGACCTTTTATCAGTGCTACAGAACTTAACAGCTCCCATCAGTTACTCCAGTAAAGTGTGTAGTTTGATAAGCACTTCATAGGGTACAGGATAATCTACTGTTCTTATGTTACAACAAAGTCTTTATGCAAACGCTTTAACTAGTTTCATGTAAATAACTCCTCACTCAATTTGTATATTCATTGTATGTAATCAGCACTGTGCTGCACCTTCTAATGATAATCACAGCAAAAGCGAGCCCTAACAACCATAGATAAAATTGTAGGTCATGAACCTTTCTGGGAATTTGATAGCCTACATATAGGAGTACACTAGACGCCCTCTGCTGTGGCATTGATGTACGTTTGTCTGATGCCCTACTCAACTTGCACATAGTGTTTCTGTATGTGTATAAATGATGGAGAGATATATGTGCGTAATTTTGTAACCCTTGGTATCAGAGCTACATTGAATGTGTTGATTTTTATTTATTAGCATATTTATCTGGCCAAATACTTCGCATTTATACTGATGAAATTACAATTTTCTACAATTCTAGATTATCTTCACTTTAAGAAGTCTCAGAAGACCAATTCAGGCCTTTGCTTTGATTTTCACGGAACCATCACCTCCAAGTTGGCTAGCATCGCATATCATACATAGGTAAGAATGTTCTACTAGCATTTGTTTAATAGCTGTAAAATTGGCTCATGTAACAAGAAAATTCGTGGTATTTTTATATGCACCCACTATGTAGTTACTACCACAGGTACAGGGTGAGATGCATGGAGTATTTAAATCCACAAATGCCAATGTACTAGGAAAGTATTTGTAATACAAGTCCCCACATATGTATATACAAACCCATTTCCAAAAAAAGTTTTACTTAGGGTTAGGCTAATCTCATCTCCAATCCATAGTGGTTACTGTGACATGCATACAAACAAACTCTTGGCAGTTTTACATATGACCAAGTCATAGTCTATAGTATGTACAAGTTGAGCTTAATCCTGAAAAATAGCAAAAAATGAAAAGTGGATTTTTTTTTCAAGACAAATGATATTTCAGCCAACTAGATGATTAGTGGTGGCAGTAAAAGTTTCAACAACAGACAAGTTCGGGAAAGGATTGCAATGGACCTGCACTTCTAAGGCTTCCCCATAGGAAATGTATGGGGGAATTTTTGATTGGCTGTAGATGTTGTGCTAATTAAGCATTTGAACAAAAAGATTTTGAAATATTTTTAGCGGGACAAGGAGTACTACTACAAATGAGCCAAATTTCAACATCATGTGTAATCGCATCCATGAGTTATTAAATGTTTTTGAGGATTCAGCTCAACGCGTACATACTATAGTGATGTATCTTTACTGTAGAATTGTGGATCCTACTCAATTATCAGTAGAAATCTTCCTAAATTTACACCCTATATATGCATCAATCTCTATGTAGGCACATTGCTATTTAAGTATAGAGAGCTCAAGAAATTGAACAATGCAAAGCACCAATTAATGTGGATTCACCAAAATCTCCCTGATATGCCCTGAGAACTCATTGAGTAGTTAGTTGATGCAGACAGACATTACACATCCAATCATTTAAACTTTTCTACGTATGTAGCTTTGTACAACTAACTACCGTATCTACTTGATTTGTGCCCCAGGGATACTATTATTTTTTTGCCCAAAAATTAGGATAAAACCCTTCGAATAGTGCTGCACTGTGGTATTATTCGAGGGTGCGCTACTAATATTTTAAACCTGTCACTGCTATAGTTATTCTACATTATAGTTTTATAAAACAATCACAACACGTTGCTACTTACTTCTTGAAGTTCTTCTATACAAGACCTTTCTTTCACTCTATTCCTTGTAGCACACCTCGTGCTATGTGGTCAATTTACTAACTAATATCCAGAATTTTGATTATGTGACAGCCGTTAGACGTTTAAGTTTTACCAGGTCAATGCCTTCCTTAAATCGAGATGGAGTTTAATACTAAAGGTATGAGAGCACTAGCAAAGAGTAATTACGAAAGTATAGTGCGGTACTATTTGAGGGTGTGGTACAATTAAAATTATTTTCAGAAACAAGGATAAAGACCCTCGAATAGTACCGCACTGTGGTACTATTCGAGGGTGCGGCACTAATCGAGTAAATACGGTATATACTTTGTGGTCAAGATCAACTAGGAAAACATTTTTACCTGGAAAATTTTTCTACTTGTGATAGTGACAGATAAGATGATCTTAGTTCACACCCATTGCCAAGTGCTTTTAATGGCTGCCTCTGTCTGAAGTACCCTATACCCGGGAATTTTTGCGGTACGTAATTTTCACGGTTTTCGCAGTTAGTAAAGCTGCTGTGAAATTTTATCCCATGAAAATTTATGTGTGTCCCACAAATTTTAACTCGTTACTGTTATTACAATTATAGTTATGGCTCCTGGTTTGTGATACATAGGCATATGTGGAATCCACTTATGCTTACAAACATTATAATGCATTCTCAATAATAAAGTGGGTGTGTCTCATGAAGGAACTGACTTACTGCAGTACTAAACCATGCCTCACAGAAGTTGACACCACTGTGCTACTTGATTCAAATGCTCTTTGAAGTAAAAATCAATCCAGACCCTTTGTAGCTCTGTGGTTGAGAACAAAATTCTTCAGCAATCTGTGAAATTTAAAATGTGAAAAATCCTTAGCTAAGTGGTACCTGTGAAATTAAAGTTCTGACATAGTACACAACCGTGAAATATACATATCGTGAAAATTTCCAGGTATATGGTATTGAGAAGGGTGGAACTTTTGAGGTGGCCACTGTTACAAGATAGTCAAATACATGTACCTATCAATGTAATGCCCAACTACTACTGGCGGGGTGGGAGAAGGTCAGGGGAAACTAAGCTTGGAGGTGTTTTTCTATAATCAAGAGTCCATTATTATGGACTCTTGGTATAATAGAGTATCTCGTTACATAGTAGCACACTATGTGTATTGGAATAACTCATTGTTTAGTAATGCCTCACTTAGGCACTGCTTTAGCTATAAAGGAAGGCATGTACATTCATAACGGGTTATAACACTCTGTTACTATGTATATATAACTAATTACATTGCTCATACGTAAGTTGTAATGTTGTTTTTCCTGATTGGCAGTTTATTCCTCTTGCCAGCCAGCATGACCAGCAGTAGCAAAGTGGTGTGCAAGAAAAGAAAACTATCGGGTTTCAATGTTTGGCATAAGAATTATCTGAGATCATCAGGTACTGTATACAGATGGTCACTTGTTAATGTTTGTGTAATATATAAAGCAACAGATACACATTTGATACATATAGGTGAACTGGTCAGCAGACATGGGGCCAAGTACATTTGAAAGTACTTAAGTAAAGTACAAGTACTTTTGAATTTTCCAAGTACAAGTACAAGTACTCCAGCGACAATCAAGAGAGTACTTAAGTAAAGTACAAGTACATGCTGGAAGTACTCAAGTAAAGTATAAGTATATTTTGCTGTAGCAAAATATATACTGTTTTCAGTGTATTGTAGTATGTAAGTGTATACCTAGTGGGGTTGGTACTTTCAGGTTTTTGTCAACCATTCACTCTCTTAAACTCTCATAATGCACTAACTTAAGCAGCAACATTGTTTTTGTTTGCCAGAATGCTATGACATTAATCATGGCTACATGACACATAGTAAAGTTAGGGAAGGCACTAGAAGAATTGTACACTGCACCTTCATGCAATTTTGTTACGTACCCACTGTGTACAAACTACTTACAATGTTTGTAGTACTTACAAGTACTTAAGTATTCAAGTACATACAAGTACTTAGCAAAGTACTTGAGTATAAGTACAAGTACACTGGGGAAATTAAGAAAGTATTTAAGTAAAGTACAAGTATTTTCAAACTTGTACTTAAGTGTACTTAAGTATAAGTACTCATGTACTTGGCCCCATGTCTGCTGGTCAGAGAGTATGCTACACATGTGAACCATATGGCATTACTTGAGATCAGTTAGCTATGTAATTGTAATAGTAATTTTTAGCAAGAAATCTACTCACTCACTGAATCTAAGTGGAGCCCTGTAAACATTAAAAGTAAAATTACAATACAAAACACAAACATACATACACCAGCCACTAGTATAACAGGAGATCTTAAATTGTTCCACAGAACAGACCCATGATAATAAATCTTCTCTTTCCATAATTGTCATGGTTTGATATCAGTATACGGTGCATTGTTTAATTAGAGACTTTTACATGTGGTCAAGAGACTCAAGACTTATTATATGTAATAGAGGGCACAAATCAGCTTAGGAAACAACCCTGGCTAAACAAAGTGTAGAACAAACCAAGGAAGTACCACAAGCCTATTTGTTATGTAGCATACAGAACTCAGTGCACATGACTAACTAAAATTGTCTCTGTGGACACATAGATTTTCTTGCCAACTAAAAAATGTCTCCACATTGATTTATTTACTGAATGAGATGTCTCCATATACCATGTATGTATTTTAGCTTAATTTTTTAGACACTAATATGCTTTTGTCCACTATTTTGGTAGATCAAAGCATTCCTTTGAAAAATCGCAATTCCGTGTCAGCAGCAGAATGGCGGGCATTAAGTGTGGAGGAGAGGGATGAATATCGGAATCTAGCGGATCAGGAACCACCTAGAAGTACAGATTTAAAGCAGAAGATAGATCAGCTTTTTGATTTGGTAATGAAGTAATATAGTAATGTTTATAGCCATTTTATACATACATGGTCCTCATAATACTAGTGACAAGGTCATGAAGTACGTCTTTGCTTTATTAGGGACCTACTTGATATGGTCACTATATTGAGGTGGTCTTATTGATGAGTTCATGAAGTACACCTTAGCTATATTTGGGACCTACTTGACATGGTCACTATAATGAGGTGGTCTTATTAATGAGGTCATGAAGTACACCTTAGCTATGTTTGGGACCTACTTGACATGGTCACTATAACGAGGTGGTCTTATTAATGAGGTCATGAAGTACACCTTGGGTATATTTGGGACCTACTTGAAATGGTTGCTATGTGGTTTTATTGCAATTTTCAACCTGCCTTACTGATTTTTTTTCCAACCAGCATGACTTAATAATGGCTTAAGCTAGGTGCAAGCTTAATTTTTTTTACTAATAAACATTGCTTTGACTTGACTCATACTGCATGTACAGTGCTCACAACATGGACTTGCGTACCTTTGTAAGCTAAGTGATATGATTTGCAACGGTGTGCATGATTTTGGCCTGTATTCTGTCCTTAGTTACTGGGCTTATTTACTCCATTTATATATTAAAGTTCTGTGTGGCATCCTCAACACACTGTATTACTTTTTAGGTCAATTAAAAGTAAAAACAAGCAAAGTTGCCTGCGTATACCTGCACATATTATAGACATTTAATCTCTGATTCAATTACAAAGTTTTCCTACCGTGTTATTATTGTTATTTCTAGTACCAGTTATATAAAACCAAGTACATACACCAACATGACAGCCTACCTATACGACATGTACAAGTGGTGCCATAGCCAACACCATCAGTGTATAGGATGGGTTTGTATCACAACCAGATCTCAACACTTTGAAGTAAACTTTGTCATTGGTATTGTCTAACTCAAAAAGCGAGCCAGTGGTATTAGCAGGTCTAAAGATGAG
Source organism: Dysidea avara (assembly GCF_963678975.1). Classification (NCBI taxonomy): domain Eukaryota; kingdom Metazoa; phylum Porifera; class Demospongiae; order Dictyoceratida; family Dysideidae; genus Dysidea; species Dysidea avara. The sequence continues at coordinate 31,881,659 of NC_089278.1, read as the reverse complement.
GTTGTGCATAACAACATAGTGAAGGCCAGCTGTGCAAATCTTGGTTATAAGTAAGAAGCTGGTGAATAAGCTTCATTCAGCAGGTTTCATTACTTTGTTGTGGCTAGGCGTTACTCAGTGGATTACTACCGAGATTAGTAACTTCGTTACTTGTAGTAATAATATTACGTAATATTAGATTCGTTACAGTAACTATATTACTTAGGTAACGCGTTACATTTGTAAGTAAAGTAACTTGAGTTATATTACCTGTTTTTATAGCGTATTTCATTATATTACTTAGTTACCACAAAAGTAATAATATTACGTACCACATTACATAAGTAACGCGTTACTCCCAACACTGTGGTTGACAATGTATAATTTTAGCTATGCAGTGTCCAACACCAATGGTAATGCAGGACTACGAAGCAGACTTTGAGGCAATTTACTATGCACGTCAGTAGCTTAACTAGATTAGCAACACTAACAGCCCTGTATGTGTATGGTATAAATGCCTCCCTAATATATATAATTACATATTTAGATTTTAGTTACAACTAAATTAAAATGTGCATACATGTAGAACTCTACATAATATTATGTGCAGTGCAGTTTTTTGTAGCATATATTCTACTTACAACCTTATGACTTTTTTGCTCATTATTGTGCAGAGTTCTACAATCGAAGAATGCCTCAATGCGGACTCCTTTTTTGTTGTGGTCAAAGATAATATTCACTACATTGGGGGGAGTGATATGGGTGTATCATTTTTGGAAGATGAGGTTGCATGGCTGCCTTATTCCTTTATTGGATACTTGAACAAAAATGGTATGTTTTGTGTACCATGACCGATGATATTCATCATAAGCCTTTTGCATATGATAGATAATCACATACTTAAACTGAGTCCCACAGCTCTGCAGCGGAAGGTGAGACGGATATTCAATCAACTTTACTGTAAGTATGTTAAAGTGTGTTACATCATATCTATGACCGGAATTGAAATTCTAGCGAAGTACTTTCTTTGTTTGGCTAATTACTGGGGTATAGGTACAAATACACAAACTGTTTGCCATAGGCAGAGAAATTTCGTGAAAATAATTTCATCTCTGAAATTTTTGTGTTAACTTTTTTTTGTGGATATACATTAACATACGTATGGTCATATGCACTAATATTTTTAACTGCATCCCCACAGACATAGCCCATCTTTTCACTTCAAGTACTTAAGAAGATCATTCTTAACACACTTATAATCCTTGCACTCAGTAGACGGCACTATATTGTGTATATTTGAGGTTAAAATCTGTGGTATAACATATTTTCATGGTCAGACCAACCATGAAAGTAATTTTGCCATGGAAATATCTCTACCTATGGTAATTTCCATTGAGTAATACCATGTACAAAATCTTATCTTACAGAGCAGTGTAAGGTCTCTGCTGTACACTTCACAGTACACATGTTCTTGTGCACTGTTAATCCCTTGGTTGCATAAGGATTAGATGTCATGTGCAGGTCTAGGCATTAGAGATAAACTCCCTTTTTTTCATGACTTTTTCTTTGATCCCTTAAGTTGTTATTTACACGTATTGTACATATTTTCTATCTTGTCAGTCACGTTTGCTATTGATATTTCATGAAACGGTGTTATGTAAATACATAATACAACATTTATTTGTATGCAGAGTATGTGGGTACAGGTACTGTACATAGATACTTTCAAAGAGTGTGAAAACACTTGTAGGTGATGCTAGTCAAGATGGAGCTAAACAATTACCATATAAGAACATTTCCCAGTATGGGATTCAAATAAGTGGACTACCAGCTGGTATCACTTTAAAGAATCCAAGTGCATATGGTCCCAAGCAGTGTCGGTCAATTATTGAGCACAAAGATAGGCTGACACTCACCAGTAAGTTTTGATGTATTTATACTGTGCCACAGTAGTGTTGCTATATACATGTACTATATAGACCATTCGCACCATCACATGTACGTACAACTATTGTGTATCTCCAAAGTTCCAGTACAATGGTTTTTTTTAGTTCTGTACATAACTGCATTTATAAAGCAGGTCAAATTGTACCGGTGTGATTTGTGTAGTAACCATATGTGTTATTATACAGTAGCTGCCTTGCAGATTGGTAATATTAGTACAACATTTACATATAGTTTATCTTACTGCAGTTAGCAACTCCCCCCAGTACCTCCAACACAGCCATGCATGTCTAATCAATATCTAGGTTAGTACTAGTACTGCATGAGATGTCTTTCTGTGTGTTAGTAGTGGAGTCATACCATTGAGTCAAATCATTGGTTAGTGCCAAGGTTATATCAAGGGTTCGTAATATAAATATATAGTACTGCAGTAGTATAATATTATAGTACTGATAGTACTATAATACTGAATGCTCTACTCTCATATACATACTCCTGTGGATGGGAAATCATTTTTGTGGTTGGTGTATTGTGAAGTTGTGATGATATAATTCTGAGTTTTTGCATGTTTCTCGTATTATTTAGTTGGCAATTGAACATGTGCCCAACAACATTCGTAGCAACTGAATTAGTCTGTCAATGTTTCTCACTAAATTTTTATAGGTTTAGACTGCAATGCCTTTCATAAATACAGCTGTTCTGAGTGTGACAATTGTGAAATGGTACAAACAATGCTTGCATGCTCAGTGTACAATTCTTCTTAGTCACAAGCCACAGTAGTTAGACATTACATCAAGTTAAAATAACAATTGGCCACTGGCCAATTTTCGACCACATTTGCTAATTTCAAAACACATGATAGTGTTTGGCCATGCCACTTTTCCTGATGATAATGTATAAATGTCTGTTGGGTATGTGTTTTGCTACGTTAGAGCATGCTAGAAATCAATACATATTATAAACACATGCTGAGGCAATCTCTAGTCCATCCTTCTGTATCATTTTACAGCAATAACTCATCACTGGCCACCCAACTTTCAGAATGGCCTAATACTTGGCAAGTTGGTCGTTTGTCCATGAACTTTCTGCATGATAGTAGGATTTAATCCTTGGTACATACAGTATGTAGTAATTGTAGATATTATTCATTTGTATTTGTCTAAAAATTAACAGTCAACCCAACTACTGCATCTGCAGGCATGGCAGGTCAGACCTTGGTTAGTGTTAAGGTATTTATGAAAGTTATTTTCAACAGTTAGCTCTGTAGCTACACATACTACCCCTGTAGGTGGGACAGGAAGCACCCTTGGTAAGTGTTGAGTTTTTTGTGTATTAGCTCACTTGTTTTCTTTATCAACAGTTAGTTCCATGTGCCCAAGTACTGCCAATGTAGGTGAGGTAGGCCACACCCTCGGCAAGTGTTGAGTTATTTATGTATTAGCTCACTTAATTTCTTTATCAACAGTTAGTTCCGTGTGCCCAAGTACTGCCAATGTAGGTGGAGCAGGCCACACCCTCGGTAAGTGTTGAGTTATTTATGTATTAGCTCACTTAATTTCTTTATCAACAGTTAGTTCCGTGTGCCCAAGTACTGCCAATGTAGGTGGAGCAGGCCACACCCTCGGTAAGTGTTGAGTTATTTATGTATTAGCTCACTTAATTTCTTTATCAACAGTTAGTTCCGTGTGCCCAAGTACTGCCAGTTTAGGTGGAGCAGGCCACACCCTCGGTAAGTGTTGAGTTATTTATGTATTAGCTCACTTAATTTCTTTATCAACAGTTAGTTCCGTGTGCCCAAGTACTGCCAGTTTAGGTGGAGCAGGCCACACCCTCGGTAAGTGTTGAGTTATTTATATATTAGCTCACTTGTTTTCTTTATCAACGGTTAGTTCCGTGTGCCCAAGTACTGCCAATGGGTCATTCCATACCAAATCAACAAAAAAAAATCCGGACCCCTTTCGATTTTTGTGAAATTTGGCACAAACATGGACCCTTTCAAGAAACTTTCTTACACCAAAATTTGGCTCATTTTATTGGTCTCCCTTTAAGTTATGACCGCTCAAAGTTTCTGCTGAAAATTTTATGAAGCTTACATGTCTTCAATAAAATGGCCATAACTTTGCTTGTGATTCATGTGGAACCTTCTGGATTAGATTTTTGAACTCCTTATTAAATTCCCTTTCAGGTGATATATAATAGTTGATAATTGCTCAAAGGAAAAGGTCAAACCACAAAAATGTAGCTTTTTCCGTTGATCTTCATTTTCAAAAATATGTATTCTTTAATTAAATTTATTTTTGGTTTAAATATTGCTCTAATACCCATCATTCACCACTGTGAGTTTAAAGTTGGGACCAATAGTAGATCATGAGTTATAAGTGTTAATGTGTAGCCTTGTAATCACTGCTGTTTGTATGGTTCAAGTATGCAAACAGATGCAATACCAATTGCAAGTAACTTTATATAATACTATGTCACAATCATTAATACATTGTTGTTTTGTAAGTAATGTTAATTTGTTTATGTTTTGTAAGAAAACCAAGTAAAAGCTTATACTTAAATACATATATTCAAGTAATTTACCCCTGATCAAGCTTGTATATATTGTTTCTGATTATGACGCCAAGTCTATTATACAGTAGTGAAATATTGAACTTGATGACATTTTCACTAGCTACAGTAACTGCTACTGCTACTGTTAGCATTTTATGCTGATTGTTGATATGCAAGTACGTATTTTGATACACAAATGTAGCTATAGTGAAAACTGTCTAAGCCAGTCAGGGCCAATTTTTTTGGCCTTAATATTCAGGTGGCTATTTATATTGTTTGATGTGTATAAATGTCTTACTAGAACAATTTAATGTTGGCCCTTAATAGAAAGGTGGCCTTTCGTTACAGGTGGCCACTAAGACAAGTTCCACTGTAATTTGAAACACTTACAAATAAAACATGATGTTATGTAGCTGCATTCTTTGTTCTTAACACAGGCATGAATGTTTTAATATTGTAATCTACTAGAGATTTTCTAAAAAGTAGTAATGAATGACTGATGCAGTATTAGCAGTCTTTTCAACTTATACCTTCAAAAATTCAATTGTGTACTGATATCAATGCATCAGATTTCATTGCATATCAAAGTTACATGTGAATGATTGTAGAGACTGTCATGCAATATGCACCACTTTCAGTCTCAAGTTTTACCATAATGCTCTGATTTAACTTTGAAGTTAATTGCCTTGACCCTTTCTTTAATTGATTGTTAATGTATTTCGCTTAAAGCTATAGATATGTATCAGTGTGTAATTGCTGTAGTGAACCTTTCTACAATGTAATTTCTATGGAACATTTCTATGATTCTAATTATTATATAGTTATACAACGGCCACGAGTGCTCTGCCTGATATAAACGCATGAGCCTGAGGGGTCAGGCCCGAAGGCAAGTGCGTTTATACAGGCAGAGCACGAGTGAACGTTGTATAACTGTTATGTACCACTCACCTAATAGGTGGGGAGAGTTTCACAAGACAGCTGTAACACTTATAAAGGCCAGGTTTCTAACATCGATTGTGGGTAACCAAGCTGGACGTTGCGATGACGTTCCCCCTGCAGCCACCTGAGATGTTGAAAGCTAGTACGCTATGGGTTATATCACTAACCTGCATTCGCTGTTCGACTCTCATCATGTAGTGCTCAGCATGCCAGCGTGATCACTCAATCGCCATATACACTAAGCGCCAGACTAATCGCCATAGTGATTCTCTCGAGCGAAAAAAGCAGCTGAATAGACGGTTTAAGTAAACAAAACCTAACTAATAAACGATACTAGTCTAATTCTTACTATTCACACTGGCTAAACTCGAATCTGGTGGCATGACAAAACTGGTTCCCACAATCGAACGTAAAGGTTAGTATTATTTAGAATATATTTTTTTTATTGAGTCATTGTCGAAGTGGACTACAGTTTAATCTGGGCTAAGATGGCACCAGACTAGTAAGGTGTATAAGTACGTTTATATATATGTAGACTAGAGTTGTGGCCACCCGCGTTGGCTTTTTCGATCGCCATTGGCTGCTTGTAAACATTGTACGTATTGGTGACGTTATGGCCCACAATCGACCTTTACATGTCGGGCTATAAAAGAATTCGAGTGATCTGTGAAGTGTCTTTCCACCTATTAGGTGAGGTGTCGTAGTGGTCTTCGCCACCGGCACTTGTGCTATGCTGCACAAAACCGCAGCCAGTGCAATATCTGTATATTGCACTGCGGTCGGTGCATTATAACTTATAATGCACTCGTTGTGGTCTACAAAACCGCAACCAGTGCGTTATAAGTTATAATGCACTCGCTGCGGTCTGCAGCAGTGCAATATACAAATTATGGCACTGGCGGTGCCTTTGAACTGCCCACGCAGAGTGGTACATAGAAGAGCTAAATACATTGCTATTTTTATCATGATACAGTTGATGTATAGAGTTAAAGTCGGGTACCTTAGGGCCAAAATTTCTGGGCCTTAATGTGCAGGTAGCTGCTTAATACATTTGCGTAAGTGTATAGCAACAATTTAAAATTGGCCCTTATGGAGTGGTGGCCTTTCTATACAAGTGGTAACTTTCCACTCCATTCCATCAAATTTCTGACGAGTAAGTGGTTTTAAAAGTGTACATTTTTCCAGCAAAGGCATTGTTTATAGGTACAAACATATAAAGTTGGCCTTTAAGTGGTCAGTAGTAGGCTTGCTCTTTCAAAGTATGATTCAAAAGTGATATACAGTGTAACATACCTTAGCGGCTACCTTAAAGGCCACCTTTTTATAAGAGCCAACGTAAAATAGGATATTTCTACTCTAGTGCAACTATATGAAGCAGCTATCTAGGTATTAATACCAAGAAGCTTTGGATATCACTAAGATATGGCATTTCAATTCCACTTTACATGTACATATGTATGAATAACTGTCGTTTACATCCATTATACACACATATAAATTGGAAACTATCATCATAATCTGTGGCTGAATATTACTATGATACAGTAAGTAAAATTGAAAGAATAGATTGGAATATCATTAGTTGTACAGTAAATCCCTTATAAATATAACTACCCCTATTATAAGACCACCTTGCTAGTGGCCACCTCTATTTTATAGGACACTGAACTTACAGCAAAAACATAATCAGTGATTCCTTTATTAGGCAGCCTTATTATTGCTCCAACTTTCTTAGCTTTAAAAGTGGCTCTGTTAATATGGTTTCACTGTAGTGAGCCCTTGTCAATACTATTTTAATGCATAAATGATATTTAACATACCAATTACAATATAAGGCTACTTGCAATTGGTATTAGAAATTACACTGTAAAAATACCATACAAACAGCAGTGATTACAAGGCTATACATTAACACTTATAACTCATGATCTACTATTGGTCCCAACTTTAAACTCATAGTGGTGAATGATGGGTATTAGAGCAACATGTAAACCAAAAATAAATTTAATTAAAGAATATATATTTTTGAAAATGAAGATCAAAGGAAAAGGCTACATTTTTGTGGTTTGATCTTTCCTTTGAGCAATTATAAAATATTATATATCGCCTGAAAGAGAATTTAATAAAGATTTCACAAATCTAAACTAGAAATTTCTACATTAATCACACACAAAGTTATGGTCATTTTATTGAAGATGTGTAAGCAAAATAAAATTTTCAACAGAAACTTTGAGTGGTCATAACTTAAAGGGAGACCAATGAAATGAGCTAAATTTTGGTGTGAGAAAGTTTCTTGATAGGGTCCATGTTTGTGCCAAATTTCATGAAAATCGAAAGGGGTCCGGATTTTTTTTGGTTGATTTGGTATGGAATGACCCCAATGTAGGTGGAGCAGGCCACACCCTCAGTAAGTGTTGAGTTATTTATGTATTAGCTCACTTGTTTTCTTTATCAACAGTTAGTTCCGTGTGCCCAAGTGCTGCCAATGTAGGTGGAGCAGACCACACCCTCGGTAAGTGTTGAGTTATTTATGAATTAGCTCACTTATTATCTTTATTAACAGTTAGTTCCGTGTGCCCAAGTGCTGCCATTGTAGGTGAGACAAAATTATTAAAAATTAAAAGTCACTTGCTTTTTATCAACAGCCAACTGTTTATGTCCATACACAACCTCTGCAGGTAGGGCAGGTCGGACTTTCGGTAAGCATTAGTATATTTATAAAGAGGTGAAAGTCTTTATCAACTGTCTTTATCAACTGTCAATGCAGGTACTGTTCCTGTACGTCAGACAGGCCGGACCCTTGGTTAGTGCCAAGATATTATTTTATGAAACTACTTTCATTATCAACAGTTAGCTCAGTTTCAACAAGTACTTCCTCTGCAAGTGGGGCAAGTTGGACCCTTGGTAAGTAGTCGAATATTTATGAAGAGGTGAGAGTCTTTTATCAACTATCAACCCAGGTTTTCCTGCACGTCGGACAAGTCGGACCCTTGGTTAGTGCCAAGATATTGTTTTTTTTTAATGAACTACTTTTATACTTTTCATTATCAACAGTTAGCTCAGTGTCAACAAGTACTACTCCTAGAAGAGGGGCAGGTCGAACCCTCGGTAAGTATTAGGATATTTATAAAGAGGTGACATTCTTTTATCAACTGTCAACCCAGGAACTGTTCCTGCACCTCGGACAGGTCGGACCCTTGGTTAGTGCCAAGATATTGTATTTTAATGAAACTACTTTTATACTTTTCATTATCAACAGTTAGCTCAGTGTCAACAAGTACTACACCTGGAAGTGGGGCAGGTCGAACCCTCGGTAAGCATTAGGATATTTATAAAGAGGTGACATTCTTTTATCAACTGCCTACCCTTCATATCCAGATACTGCTCCTGCAAGTCAAACAGGTAGGACACTTGGTTAGTGTTGAGGTATTTATGGAACTACTTACTTGTTTTCTCTATCAACAGTCACTTCCATGTGCGCAAGTACTACCCATTCAGGTGGGGTGGGTCAGAACCCTGGTTAGTGTTAAGGCTATAAATTATAAATTTATGAAATTACTTTTTTTCTCTTTATCAACAGTTAGCTCTATGTGTGCTGCTGCAGGTACGTAGGGTCAATCTGTGGATTAGTGATGTACAGTAGAGCATCATACTTTGGAATTTGTGTCCGCAGTGCTAGAAATATGGTGTAGAAATTTGTAAATCATTTTTGGTAGATGGAAAGTTTTCTGTTCACTAATTGCTTCCACATTGGAAATGCAGTCCGAACAAAATGTAATTTTAGTCAGCCAAAAGCTGAAAATGAGCAACGGCCAACTACTATTTCTAATACTGTATACATTTTTTGGTATTTACAGTACAGTGAAACCTCACTTAGCAGCCACCTCAAACATAGCCCTGATGTACTTTCCAACCTCACTAATAAGGCCTCATTATTGGTCCAGAGGTGGCCCTATAAATGAGGTTTCACTGTGCTATATTTTATTGGTGTGAAGTTACTAGCATTTGCAATAATGTAGCCAGTGAGGTCGGACAGAAAGTGGTTCTCTTGTCAGAGAACAAGCAACCTATTGGGCTGGGGCAAGTCATCAATGGCCAAGCTGATGTTCATCTGCAAGTAATCCCTGATGGTTACTGCAAAGTAATGATTGATTATGTTGTACCAGGCACTCGACCATATCTAAAACGTCTGTTTGATGATGATGACTTGCAAGCAGGACAGTTTACTGTATGGCCAAAAACTTTAACTAAAAGTGCATACAGTCAATGAAGTTACTGTAAATAATATGCTGGTTGTCACTGTAGAGTATTTTTGAAGCAACTTGTATAATGGTTGTAATTTAATGGACATGTATAGCGCTAAATATGGAGAGATACTTAGCTACACACTCACACAGGTTTACCAGTCAGTAAGTGGACAGTCACTGCTACCTGTTGTAATGCATTACTTCTGTGTAGCCAGACTCACAATATAAGGTAGGAATACCTATATGCAGTATTGTAAGCTGTAGCTACTCTGATACGATGACAGTTACAAACTATGTACTTCAGTAATGACACATTGACTTCATCAAGCTAACTGTGATTTTATTTCATTACTTGAATTAAAGAAGAGATGTTTGCTCTGGTGTATACAATATTAATGATTCAAATCAATATAAACGGATGTTTTTATTCATTATTATAATGCATCTAGTATAATAGGTTTTTGTATAATAATCACAGTACTATGTACAGGAATATCTAAACACTTTTACGACTGGTTTTATACACATTGAAAGCAAAATGTCTTCTGTTTCGCTTCTCAAGGTCTTTCTTAGCTAAGTTCATTAAATTCTTAGCATATTCTTTTAAATCTCCTCCATGCATAAAAGAACCCACTGGTCTTGCTCGTATGGGATTAGTGCAGATCTCTATAATACATGTACAAATGGTGAATATATAATGAACTTGCACTCGAATGTACCTCTTGTGGTAGTTGCAGATCTGATATCAACATCACCATAATGGAGTTGTGAATTCTCTAACAAGGTTTCTAAAACTAGTTGAGGAGACTCTCGCTCAGAGTCCTACAAAATGTATGAAACAATCATTATACCGTGTAAAGTAATGCTGATCGAGTGAATCTACCTCCAGCTGTTTTCTGTAAGTGTCAGCTCTAGACCTCCAGTTTTTTGGACCTTCAAACTCCTCGTCCGAATCTTCATCCATAGAAACTATAACTAGCAAAATGATTAGTTAATTATTTTATAAACAATAAAACTATAATATTTTTACATGTACTAGAATAGTCTGATACATCACCCAGCTCTGTGTGGTAACTTGCATGGATATCATCCACTGAAATTAAACAACTGCCAAATCTGCACTACATATAGTACAAGAAGAGCAATAACCACTTTACTAAACAGCTTAAAATATGTACTGAAACTCTCTTGCGGCACTTTCAGAAGCAGTACTTGTAGTCATGGAGCTAACTGTTGATAATAAAAACAAGTGAGTTATTATGTAAATACCTCAACACAAACCAAGGGTCTGACCTGTATGATTGGTAGGAACAGTACCTGGATACAAATGATGATAAATGAATGTCATCTCTATAAATATCCTAATGCTTACCAGGGGGTAGCCTGCCCCAACTAAATTGGCAGCACTCGGGCACACGTAACTAACTGTTGATAAAGACATTAAGTGAGCTAATACATAAATAACTCAACACTTACCGAGGGTGTGGCCTGCTCCACCTACATTGGCAGTACTTGGGCACACGGAACTAACTGTTGATAAAGAAAACAAGTGAGCTAATATATAAATAACTCAACACTTACTGAGGGTGTGGCCTGCCCCACCTAAACTGGCAGTACTTGGGCACACGGACCTAACTGTTGATAAAGAAATTAAGTGAGCTAATACATAAATAACTCAACACTTACCGAGGGTGTGGCCTACCTCACCAACATTGGCAGTACTAGTGCTTGGGCACACGGAACTAACTGTTGATAAAGAAATTAAATGAGCTAATACATAAATAACTCAACACTTACCGAGGGTGTGGCCTGCCCCACCTAAACTGGCAGTACTTGGGCACACGGAACTAACTGTTGATAAAAAAATTAAGTAAGCTAATACATAAATAACTCAACACTTACCGAGGGTGTGGCCTACCTCACCAACATTGGCAGTACTAGTGCTTGGGCACACGGAACTAACTGTTGATAAAGAAATTAAGTGAGCTAATACATAAATAACTCAACACTTACCGAGGGTGTGGCCTACCTCACCAACAATGGCAGTACTAGTGCTTGGGCACACGGAATTAACTGTTGATAAAGAAAACAAGTGAGCTAATATATAAATAACTCAACACTTACCGAGGGTGTGGCCTGCTCCACCTACATTGGCAGTACTTGGGCACATGGAACTAACTGTTGATAAAGAAATTAAGTGAGCTAATACATAAATAACTCAACACTTACTGAGGGTGTGGCCTGCTCCACCTAAACTGGCAGTACTTGGGCACACGGAACTAACTGTTGATAAAGAAATTAAGTGAGCTAATACATAAATAACTCAACACTTACCGAAGGTGTGGCCTACCTCACCAACAATGGCAGTACTAGTGCTTGGGCACACGGAATTAACTGTTCATAAAGAAAAAAAGTGAGCTAATACATAAATAACTCAACACTTACTGAGGGTGTGGCCTGCTCCACCTAAACTGGCAGTACTTGGGCACACGGAACTAACTGTTGATAAAGAAATTAAGTGAGCTAATACATAAATAACTCAACACTTACCGAAGGTGTGGCCTACCTCACCAACAATGGCAGTACTAGTGCTTGGGCACACGGAATTAACTGTTCATAAAGAAAACAAGTGAGCTAATACATAAATAACTCAACACTTACTGAGGGTGTGGCCTGCTCCACCTAAACTGGCAGTACTTGGGCACACGGAACTAACTGTTGATAAAGACATTAAGTGGGCTAATACATAAATAACTCAACACTTACCGAGGGTGTGGCTTGCTCCACCTACATTGGCAGTACTTGGGCACATGGAACTAACTGTAAATAAAGAAAACAAGTGAGCTAATATATAAATAACTCAACACTTACTGAGGGTGTGGCCTGCCCCACCTAAACTGGCAGTACTTGGGCACACGGAACTAACTGTTGATAAAGAAATTAAGTGAGCTAATACATAAATAACTCAACACTTACCGAGGGTGTGGCCTACCTCACCAACATTGGCAGTACTAGTGCTTGGGCACACGGAACTAACTGTTGATAAAGAAATTAAGTGAGCTAATACATAAATAACTCAACACTTACTGAGGGTGTGGCCTGCTCCACCTAAACTGGCAGTACTTGGGCACACGGAACTAACTGTTGATAAAGACATTAAGTGGGCTAATACATAAATAACTCAACACTTACCGAGGGTGTGGCTTGCTCCACCTACATTGGCAGTACTTGGGCACATGGAACTAACTGTAAATAAAGAAAACAAGTGAGCTAATATATAAATAACTCAACACTTACTGAGGGTGTGGCCTGCCCCACCTAAACTGGCAGTACTTGGGCACACGGAACTAACTGTTGATAAAGAAATTAAGTGAGCTAATACATAAATAACTCAACACTTACCGAGGGTGTGGCCTACCTCACCAACATTGGCAGTACTAGTGCTTGGGCACACGGAACTAACTGTTGATAAAGAAATTAAGTGAGCTAATACATAAATAACTCAACACTTACCGAGGGTGTGGCCTACCTCACCAACATTGGCAGTACTAGTGCTTGGGCACACGAAATTAACTGTTCAGTGATAAAGAAAACAAGTGAGCTAATATATAAATAACTCAGCACTTACCGAGGGTGTGGCCTGCTCCACCTACATTGGCAGTACTAGTACTTGGGTACACAGAACTAACTGTTGATAAAGAAAACAAGTGAGCTTATACATAAATAACTCAACACTTACTGAGGGTGTGGCCTGCTCCACCTACATTGGCAGTACTTGGGCACATGGAACTAACTGTTGATAAAGAAATTAAGTGAGCTAATACATAAAATAACTCAACAGAGGGTGTGGCCCGGCCCACCTGTAGTGGCAGTTTCCAAATGTGTGACTGCTGCTTGCAATACAAATGAATTATTTCAGTAATGTACATGTAATAAACTCTGACCAAGGGTCCCGTCTGCTATATAGCTACATTTTCAGCTACCATTTCATAACTGTCATGGGTACTATATACTAACTGTAGTAAATATTTAGGGTCTTTGGTTACCATATAAGAATAAAATTATACCTACTCCTGAAAGCTCACTTCTGCATTAGAATACATTGTAAATATATACAGACATACCTGGTATATATCGTTGAAAGATAATTTGCAGGTCCGAACGTTTGCTAGAAAATAAGGCAATTTTCTTTGCAATCAGACAGCTGCACCCAGATAATTTATTAATATCTTGAGATTGTTCACTGTTCATTAGCTGCATGATTCCTTGATGATTGCTAGTTAACTGTAATATTTGCTTTTCATAATATTCTAAGCAATTAGACATTTCCTGTGATAATAACATCATTTCTTCATTAGATCTCACAATAGTTTGAAACTTCTTCACAGCTTCATGCTTCACTTCAAGAGGGATTGAGTCAACAGGATTAGTAAGACTAGCTGTATACGAATGGCGGTGAATGTTACATGCAGCCTCCCATGACATTCTGTCATCAACTGGTAATCCTTCATTAAAATCATTCAACATTGCTTTCATGTAGCTGTTGACAGTGGTTATACGTCTACTTAGCCGAACAGCAATTGAAAGGCCATCTACAGTGATAGAAATGCAATAACTATAATATACAAAACAAACAAATGTACAGCTCACAAAGCACATACACATTCTATACCAGCATATTTTGCTTTCAATCTCAATAAGAACCATGTTTCCCTTGCTGCTTGTTCAATTTTTATCAACAAACGTGTTATGTTTTCTGATGAAACCAGAGCCTTAACCTCACGATATTCAGTGGATGAAGGTGACCACCTCTGGTTAACACCATGGCTGTGCTCCAAACTGCTAAGCTTATCTTCATAATCATTCAACTGCTCACAAAGTTGAGAAACTAAGTGAGTGTCTTCTTCACTAACATTGATTGAACTGATTGAAACTCTAAAACCATAATATAAACATACATATAGAGCTAGAACATCTGTTTATGCAGCCTACCGGATCTCTGCATGTAAATCAATAAGCTTAACATATTTAGCTTCCCAGCTTTCAAAAAATCTTACATTCACACCTATTGGTACAATACAGATTGCCATTTTACACTGCATACATAACATCATTAATACAGAAATGTAGTTAAAATATTATGTTATTTATCAACCATATTACAAAATACCCAGGGAAAAATGACTTGGCAAGATAGCATATGGCTTGCAAGAAACTTGCAAGAAAAGGGACATTTTCCATGCAAGAATCTTACATGGAAACTTGCAAGTCTTGCACAGGATTTCTCCCTAGGATATAGTGGATTAACAACCTAAGATTTTAAAGCTTAGGTTTTAACAATCATATTACGCCTTTATGTAGTAAAAGTGTATGCTAGGCCTAGTGCATGCATTTGCTTTGGAAGGACTTTGCATCACTGCACTGTAAATAGATGCATACACAATTCTGCATATGTACAGTAGTACTACTTCACTAATTCAAACTGTTTGTAATTTGGTATACATACATTCAATTCTATGCATACTGTTTAGCAATAACTTTAAATGCTAGTGAATGTATTTGGCTACTTTAGACACAATGTGTATGCGTGTACTGGGTTTGGAAATTTTTCTGCATTCAGAGGTTTCAGTAATATCCCTGTGATTACAGCTTTTATGTAGAAATTAAGGTCCATAGTGGGATAGAATTTAGTGTGCGTGAGTATGTGATTTGCATGTATGTGTGTAGTGTGCATGCATGTAGTGTTGTTACAATCAAGTGGTAGAGTACTGGCTTGATAATCAAATTGGCAACTCTCCAGGTCTTGTGTGTCAGTAGCGCATACCCACATCATTGAGACATGGCAGTTCCAGCTCAGCACTTATCTACTAGAGTTTGAGTAGTGCATACTGCACAGGTGTCCAATATTATTGGTAGCTATAAGAGCATATGAAATCAGAAGGCCTTGCTTTGTGGCGTGTGTGTAGTGTGCGTGCGTGTATGTGTATAGTGTGTGTGTGTGTGTGTGTGTGTGTGTGTGTGTGTGCGTGCGTGCGTGCGTGCGTGCGTGCGTGCGTGCGTGCGTGCGTGCGTGCGTGCGTGCGTGCGTGCGTGCGTGCGTGCGTGCGTGTGTGTGTGTGTGAATTATGATACCACATACTGTTCAAATCTTCTAAAAGCTGAGATCTCTCCTCTTGCTCCCATTTTGCTACATCGTCAATAGTGAATGGCACTATTTCGTGTTTAGCCATGTAAAACATTTATATACCCATATGTGTTTACCTGGTGACATCTCCATCAACTCATTCAGTTCTTTGTCACACTCCCTGTTTAAGGTTTGAGCATGGTCAAAACGTTTTGAAATCAGTTTACCTGATATGAATAGCACAAATCAACATAAAATTTATAATACTGATTCAAAATAAGCATACCAATGTTGTCTATTGCCTTGTGACTATAATATAGTATGGCATCACTAAGGACATCGATTCTATGAGAGGAACCCATTTCCTTTGACATACGACTAAATGGTCTTTAAAAAAGACCATAATCTTTCCATTCCGACACCATCGCTAAGGCCAAAGCCTTCATTTACCCGAGGGCTAAACTTGATCTAAAAATGAAAAATGAATGTTTGCGAGCAGGAAACAGTATAAAGTACAAACCTGGCAACTTAACTTATGACCATAGCAGTGGAAAATGGGGATGGCAAGATCAAAGGCTGCTAGCAAGTCATCACGAGACTTTGCCTAGAACAGATGAATCACGGACACTGGTGATTAGTAAACTTAATTGTACCTGTAAATGTTTTTTCAGTGTACAAGATACATCATATAACATTTTAATGTGCTGATTTGGAAAATATCTTTGCAAACATTCCATCATATACACTGCATAGCCTATTCTGCAAAAAAAAATTGTATCAACATAACATACTAGCTGAAGGTACATACCTTTCACCATGAAACAAGTTAAAAAATCTTAATGGGACTTCATGGCGACAGACACTACCCATGACAGCTGTTTCATCTAAAGCCTTGAACCACTTGTTAGATCGCAATTCATTGCCAGCTAGAAAATTACTGCAATTCTGCAGTATTAAAATAAGGTTTTATTATACAATATAACTTAGCTGACCTCAGTACTTGCATTATGGTGACCTTGAGAAGCTACAAAAGCATTCACTTCATCTTGTGGCTCAAATACTGTTGTTCCACTTAGTGGAGTACGCACACTTCTTCTGGCAGATTTTTTTCGACAGAGACCAAATATAGCATCTACTGATACTATCAGTGATCCATTTTCCTATATGTATATTGCAGTAATAAGTTGAAAATTGCTCAATGTTTTTAACCACACATATACAAGTCAATAATTTCATTTGGTGAAATGTAATTCAATTTCAAAACAAGGAAATCTCTTGATACAGCTCATTATCTATAAAAGGTTTGTAGATTACCACATATGTACAATTACATGCAATAAAAGAAAATAGCTGTACACATGTTGAAATTAGCAATAATTTTCTCAGAATTTTTTAGCATATGCAAGCCCTAATCATAAATATCTTGCATTCTATAGGTCTTATATATAAGAGGACTGCTCTTTTACCTTCACCCCTTCCCTCTCATGCCCTTTGATTAGTTTGTCAACTCCTCTTGCCTACATTGTGTAACAAGAGTCTCTTGGATACACAGTGTACGTAGGTTTGCTAGCTTGCACATGTTTTCATGGTATATACACAATACTATACCTAGATATACCTTACAGATGATATTAAGCCAATGTCAGAGTGCATGTTACAAATAGATGCACATGCATCATTAATAAGCACCTTAGGACAAGCAGGACATGAATAATCAAGTGAAGATACACCAGGTAACCATACAAGGAGTCAATCCTTCTTTGGAAATGCCTGAAATATACAATGTAGTTACACCAATATCCCTGCACACAAATTGTGTAAAAATGTCCGTCTTAATAATTAGAAGTACAGCCAAACTTAGGACACCAATGAGACAAAAAAAAATTGGCTCCAATTATGAGGTGATTGTAACTAGAATTGAAGTTAACCTCCGCATTAGTTGCCACACCACTACATGTGTAATGTATGTGAAAGAAAATGCAAAAGTAAATCAGTTTCATTCACATGTGGTAATAATGATGCAAATCAGAATTGTTTTCTGATGCACCATATGCTGAAAAAATATTTTACCGTGCACGCAGTTGCTCCATTACGGTATGACTACTATCAAGAGTAAATAATGGAATTCATTCTTGCTATACTATGTAGAAACAAAAATTTAATAATCGTATGTACACAGTATAGTATTAAATAACTAGCACAGCAAAGGTAATAAAACCACAGAACAAGCACATACAGTATAGCCAAGAAGATAACTAACATGGCCAAGATGCACTATAAGATTTTCATAATCATTTCAGTTTTACTATTATATATTTACAGTAAGTAAAGTACCTATACTCCTCAAATGAGTCAATCAACACTGGATACAGATTGCATGGCATCTGTAAACAATCCCGGTATACATTATTATAATATAATAAGAATACATGCATGCATACATACATATACATACTCGTGTGTGTGGTACATGATATAGCTATAAAACAGGAAGTCTGAGACAAAGCTGTTAGCAACTAAGGTATAAAACTGCTGTCTACACCTAAGCACATATGTACTAAAAGCCTCAGATAATACAACAGAATTACTATGCACTATATTATGTACTGTACTATATATCACTCACATATGCAGAGTCAATTATTACTGCCTGACATAAGCCATTTGTCAGGCAAATATCATGCATGGCCGACCATAATGGAACCTGCCTGACAAAATGTCAGATCAAAATAGAAGAAAGTTGTAGAGTTTTTAATAGTGAAGCATTGTCAATAATAGCAAACACAATTTGACAACAATGATTGTATTATTATTTTAGGTTGAGTCACTCTATTTTGTCAATGTATTGTAAGGATTTCCCTATTATGACGAATTATGTAAAACAGCAGCTTATCAATGTCAGGTAATGCTTACGGTTGCCTGACATTTTCACTGGGATTTGACAAAATTATAATTGTCTCTGCACATATGTAAACAGTACCTTAACTAGTTTCTTAGAAATCAAATAAGACCATGCTTGTGTAAAATCCTGCACTGGTACATGACATTCAACCAACAGTGAATCGAGCAGATTCATAAATTCAAATGAAAATGCCACAAATGGAGTAACTGGAGTTCCAGGCCAGTAGTCAAACTTGGTCAGTTTAACAGCATCACATTCACAGGAGCAAAATGGGAAATTTATAACACGTGGGAGTCCTACACAATGAAAAAGCATTTCATTATGCAAAAGGTATTATAAAATAAACTAACAATTTTCACATGCACAACAATATGCACTATGCTTGGTAAGACACATGCAGTGAAATAGAGTGACATTTGTATGGCAGCTAGACAAGCATGGTAGTCATTGGTACGCACGCACGCACACGCACACACACACACACACACACACACACACACACATACACACACACACACACACACACACACACACAAAACAGCTTTGTTATCTGTATATATATAATATTATATGCATGTGTGTGAGCATGAAAATGCAAGTTACATTTTACACTAAGGCAAGCAAAGCTTTTGGGAGTTTTGTGAAACATAACTATTCCACCCAGTGAACTAAGAAGGCTGCATGTGGTTATGTGAGTTTAACAATTCTCCTGAAGCAGGATTAGTAATGTGCAAAAGAATTGCCTAGGTAAGAGGTTGTATAACACTAAATTCCACATGACCTCAATGTCTCTAAGTGAGACAAAGAAATTTAACACATTAGGACAGTATCCAATCTCATGCACTCATGGACACATTACATGCAGTTTATAATAAAATTACCTTCCGCACCAAAACACACAATACTTCTCCAGTTTATGTCATTGCAGTGAGGCATACGGTCAAGCACAACACCATTAGGTAACTGGAGTGGTTGATAATAGCCATCCTATAAGAATCGCACATATGCAATAAGGCTGAGATTTACATATTTACACGTATACATATGTACCTGCCAAATTTCCATATGGTGGTGGAATAAAGAATATTGATGTAAGCCCACAGCACAAGCTTCACAGTAGTGTGTGTGAGGTCCACACTGATGGCATTTTACTACAGCAGGTGACTCCTTGTAGCTCACACAAGTGAGGTGTGGTTTACCCATGGTACAATAAGCTGTACTTAATGCCTTGTCCTGTATGATTTCCCATTTTTCAGCTGCCTTTTCCATTCTTCTTACATAAGAATTCTGTGGTTGTTCATCTAATTCATCGTAAGTAGAATCATTTGTCTGATAGCTGTCACACTGGTCTGCAGCATCATCATATGTCTCTCTATATTGTTGTGCATGTGCACCAAAAGTTTTAACTGGTGCTTTGATGTGCGTTATTTTATAACGCTTAGAAGCACTAACAATATTAAGAGGAATATTTCTCCTCTTAATGGCCTTTTTTCTTGAGGCCATTATAATACCTGCAATGGGATTCATAAGTGCATATAAATGTAATACAGTGTATGTACAATTGCATTGTTTCTGCTATTCACTGCATGCAATGAAGATTGTGACATTATGCCATTTAAAATCATGCATGTGTATACCAAAACTAAGAAAAAATACAATTAGCAATTAGCAATACGATAGGCCTGAGGATGTAGTTTCCCATCTTCTGCCCGCATCACATTTCAGCACCCACATTAAATGGTCATTACCATATTATTGTCATTATTCTCTAATTACAAGAAGATAATTATTTCTTGGCAATGCTGCCATGTATATGGATCTATGTAAAGCCTTCTTTTACGTGCTGAAACTATGAAAGAATAGCCCTAATAGCTAGGTCTTGTAACTGATTGGTCACTTTAATTTGCAAAGCTATGGAAAGTCTAAGGTATCAAAGTTTAGCAATGCTGAGCTAGATTATGGAATGTCAATCTCTATACATGTATGTACAGTATCACATTAGATCAGTAGCTATAGCAAATGCTCAAGTAGCAATTAAAAAGATAACATAATATCTTAAGCCTCGGTTTTACATTAGCCAGACAAAACAAGCCTTGTAAATACTGGTTTCATAGTTAGCTATAATTTTGTTTAGATTATGTACCCATGCACTGTTGATGAAATAAGAATAGTTGAGAACTGCAACCTGTTATTGTGATTGTAGTCTTCAATCTGTACTAGCTACATATTGTTACATGAGAGTACATGATCATTATCAACAAGGACTGACGAAAGTTTTTAATAGCAAATGCTTTCAAAATTGTCAATCATGACATGGGAGGCATCTCTTTACTATAGAATGTATATATGATGCTCTGCAGGAAGGATTTAAATGTTCCAAAAGTCATTGTTGTGATAATACAGGGTTTGTAACCATGCATGGCCTTGGAGAATTATGATATAAGAAGTGATAAATTCCATGGCTGGTACCATAACCAATTACTTAGAGTTCAGTAGTTTAAAGCAGTGAAATTTACTAATAGTGGACTGCTATTCGGCATGTGACTCAAAGCCCTTTGATAAATGCTGAAAGAATGAATGACACACAAAAGCAAAAGATTCTATAAGATTACATGAAACCTAAGTGAGTATAAGAAGCAAAAAGCCACAAGCTCAAGAACTGTGTCAGCCTGTATCCAGGGACTATAGGTGATATAACATTATCTGGCTCTTTTTTGCAAGCCTCTTGGTCAAAATAAATGTCAACTAAATGCATTTGTATGTAAATCAATTTGTGTAGATATCAAGACACACGATAGTGTGTCGTGCGGCCCAAGAAGCCGGCGCGCCACACCGTGAGTATATTGACAGGAAGAACGAAAACGTCATTTTCACACCTTTGTATCTCGGTGATCACTTATCTGATTGGAACCAAATTTGCTACACAGTTGTCCGCCAGCCAAGGGAGTCTACATTCCAAATTGGAAGGAAATCGCTCCAGCCATTTCCGAGATACGAGCTGCCAAAGTTTCGTTTTTTTTTTCTTCGTTTTTTTTTTTCTTCTTTTTCTTCTTCGTCTTTTCGCACACTTGCAAAAATTGCTATAACAAGCAAACGCGTACTCCGATCGCCTTGAAATTTGGCACACAGAAAGGGAGTCCAAAGGCGAATCCTAGCATCACATTTGGTACAAATCCGATGAATGGTCCAGGAGTTATGACCGATTATTCGCGTAAAACAAGATCGATTTGTTGTCACGCCTACAGGGTAAACCGCTTCATGGAATGAGTTGAAAATTGCTATGTAGATGGAGTAACCATCGTAGGAGTGCCTTTTGGTGGTTTGAAAGGAATCGAGGTAAAGACCACGGAGATATGACACAAAACCCAACCTGTGTCACAATTACGCGATCGATTTTTATGAATAAAAAAGTATTAGTTTTCACGCCTACTAGGCAAACCGCTTAGAGCAATGAGCTGAAAATCGGTGTATAGCTGGAATAATTTTCATAGAAACTCCTTGCAGTAGTACAGAAGAATCGGATTACAAACCACTGAGTTATGATTCAAAAGCCAACTCCGTGTAGCAAATGCGAGATCGAGATACTCTAATAGAACAGTCACCCTAATAGAGCATTCGGCTAATTTATTTACTCCATTATAGAATTTTATTACATCACAAGTTATTCTGTAGGGAGTTCAGCTGCAAACAGTTAATCTTATAGACAGTTCAGCAAGAAGACAGTCACCATGTGGAGAGTTAAGCAAATATATCACTATAGAGATTCAGAACATTACAAGTCACACTGAAGGAAGTTCAGCTATAAACAAGTCATGCACTGTGTAGAGAATTCAGCTACAATTAAGTCACTCTCTAGAGAATTCAGTTACACAGAATTCAGCTACACACAAGTCACTGTGGGGTCATTCCATGCACAATCACCAAAGAATTGTAATGACCCCCCTCGGATTTTGATGAAATTTGGTGTGTATGTAGTACTTATGGTACTTATTCACCATACCAATTTTTAGCCCCCTGCACCACATGGTTTCTGATTTATAACCACAAAAATTTTGAATATTTTATGAAAAGTTGGTACGACTTGCATTACAAAATCAACTGTAGCTCACCACTGTATAAATATTTTGAAATAAAATTTTCGGTGAATAAAGATAATTAATTGATCAATTTAAAAATCCATAAATTATGGGATAGCAGCTTAATTAAACTTTTCAAAAGTTGCATAAGAAACTTTGATCCTACATATTTCAAAAAGTGCTGCTTCAAATTCTTTGAATTTTTTACTGAATGATTATTGTGTCATGGTCTATTGTTGATAAAATTTTTGTGGTGGGGTCACAATGGGTTCAGGAGATATAATTAAAAATGTTGTAGCTTATAGTGAAGTATTGTAGTCTATTATTGCTTTAAGGGAGTGTACACCAGTATTAACCATTCCTAATAAGGTCATTTCAGATCTGTCTTACATAATGAAGATTTTGAAATGCAGTGTAACCTGTATTAGTGACCACCTGTATTGAAAAACCATCCTTAGTTTACGAAAGTTTAATGCATATTAATAGTCTTCGGTTAACAACCAGACACATCCTCTAATTATGAAATCAAGACCATTTGAACTCTCTATGGAATTACAAGATAGGTGCTATTATTTAGCAGCATGCACAGAATTATAGCAGATAACATTGGACAACTTATAATGCTGATTTGTACATACACAGAGGACACTTTAATTCACTTCAAGTTAAATGTGTGCATAAGCAACTTGTGAAACAGGCATGTAGCTAGTACTATTTTATAACTGTGATGATATAGTGTGAAGCAATTTTGTAGCAAGAGTCATTTCTTTCTTTGTCAAAGAGTACACACGACCACTTCTCGTCCTTGGGTCTACAAGAGTTAGAATATGATCCATTGGTATAGTGTGGATATTCTGTGGCTCTGGGTACTTGAATGAGTTTGATGGACCATGTGGATGCAGAAACGTCAGTTGTACTTTGTTTGTATCACAGCAAACTTTAAGCACACAAGCGAACCACCAATTCCCTTCATGTAAACATGTGACAAATCCAGCAATTGATTCAGGTGGAATTTCATTCTTTCCTAGAGCCACTCTCTCTTTCCTGGAAGTATGAGATGAAGAGTAAAGCTTTACTTCCACTGTACTGTCTGAAACTGGCACAAAACAGTGTAGTTTTCTTGTACCAGGAATTGTCCGTGACAATTGAAAGCGACCTTCCAAACTACTCAATTCTTTCCTGTAATCTTCATTGCTACAATAACCAAAGTGAGCAGCAGAAATGTTGCTACATGCCCAATCAAACAACTGACATGCTGTCATGAGCTGATCATTGTATGGCCTTTGTAAGCTGGCACGAGCAGCAAGTCGTTTGACTGTTCCACCTAGACCATCACATGCTCCTTTTCCATGTGAAGTGGCTGAAAAATGCCATTCAGCTTCAACTCCAAAATCATCTTTGTGGTGACATAAGTTTAGGAAATTCTTCCTATTTTTGTACTGTGGTGCAGCACCATCAGAGAAATAGATAATTTTACAAGGGTGCAATCTTGCCGGCAGGAACTGTTTCAGAAAGGTGATGAAAGATCTTTGGAATAGGTGGACAGCAACAGTATCATGGTGGAGACAGTCAGAAATCACCACATAACTCAAGTGGCGTAGTTCTTCAGAATCCAGGTAGTAGGCGACAAAGGGATGTAGGGTTGCTGAGGAATTGTTCCAATGAAACCCTTGGGCAGCATCTTGTAAAATAAAAGAATAATTCTCTGAAAAATCTACAGTGACTAGGAACTCTCCCATCTTCAAAGTTGTCTTACAGTTTGCATAGAATGATGCCTGTTCTGAGGCAATAAATGAATGGGGACGCAAGAGCTCTATCTTCTTACAAAAGGTATCAGCAAATTCCTCAATAGGGGAACAAAACGTCTCTAGTGTAGATCGATCGGTGGACACCCACTGCTTATAAACAATCTGTTCAACATCGATCTCATCAAAGTGATTAAGTAGGTCTTCCTTCAAAATTTCAATCTTGGGACAGGCATCACATTCTCCTAAATAGCACCTAGGATGTGGGGGGTTACACATTGTCTTCCCCAAACAGTGGTGATACGTTGGTAGCTCAGGTATCTGCATCTCCTGGACCAATGACATCAACTTCACATTCTGATGTATTGTACACACACAAACTGAGTGAGTACCACTTGCTCCTGCTAATACACAATGTTTTGGTCTCAGCTCAGCAAACTTTGAAAACCCAATTTTGTAATTTGGGAATTTCTCTTTGAACTCACGGTACACCTGTTTTAAATCACTCAGGACCAGTCGCTTTTGAAAATGCTCACGTTTTCCCTCCTTCTTCACTGACACGAAATCCTTCTTTCCAGGCATAACACGACTAATCTCATCAGATTCATAGAAATTGCAAACAGTGGTAAATGTTTCTGGTGAAAGTGAAGGTCTGCGTGATGGACCAGGAAGAGAAAGAATGCCTCGTTCCTCTACCAGCTTCTTTGATTGTCGTGCTAAATACTCCGAGACACCAAACTCTTGCTGTATTTTTTTCACTGTCCAACTCTTTGGTAAAACTGTTAGTACTTGAACTTGCTCACTTCTTCTATTTGTTTCCCATAACTTCTCCTTTAGTTGTTGGATCATCTCAGTTCCATCATCCATAGGTGCCATTGGGATAACTGTTCGCTGCAAGGCTTCAGTAATCTTCTTAACCTTCTGTCCACAGTAAACCTTTGAACGGCTTTTACACTGAGAAAATGGCGTCTCACCAATCTCTGCTAGACATACATTAAGCGAAGATACTGCTTCTGAACTATGAAAGAACAGAGAATCAGATTGTGTTGCTTGTGAGCTAGAAGGATTAAGCTCAGAAGCAGCAGACTCAGTGACATCTAGCCAAGGTGACTCCTTACTTAGTTTCTTTCTGCATGTGTCACAAATCTTCATATCAATAGTAATATTTGGAGCTCTTTCACACATCCAGGCTGAAACAGGTCTGAGATTCTTCTTACGGCTACTCCAAGTATGGCCTGGTATATCAAATGGATTGCAACAGGACTGAGCCATGGAGACAATAGGAGTAGTCACTGCACACTTCCAATATCTAGTTAGCAACTGAATATGTTATACCTGGTAGAAAGTTGTTTGCTCACTGAAGAATCTTTGCAATGCATGTCATTGCAATTTGAACAATGTCTTGTATGACTGGAATTTTATTAGCCAGCTACAAGTATGCAATTAAGGTCTGAGTATGTCCATCTATACAAACTGGGTCCATGAGAACACTGTAGAGTTAAACTTTATTAACTAAGGTGGTTTTCAATACAGGTGGTCACTAATACAGGTTACACTGCATTTCAAAATCTTCATTATGTAAGACAGATCTGAAATGACCTTATTAGGAATGGTTAATACTGGTGTACACTCCCTTACAGCAATAATAGATTACAATACTTCACTATAAGCTACAACATTTTTAATTATATCTCCTGAACCCATTGTGACCCCACCACAAAAATTTTATCAACAATAGACCATGATACAATAATCATTCAGTAAAAAATTCAAAGAATTTGAAGCAGCACTTTTTGAAATATGTAGGATCAAAGTTTCTTATGCAACTTTTGAAAAGTTTAATTAAGCTGCTATCCCATAATTTATGGATTTTTAAATTGATCAATTAATTATCTTTATTCACCGAAAATTTTATTTCAAAATATTAATACAGTGGTGAGCTACAGTTGATTTTGTAATGCAAGTCGTACCAACTTTTCATAAAATATTCAAAATTTTTGTGGTCATAAATCAGAAACCATGTGGTGCAGGGGGCTAAAAATTGGTATGGTGAATACGTACCATAAGTACTACATACACACCAAATTTCATCAAAATCCGAGGGGGGTCATTACAATTCTTTGGTGATTGTGCATGGAATGACCCTGTGGAGAGAGTTCAGCTACAAACAAATTACCCTTTAGAGTGATCAGCTACAAACAAAACACTTTGCAGGGTGTTCAGCTGCAACAAATCAACCTTTAGAGCGATCAGCAATGAACAAATCAACACAAATCTACCTGTAGAGAGATCAGCTAGAAACAAATCACCCTGAAGAGAGTTCAGCTACAAAAAAATCACCCTGTAGAGACATCAGCTAGAAACTAGACACAATGTAAGGAGTTCAGCTACAAGCAATCAACCTGTAGAGAGTTCAGCTAAAACAAATCAACCTGCAGAGAGATCAGCTACAAACAAATCACCTTATAGAGAGTTCAGCTACAAACAGATTACCTGTAGATAGATCGGCTACAAACAAATCAACCTGCAGAGAGATCAGCTACACACAAATCACCCTGTAGAGAGATCAGCTAGAAACTACACACAATGTAAGGAGTTCAGCTACAAACAAATCACCCTGTAGAGAGATCAGCTACAAACTAGACACAAAGTAAGGAGTTCAGCTACAGGTAAATTACCCTGTAGAGAGTTCATCTACAAACAAATCAACCTGTAGAGCAATCAGCTAGAAACAAATCACCCTGAAGAGAGGTCAGCTACAAAAAATCACCCTGTAGAGAGATCAGCTACAAACAAATCACCCTGAAGAGAGGTCAGCTACAAAAAAATCACCCTGTAGAGAGATCAGCTACAAACAAATTGCCCTGTAGAGAGATCAGCTACAAGCAAAACACCCTGTAGAGAGTTCAGCAACAAAGAAACCACCATGTAGAGAGTTCAGCTACCAACAAATTACCCTGTAGAGAGATCGGCTACAAACAAATCAGCCTGTAGAGAGTTCAGCTAAAACAAATCAACCTGCAGAGAGATCAGCTACACACAAATCAACTTATAGAGAGATCAACTACAAACAAATCACCCTGTAGAGAGATCAGCTAGAAACTACACACAATGTAAGGAGTTCAGCTACAAACAAATCACCCTGTAGAGAGATCAGCTACAAACTAGACACAAAGTAAGGAGTTCAGCTACAGGTAAATTACCCTGTAGAGAGTTCATCTACAAACAAATCAACCTGTAGAGCAATCAGCTAGAAACAAATCACCCTGAAGAGAGGTCAGCTACAAAAAATCACCCTGTAGAGAGATCAGCTACAAACAAATCACCCTGAAGAGAGGTCAGCTACAAAAAAATCACCCTGTAGAGAGATCAGCTACAAACAAATTGCCCTGTAGAGAGATCAGCTACAAGCAAAACACCCTGTAGAGAGTTCAGCAACAAAGAAACCACCATGTAGAGAGTTCAGCTACCAACAAATTACCCTGTAGAGAGATCGGCTACAAACAAATCAGCCTGTAGAGAGTTCAGCTAAAACAAATCAACCTGCAGAGAGATCAGCTACACACAAATCAACTTATAGAGAGATCAACTACAAACAAATCACCCTGTAGAGAGATCAGCTAGAAACTACACACAATGTAAGGAGTTCAGCTACAAACAAATCACCCTGTAGAGAGATCAGCTACAAAAAATCATCCTGTAGAGAGATCAGCTAGAAACAAATTACCCTATAGAGAGATCGGCTACAAAAAATCATCCTGTAGAGAGATCAGCTAGAAACAAATCACCCTGAAGAGAGGTCAGCTACAAAAAAATCACCCTGTAGAGAGATCAGCTAGAAACAAATTACCCTATAGAGAGATCGGCTACAAAAATCATCCTGTAGAGCAATCAGCTAGAAACAAATCACCCTGAAGAGAGGTCAGCTACAAAAAATCATCCTGTAGAGAGATCAGCTAGAAACAAATCACCCTGAAGAGAGGTCAGCTACAAACAAATCACCTTATAGAGAGTTCAGCTACAAACAGATTACCTGTAGATAGATCGGCTACAAACAAATCAACCTGCAGAGAGATCAGCTACACACAAATCACCCTGTAGAGAGATCAGCTAGAAACTACACACAATGTAAGGAGTTCAGCTACAAACAAATCACCCTGTAGAGAGATCAGCTACAAACTAGACACAAAGTAAGGAGTTCAGCTACAGGTAAATTACCCTGTAGAGAGTTCATCTACAAACAAATCAACCTGTAGAGCAATCAGCTAGAAACAAATCACCCTGAAGAGAGGTCAGCTACAAAAAATCACCCTGTAGAGAGATCAGCTACAAACAAATCACCCTGAAGAGAGGTCAGCTACAAAAAAATCACCCTGTAGAGAGATCAGCTACAAACAAATTGCCCTGTAGAGAGATCAGCTACAAGCAAAACACCCTGTAGAGAGTTCAGCAACAAAGAAACCACCATGTAGAGAGTTCAGCTACCAACAAATTACCCTGTAGAGAGATCGGCTACAAACAAATCAGCCTGTAGAGAGTTCAGCTAAAACAAATCAACCTGCAGAGAGATCAGCTACACACAAATCAACTTATAGAGAGATCAACTACAAACAAATCACCCTGTAGAGAGATCAGCTAGAAACTACACACAATGTAAGGAGTTCAGCTACAAACAAATCACCCTGTAGAGAGATCAGCTACAAACTAGACACAAAGTAAGGAGTTCAGCTACAGGTAAATTACCCTGTAGAGAGTTCATCTACAAACAAATCAACCTGTAGAGCAATCAGCTAGAAACAAATCACCCTGAAGAGAGGTCAGCTACAAAAAATCACCCTGTAGAGAGATCAGCTACAAACAAATCACCCTGAAGAGAGGTCAGCTACAAAAAAATCACCCTGTAGAGAGATCAGCTACAAACAAATTGCCCTGTAGAGAGATCAGCTACAAGCAAAACACCCTGTAGAGAGTTCAGCAACAAAGAAACCACCATGTAGAGAGTTCAGCTACCAACAAATTACCCTGTAGAGAGATCGGCTACAAACAAATCAGCCTGTAGAGAGTTCAGCTAAAACAAATCAACCTGCAGAGAGATCAGCTACACACAAATCAACTTATAGAGAGATCAACTACAAACAAATCACCCTGTAGAGAGATCAGCTAGAAACTACACACAATGTAAGGAGTTCAGCTACAAACAAATCACCCTGTAGAGAGATCAGCTACAAAAAATCATCCTGTAGAGAGATCAGCTAGAAACAAATTACCCTATAGAGAGATCGGCTACAAAAAATCATCCTGTAGAGAGATCAGCTAGAAACAAATCACCCTGAAGAGAGGTCAGCTACAAAAAAATCACCCTGTAGAGAGATCAGCTAGAAACAAATTACCCTATAGAGAGATCGGCTACAAAAAATCATCCTGTAGAGCAATCAGCTAGAAACAAATCACCCTGAAGAGAGGTCAGCTACAAAAAATCATCCTGTAGAGAGATCAGCTAGAAACAAATCACCCTGAAGAGAGGTCAGCTACAAAAAAATCACCCTGTAGAGAGATCAGCTAGAAACAAATTACCCTATAGAGAGATTGGCTAGAAACAAATCAACCTGCAGAGAGATCAGCTACACACAAATCAACTTATAGAGAGATCAACTACAAACAAATCACCCTGTAGAGAGATCAGCTAGAAACTACACACAATGTAAGGAGTTCAGCTACAAATAAATCACCCTGTAGAGAGCTCAGCTAAAACAAATCAACCTGCAGAGAGATCAGCTACAAACAAATCACCTTTTAGACAGTTCAGCTACAAATAAATTACCTTGTAGAGAGATCGGCTACAAACAAATCAACCTGCAGAGAGATTAGCTACACACAATTCAACTTGTAGAGAGTTCAGCTACAAACAAATCACCCTGTAGAGAGATCAGCTAGAAACTAGACACAATGTAAGGAGTTCAGCTACAAGCAAATCACCCTTTAGTGAGTTCAGCTACAAACAAATCAACCTGCAGTGAGATCACCTACAAAAAAGCACCTTGTACAGAGTTCAGCTACAAACAAATTACCCTGTAGAGAGATCGGCTACAAACAAATCAACCAGTAGAAAGATCAGCTACACACAAATCAACTTGTAGAGAGATCAGCTACAAACAAATCACCCTGTAGAAAGATCAGCTAGAAACCAGACACAATGTAAGGAGTTCAGCTACAAGTAAATCACCTTGTAGAGAGTTCACTAAAACAAATCAACCTGCAGAGAGATCAGCTACAAATAAATCACTTTACAGACAGTTCAGCTACAAACAAATTACCTTGTAGAGAGATCGGCTGCAAATTAATCAACCTGCAGAGAGATCAGCTACACACAAATCAACTTGTAGAGAGATCAGCTACAAACAAATCACCCTGTAGAGAGATCAGCTAGAAACTAGATACAATGCAAGGAGTTCAGCTACAAGCAAAATCACCCTTTAGTGAGTTCAGCTACAAACAAATCAACCTGCAGTGAAATCACCCACAAAAATGCACTTGTACAGAGTTCAGTTACAAACAAATCACCCTGTAGAGAGATCAGCAACAAAGAAACCACCATGTAGAAAGTTCAGCTGCAAACAAATCACCCAGTAGAAAGATCAGCTAGAAGAAGTTACCTTGTAGAGAGTTCAGTTACAAAGAAACCATCATATAGAGAGTTCAGCTACAAAGAAATTACCCCGTAGAGAGTTCAGCTAGAAGAAGTCACCTTGTAAAGAGTTCAACTACAAAGAAACCATCATGTACAGAGTTCAGCTACAAAGAAACCACCTGTACAGAATTCAACTACAAACAAATTACCCTGTATAGAGATCAGCTAGAAGAAGTTACCTTGTAGATAGTTCAGCTACAACAATTCACCCTGTAGAAAGATCAGCTAGAAGAAGTCACCTTGTAGAGTGTTCAGTTACAAAGAAACCATCATGTAGAGAGTTCAGCTGCAAACAAATCACTCTGTAGAGAGTTCAGCTACAAAGAAACCGCCATGTAGAGAGTTCAGCCTCATACAAACTACCTTGTAGAGAATTCAACTACAACAAATCACCCTGTAGAGAAGAAGTTACCTTGTAGAGAGTTCAGCTACAAAGAAACCATCATTTAGAGAGTTCAGCTACAAAGAAACCACCTAGTAGAGAGTTTAGCTGCAAACAAATCACCTGTAGAGAGTTCAGCTAGAAACAAATCACCCCGTAGAGAGATCAGCTGGACGAAGTCACCTTGTAGAGAGTTCAGCTACAAAGAAACCATCATGTAGAGAGTTCAGCTGCAAACAAATCACCCTACAGAGAGTTCAGCTACAAAAAATCACCCTGTAGAGAGTTCAGCTAGACGAAGTCACCTTATAGAGAGTTCAGCTACAAAGAAACCATCATGTAGAGAGTTCGGCTACAAAGACACCACCATGTAGAGAGTTTAGCTGCAAACAAATCACCTGTAGAGAGTTCAGCTAGAAACAAAATACACTGTAGAGAGACCAGCTAGAAGAGGTTACCTTGTAGAGAGTTCAGCTACAAAGAAACCATCCTGTATATAGTTCAGCTATATTTCAAGTCACCCAGTAGAGAGATCAGCTGCAAAAAAATATCCTGTGGGGAATAATGGGCATTTAATAAATATATGTATATAATTTGTATAATTACTAATAAAATCAAAAATAATTGAAGTACTAAAATTCTTCTTTAAGTTCTTTTCTTCTTCCTGTAGCAAAGAAAAAAACACATGGGTTAAAAAAGCCCCAAAGCCAGCCATAGGCCGGCTTTGCAGTATACAAATACAAAAAGAAGTGATATCTAATCAAAAACAGCCAAGCTGTAAAAAAAGGTGCGGCCCCCAAAAAGGCCATGGTGAAAAAAGATGTGAAATCCAAGGTGGCGGCCAAGAAATGGCTGTGATGGTAGGTTAATGGTTACATTTTAATAACGACAATTCAGGTGAATTTTGTGCCGCTTGGTCTTGGCACCAAATTCACCTGAATTGTTGTTATTAAAATGTAACCATTAACCTACCATCACAGCCATTTCTTGGCCGCCACCTTGGATTTCACATCTTTTTTCACCATGGCCTTTTTGGGGGCCGCACCTTTTTTTACAGCTTGGCTGTTTTTGATTAGATAGTATAGACTTGGCAGAAAAGCTACACCACTATATATTCAGCTGCTAAGTTTGACACGTTATGTGTAACTACTTTGGTCCAGTAGCTTCATAGAGTGGTAGCATAACCAGTGGTATAGGGTGTGTGAAAATTAAACAAGAGTATGTAACAGTACTGTGTATGTAAAACTGAAGAATTTCGACCTCATTAATTAGTTTCATGGCTTTGATGTAAAAGTGAATGATAACAAGCCTACCTCCCTCACAAAAGTTTCCGAGGACAGGAAACATTCCCATCTGAAGCAGCCTTACATACTTGGCATATCGTACACTGTATAAGACATACATACATTCACATTATTTAACATTTAATTTGGACTTTGATTGCACAAGGAATAGGCATACAAACAAGAATCAAGTTTTGGCATCAACCTGCTCATTCAGATCGTAACACAGCTTCTACCACTACGCAGACGATACTGTTGAAATTAACTTAGTTTCTGCATTACAAAATGTTGGCTTGTAGGCTGACATGTATTATTATTATTATTATTATTATTGATTAGCAAAACCCATTGGGTAAATCGCTAATGTACAAAAACAAAATTTTAGTGTCTATGCATTTTGCAAACGGTTCTTGAAAGTAAGTAAGTCTATATTGTCAAGATCTTCCATATCTAAATTGTTCCAGTCTGGTATTGATCTTGGTAAGAAAGAGTTACTATATCGATTTGTTCTGGCATACAACTGTAATAGCTTCAAGGGATGGTTTGCTCTGGTACTTGTTGCAGGAGATAACACTGGCAGATACTGATTTGGAACATAAATTAATTTGTTTACAAACTTAAACAACAGCATCAGACGTGCCTGTTTCCTACGATCTTCCAGTGTTGGCCATTTTAATTCCACTAACATTTCAGTTATGCTGTCCCTATGATTCCTTCTCCAAGGTCTATTTAACACGAAACGTGCAGCACGATGTTGTATCATCTCTAACTTGTGAATGAGTGATTGTTGATGTGGATCCCAGATAGAAGAGCAGTATTCAATAGATGGCAAGACGATCTGTTTATATGCATGTTCTTTTAAGTGAGGTGGACAATGGTGGAGAGTTCTTCGCAAAAATCCCAGTAGACGATTTGCTTTACTGCACACTGAATTTATGTGAGGGGTCCATGACAACTTGCTATCTAAAAGTACTCCCAAATAGTGATGTCTCTCATGTAACTTGTGTTCAACCTGATGCAACTCTAATAGCCAGGATAGTAGTACTCTAATCATGCACCTTACCCTACTCTGTTAAGAGCTTGGACCCAGAAGTCAAGTAGCAAATTTTATGTAATTTCCCAGGGTATTTCCCTTCCACTCAACTTGTGACGTACCCATCACCTGGCCGCCTCCCCTTCCGCGGCTCTAGTACAAAGCCTGGTCAATCTGAAGAAGGATCCCCAACACTATAAACTCACTGAAATGATGGCAACTTCGCACAACACCAGGGTTTGGATAGTTGGACCGTGACACTAAATTATCAGATACGAATATGGTAAATAGGTCTACCTGGCTGGTAATATTGCGTTCGAAGAATAAGAATTAATACGGTCAATAACGAATTGTATTTTCGTCAGGTTATATACTGATGAAAAAAATAATTTTTCAGTTTATATCCTGAAATATACTATGCGAAGCGAGAGCACCAACACGTTTGTTATTTCCGCCGAAAATAAGCTTATTTGCGGAGGAAATAAAACCGGATTTTTGTTACAAACGACGTTCCATACGTACGGGGCCCCATACGCGTATGGGCGTCCCATATGCGTATGGGACTAGCAAGGGGTAGTCACTTCCATACCGCCAGTTGATGCACTTGCGACCGGGATCAAGAATTTTGATCGTCGAAATTTTGCCTTGATCGCTTGATTTCCCTTGTAAAAGTGCCTTGTTCTTTTGTAAAAGTGCCTTGTTCTTTTCACTTGTAAAGGTGCTTGATCGTCACTTTTTCGGACGTATTGATCGCTTGATTCATTGTACAAAAGCCCCTTGATCGCTTGATTAAATCTTGATCCCGGTCGTAAGTGTTTCAACAGACGGTACTGAAGTGCCCTTGACTAGTGCTCTGCCCCATACGCGTACGGGCCGCAAAATACGCGTACAGTTCATAACACTTCCATTGTTTGTTCCTTGACTTTTCAAAGGTATTTGACACTGTCCCTCATTCGCGTTTATTGTTAAAGTTGGAGAGTCTTGGAATTTATTTATTATTATTATTATTATTAGCACTTTACAGTGACCAGCACAATTACTGGTGATTTGTTAACTGGATCTAGGCTTTTTTAACTACTCGAGCTCAACGTGTTTATGTTAATGGATCTCATTCTAGTTGGTTGCCTGTTATTTCAGGAGTGCCCCAAGACTCTATCTTGGGCCCACTGTTGTTTATTTTATATGTTCATGATATAAAATCTGTGATCTCACACTCCTATCTAAAGATGTTCGTTGATGATCTTACTTTGTATCGGAACATTGCCAGTGTGAGTGATTGCGAGTTGTTGCAATGGGACCTTAGGAGGATATACGAGTGGACCTTGACTTGGTTGTTATGACTAAATCCACTCAAGTGTGAAGCCTTGAACATTACCAAAAAGCGCTGTCCTTTACATTTTAATTACTATATTGGATCTCATTTGATAAGCTGGGTTCAGAAAGTGAAGTATCTTGGTGTTTTTTTAACTTCAAAATTGAACTGCTCTGACCATTGTAAGTATTGTGTGCATAAGGCTACGGTTTGTCTCAATCATCTTCGTCGTATTATGTTTGGTGCTTCATTTTCGGCTAAGAACATTGTGTACAAGTGCCTTGTGAGACCCCATCTTGAATATGCCTGTCCTGTTTGCTCTCCCTTTACTTCTTCTAACATTAAATTGATTGAATCAGTGCAGTGCAGAGCAGCACACTGGATCTGTAGCACCTGGAATCCACAATCACATCAGTGGTCCAAATCATTGGATGACTGTATTAGTGAATTGCATTGGCAGTCTAAACGGCAATTCTTGTCACTGTCAATTTTGTATGATATTTGGAAGGGGTGTACTGGAATAAACTTTAGTAATTACTTTGAGTTCAATACACTGTGTACAAGGTCGCACTGCCTAACTTTAAAAGTGTTTTCTTCTACTATCAATGCTATGTATGGGTATCACCTTGTACAGGCACATGCCTTTTGTGTATCCCTTTAAACAATTTGATAATAATAATAAAGAATGGGCGTGATCTAATTCTTCCTCCATACAGTAGCGTACTCTAAGCACCTTAAATAATTTTGTGGCATCTATTATACTGCTTAAAGAAAGTGTTGATATGGAAAATTAACGCCTCGATATGGTTTCGTTGGATGAAGAAGACAAGCGGCCTGATTGAAGATTTTAAAAAGACAAGGCCCACAGGATGTACACTCGTCGGAACCCCAAAAGGAACATCCCACTGGTGAGTTTGTTGTTGTAGCGCAAAATGGTAACCGTGCGCTGCTTCGTTTGGGCTCTAGGCTTGTGACTGTGGTCAGTGAGTGAGGCAGTGAGGCAGTGATACTAAAGTTGGAGTTTTTGGCGAATTTTTAAAATTTTATATCTGGCCACCTGTAAGTGTTTTGTTGTATTTATTGCTGTTGTGTGTATTATATGGACTAGTACTATTCCGTTAAGGTGATTTTTGCCGCATACAATATCTGTAGGATGATTTTTAAAGGTGGAATTTTGGGCGGCGCGCGAAATATTAAACCACGATCCCTACTTAAACGGTACGACCGTACCATTTGATATATGTGACTGGGCCTGTGAAAATAGGCATGCGGGCACAAACTAGTCTGATGCCGCCCGCCCCTCGCAAAAAGTAAGGAATACAAATACTAAACAAAGTTGCTAAACTGCCTACAGAATTTTACTATAAAGTGTATTATGTAGTAGAGTTCCACAGGTTCCAGGGTTCTAGAGGTTCCATGGTTCTAGCTGGGGTTCCTGAGGTTCCAGAGTTCCAGGATTCCAGAGGTTCTAGGGTTCCAGAGGTTCCAGGATTCCAGTGGTTCCAGAAGTTCCAGAGGTTCCAGGGTTCCTGAGGTTTCAGGGGTTCCAGAGTTTCCTGGCTTCCAGAAATTCCAGGGTTCCAGATGTTCTAGAGGTTCCATAGGTTCCAGGATTCTAGAGGTTCTAGCTATAGGGTTCCAGAGGTTCCAGAGTTCTTTATAGAGGTTCCAGATAAATAACATATATCTAGTTTTTTGATAAACTGCTGAGATCACTCTAGAATTCAACCTCAACTTACAAAACTTTTGCCCTTAAAGCATACCCCATGCACTCTAGATTTACATATACATGGATCTATGTGTTCACATACATGATTTTCAACAGGTATGAAAAGCACTGCATTAAATTTCCATTACGTTAGATTGTTTTTAATTTTTGCAGATATGATAAGTTTGCTAGGTATCAATGCTAGTATAAATAATTTCAATAAAGTAGATCTAATCTTATATACAATAATAACAATTTTATGTAAGAGAGTTTTAGTATTTATAAAGGTATGTAGTTATTATAGAGAACACCTACACAGGGAAGTCAGCATAGTTGCCAGTTATAAGATGGTAATTGCTAGAGTACAACTGAACCACATACACTCTCACAACCAGTCTTGTTCCTATATTATGGTAATTTGTCTGAAATGGTAACTTTAACTACCCTACTCCAGCCATATGCTGACAAGGTTGCAACACATGCAACAAGACAGAACATAAAGGTTTTGATTAGTAGAACAACTTGCCAAGTAACATTTCTTTGTAATTGGGATAGTGCTCATCAAACCTGAAGAAATTATAATAGAAGTCAGCAGGCTAAAGAATAATAATTATATTATAAGCCTCATTAGGGGCATATAAATTTTAAATAGGTGAGGCAGATCTAGACCTTGCAGTGCTTATTTTTGACCATGAAATGATGCATGTATACTAGTGTGTGAAACACACTCAGCAAAAATAGCACTAGCATGCTCCAGCTAGGAGGTCATAGGGCATGAAACTTCTAAAAATTAGGTTACGCTATTTAAGTTATCTATTACAGTGAAACCTCAGTTATGTGGACTTCACTTATCCAGACTAATCCAGATTCTTGCTCTATTATAGTGGTGAATGTTCTATTAGGGTAAATGTATTTTAGGTTATTAATTTTATATACAGTTTCAGAGATGCAGACTTTTCATACTTATGGACCACCCCTGGCTTCAAGGTGTTCAGTTCCACTGTAATCTACTCTCCTATCAATATAGAACAGTCATTTGGAATTTTCTTTTTGGTTGTAGTGACTCAACATTAACAATGTCATCACAGCTAACACATGTATGCACACACAAAATATTAACTCAATACCGGTTCAAAAATTTACAATGTTCCATTATAATTTTGCTGTTGTTGTTACAAAACAGTGACCTTCCATGGATGGCATGGGCAACTACAGGAATTTTATAATTGGTAGGTTTTTATTTGTGATGGCAGGTCCTAATTATAACTTAAGTTATGTATAGAAAGATATATCAGTATAATCACACTTATATTATATTATTTAGTTTTTATTGCTATATAAAACATGTAAATCTATAGTGTATGGAGTATACATCCTGGGTAAAAGTCTTGTAAGTTGAGGTAGAGCGATCTCAGCATTTTATCAAAAATCTATTTTATTTATCTGGAACCTCTACACTATTAAAAATGAAGAGTAACCACCACTCTAAAGAATTCCCAATGTAGGAAGGATTTAACACCCCTGGAGAGCAAACAACACTCTGAAGAGAATAACCATTACTCTAAAGAATAAGTGACACCACCTTCTGAGCATGTGTTACTCCTTTACAGAAATGGTTACTCTCCTTGGAACCCTGCAACCACTGGAACCATGGAACCTCTGGAACCACTAGAACCCTGGAACTCTGGAACCACTAGAACCCTGGAACCTCTGGAGTCCTTAGAACCCTGGAACCTCTGGAAACTTTGGAGCCCTGGAACCTCTGGAACCCTAGAGCTTCTGGAACATCTGGAACCCTGGAACCACTGAAACTTCTAGAACCTCTGGAGCCTCTGGAACCCTGGAACCACTGGAACCCTGGAATCACTGGAACCTCTGGAACCACTGAAACCTCTGGAACCCTGGACCTCTGGAACCACTGGAACCCTGGAACCACTGGAACCCTGGAACCTCTGGAACCACTGGAACCCTGGAACTCCTAGAACCCTGGAACCTCTGGAACTCTAGAACTTCTGGAACCTCTGGAACCCTGGAACCACTGGAACCCTGGAACTCCTGGAACCTCTGGAACTCTAGAACTTCTGGAACCTCTGGAACCCTGGAACCACTGGAACCATAGAACCAATGAAACCCTGGAACATCTGGAATCCTGGAACCTCTAGAACCCTGGAACCATTGGAACCACTGGAACCCTGGAATCACTGGAACATCTGGAACCCTGGAACCTCTGGAACCATGGAACCTCAGGAACCCTGGAACCTCTGGAAACTCTGGAACCTCTGGTAACTCTGGAACCCTAGAACTAGGAACCCATCGATTTTGCCGACAAAAATTTTGGCATAATAGGTGGGTAAAAGCAATGAGCAAAATGCTGGCATAATAGGTGCAATTTTTGTGAAGTGGTCATAAGAATTGCACTAAAGATCGAGATACCCTAATAAAACAGTCAGACACGATAAAATATCGACAATGCATAGCTAATTGTTACAGGAATAACAAGTGACAATCGAGGTACCCTAATAAAACAGTCACACATGTTAAGCAATATTAGCTAGCTTCTTGCTTTACATGTTAGAAATAATTGCTGATCGAGATACTCTAATAGAACAGTCACTTTAAGGTGAAACTGTAGCTTTGCAATTGGAAATATTCAATTAACAAAGACCAGTGCTGAGCAAAATTTATAATTCTTGAGCAAAATATGGAGCATAATAGGTGAAAAATAAAAGAATTGCTGGAAAGAAAAATAGGTAGAAAAAAAAGCAAAATAGACTGGTCCCTACTTAGAACCTCAGGAACCCTAGAACCTCTAGAACCCTGGAACCTGTGGAACTCTACTACATAAATACACCTTATAGTAAAATTCTGTAGGCAGTTTAGCAACTTTGAATACTAAATCATTTCAAAAGGAATTCAACGTAATGCTTGTTACGTCAGATGATTGCACTTCAATTCGAACTATAACATTGTGTTGCCAAGGCGATTTCTGCGTGAACGTCATTGGCACACATTAATTGGCTACCACCAAATCTGGGCAGTAGAAATGATTTAGTATTTGTAATTCACCAGACCCTTACTTTTTGCGAAAGGGCGGGCGGCACCAGACTAGGCACAAACTACACCCAACCATATAACATCTCAGATCTCAGTACTGGGATAAAATATTTTCATTCTGTAACTTGTATTTTGGAGCCAACTAAATGTTTAATATTTGCTGAAAATTTCGTGGCCAAGCAACAATGGCATACAAAGTTATGATGTATCCAAGTTGGCACCCACATCAGGGGCGGATCCAGAGTCTGGAAAGAGGGGGGGCACCTTGCTGAAAAAAAGTTGAAGAGCAAAAAAAAAAAAAAAAAAAAAAGGTCACAACAATAATAGCTAGTTATCCTTTACCAAATATATTATATCACGTATGTTATGTAAAATAAAATCCTATTTATAGCTTCCTAAGTAAGCTACACTTCCCCATGAACACTGTGACTGCTTTATTAGAGTGATTGGTGATTGACTGCTCTATTAGAGTATCTCGATCTTATATACATTTTTTTAAGGGAGGGGGGCACGTGCCCCCTGTGCCCCCCCCCCTGGATCCGCCCCTGCACATACCCTATTTTTGCAGGCCAGGTCACATATTGTGCCATCAGTGTAGATAGCTACCACAATTTGTGCAACAACCTATCGACTCTGAACTCCACCAGAGAATAGCCTATGAAAATGCGGTCATGGTTTGCCACAATAGGAAATTTCATGATGGCAATTCATGGGGCACTGCACCCATGAAATTTTCTGTGCCATGAAATAATTTGTTCCACATGAAATGTGCCATGAAAGTCATTTCATAGCGATTTCCATGCCATGAAATAAAAATTTGCAATTTCATGACCCCGACAACATTTTACTATTCATGGATAAAACTATGGTTCTCTGGTAGGAAGTGGATATAGCTAAAGCCGGTACT
This sequence comes from Dysidea avara, assembly GCF_963678975.1. NCBI lineage: Eukaryota > Metazoa > Porifera > Demospongiae > Dictyoceratida > Dysideidae > Dysidea > Dysidea avara. The sequence goes on along the minus strand of NC_089278.1, from coordinate 31,840,783 downwards.
GGTTTTTGTCAAGCTAGGAACAAATTAACCAGCTTTAGGAATTCCTCCCTCCACTGACCAAGGAGCCAGCCATACTTCTAGTAAATACTAATGCCAAGATCAGTTTATAAAGCTCATGAAAATATGCATATGTGACTGGATTTGACAAAACCAGGCTTCCACACACATCCAAATTTGTGATTCTAAAGGACCATAACTCAGTGTGGGAGTAAGCTATCACTTCACAAGCTATTACTTTCACATTTTGACCTATTATTGCACAAGGCAATGAAAGAATTATGTGTAAATTTTAGGTCAATAGTGTACTGACTTGTCAAATTAAAAGTGGTTAAAGTTGAAGAATTGGATGTGTGCAGAAGTCTGGTTTTGTCAAATCCGGTCACATATTTACTAGTATTCAAATTCACCGGAAACCAAAGCGAACCAAAGTCAAACTAGCTGGGAAATTGTCACCCAGTACTTTCATGCATACTAAGCACCTCTAAAAATAATCATTGTTTTGCTGTCATTAAGATATTCAGAGCCTTTTAAGACTTCCCAACCATCTGCAAAGTCCAAAATTGCAAAAATCAACAGTGGTACACTACTACGTAAGAGGTGATTATTTGCTGCTTCAAAAATGCAGCTACTAACAAGATAATCTGGCTCTCCACAACTACCTACCAACCTAACCTGTCTGTGCTCCTCCCCTTGCCAGCTCCTGGATCTGTCCCTGGAATGAATATCAACGAGAATTGATGGTTGATTGCAGTGACAAATAATGACCTCTGGTAGATAAAACTGAATTAAATTTACAATTGAAATTGATTGATGTACGATGATAGTAAATAATTGATTAGACCACTTTATGGTTACCTTTAATAAAGACCACCTCTTTACAATGATCACCTCTTTGCATAGCTTCAAATGTGTATTTCATGACTCACAGAAAGGGTCAATGTCATCTCCCATAAATTATTTTGGTCCACACTTCACTCAATTCATCTGGCTATCTGTATTATCAATCGCTTAGTTTGTACCAGAATGTATCGCACAAAAATAGTCGATGCAAGTAAAATGTAGCTTGTACACTGCAATTTACTGTATCAAAGAAAAATAAGGCCTCATTACAAGATGATAACCTTAAGAGCCTATATAGCCCTTTTAGCTGTCCTAGCTGTTTTGAGGTCTCATAACAAGATGATGACCTTAAGAGTCTATCCCTTTTTAGCTGACCTATATAGCCAGTTAAGATGTTTGGAACTTACTTAGATGGTTTTTATGAAAGGTGACCACAAGTGGTCTTATAAATTTATATGGTCATTTAGTACACCTTTGTCACCTAAGCCACCTTTGAGATCTAATTACAATGTGGTCTTTGTATGGAGGTGGTTTTTTTAAGAAGGTGGTCTGTAAGAGGTGGCCACTAAACAATAATTTGTGACCAGATTTGCAAAAAGGGGTCTTCCACACACACATCCAATTCTATGAACTTGGAAAACCATAACTCAGTGTTCAAGAAATATATTAACCTGAAAATTTCTCCATCTTATAAGCTACGTTGGTGCTCACTACTGACCAAATTTCAAGGCAAGAGCTCTTTGCAATCTCAAATTATGAATCGTCAAATTTAGTAAATTAGATGTTTGTGGAAGACCCTTTTCGCAAATCTGGTTACATTTTATTCTATAGGGTACATTTGTATGACGATTTTTCCATTTCCACTTTCTGTTTTTGATTTCCATTTCCACTGGTTGCAATTTGCCCATTCCTCAGGGGTGCATTATCCACTAAAGAATCCTGGCAATATATGTCTTTGTTATTTAAACATTGGCCCCTATAATTGGAATTTTGTTAGTAACCTATTAAAAAATTCACCTGTGCATGTACAGGTCTCTTACCAGAATAACAATATCCATTGTCTGATATTACCCATTGTCTGATATCACTAAGAAATCTTCTGGTATATTATTAGAAACCTCCTAGAGTTGGTTAGAAAGTCATTGAGTAATTAATTCAGACTTCAAGCACATTTACTGTGTAGTATTTAGCAAAATGTACTTAAATCCTAGTTATGAAAACTTGTATTTGATTGTGGGTTTCATTATTATTAGTAGTAAAATTTACAAAATACCTGATCTAAGGTTGTGATGTACAGAATGAAGTGCAGTGCTTAGTAACCATTTATTCTAATGGAATCTGTAGGTACATACACAGCAAAAATAGTGTTCCAATACTACATATTCTAACCCCATCTTTATTCAGTATTGGAACAACTATTTTATAAAACTCCCTATAATGAGACAAAACGAACCTCAAATCTATAAATGACTCTAATGTTATTCACTATTGAGTGCTGTGGTCTATTTTTGTTTGAGCCAAGGTAGAATTTGTGGGCTATTGGTTCCAACAGCAAAACATAGATGGAATAAATACAGTCAGTATTTGTGTATGAAATATGCTGTGATAATGTCTCACAATTATACAACTGCGAAAAGAGTTGAATGTATGCTATGTGTTGTATTGCTATCCTTTACACTCTCCTTGTCTATTGCTTGTGTTAATGATACGTATATTAGTTGTTGTGGAAATGTGAAGCATAGAAAACAGACCATTTAAGTTTCCTTTAAAAGATCTCAAACTGCCTTTGGATACAATATAACACTCCATGAGTGTAAGTCTAAGATGTAACATCCTAAAAGGTGTAACACCTTTTTAACAGCATGCATAATACCGTATAGCGGGTTATTCAGTTTCGAAACAGAAATTTTCGCACAAGAAGCAAAATCTGAATTTCGAAAGATTTTAATTTTGAAGAGTGCATATTTCGAAGTCCGGATGGATTTCAAATAAACGGAAATTCGTGTAACAAATTATGAGGAAGCGTGAATGCTTGCCGAAAATTGACTTACTGATGGAATAACGAATAATCCCCGCTCCTGTGCACTGGAGAGAAGACTGAGGGAGTCTCGGGTGGAGTGAATTCACTGGCACGATCACGCTCGATCACAGCTAGCTATCCTACCATAGATTCTAGAGCAGACGGCATCAATCCCCATTCTGGGTCACCTGTTTTCTGATTGTTGGTGCAGTAATGATACAGTTTACCCTTTATCATCAGCAATACTGAGCTAAAACTCGAGGAATACACGAAAGAATCGCCGAAAATTGGACGGTTGCTTTCACTTGTGGGAATTTATTTTTGTAAAACAACCGGACGTGGGAATTTATTTTCGAAGAGAAGGGCCTCTTCGAAATATCAGAAAATAAAAACCTTTCGAAAATTACCAGCTATACGGTATAAGACTTGGCATAATATTGGTGATATACAGATATTACACAATTTGCTAGCAGCCCTTATATTTAGCCACAACAAACAATACAGCAGGAAATCTTCATAATGTGCTCAGAGAAATTTTTTAAATGGTCAGATCACAAAAATGATGCGAAATTCAGTAATTGACAACATGCAGTACAATACAATCAGGAGTATGCATACAATAACAAGTAATGAGAAATCTCTTGGATACATGGCAGCTTTAAATGGTTTTATAGTGCTGTCTGTTGCAACATTCACAAGATATTATTAAACCCTTGTAAAGATATGACAGAGTTCATAACAAAGAAACAGCATGTAGGCCAAATTATAAGATTATATGTGTCCGAATTTGGCAAAACAAGGCGTCTACACACATCCACATTTATGACTTTGAAGCACTGTGACTCAATGTAGGAGTATGCCTATTATTTTACAATGCTATAAATGAATAATATTGTGTGATAACTTTTGGTCAATACCTTACTGAGTAGTCAAGTTACAGTCAGAGAAAAGTGGATGTGTGTGGAAGCCTTGATTTCCAAATTCGTATATTCGGTCACATAAAATTATATACAGCAACCCTATGTCATTCCTGCAAACAACCGGATCACACATCCGGCATCCATCCAAGGAACACTGTACCGAAATAGATTGCATGTAAATTGGATGATTGCTTGCTATGTAGACATCCTTACTTGATTATGTCAGTCATTGTAGCCTTGGATATATGGCAGTGTAAATCAGCAGGACCACAGCATTACATGGTGGGACATTACACGGTGGGACATTACACAGTGGGACCTACAACATGATACAGTGAGACCTACAGCATTACACAGTGGGACCTACAGCATTACACAGCAGAACCTATAGCATTACACAGTGAGACCTATAGCATTACACAGTGAGACCTACAGCATTACACAGTGGGACCAAGGAGAATATACCATATTATACGTAAAAATTTTCGAGGTGGAAAATTTTTGTTGATTTCATATATCACCTTTCACCTAAGATACTTTTCCTCCAAATCCAGCAATTATGCATATAATTAGCTATTGTGACTGCTTAGCTACGAAAATTTTCCTCCGAGTCTTGCCATATAGTCGCTCATCTACGAAAGTTTCCTACCTCAAAACTTTTTATGTATACGGTAGCTTCCTTTTCCTCAAGAGTTCAAAAACAATTTCGATTGTATATAGGTTGCATCTCCAGTTACAAAAGTTTTAATTCTGGGTTTTGTTTTATTTAAATGATTAGCAGTGTTTTCCACTATGGCTATATGAGGTGATTAATGTTGTTTTCATATTTAAAAGATTCAAAAGTGTTAGTTGGTTTAATTGGTTAGATTTATCACCTTCAATATAATAAGTAGCTAGCTACCAACTCAGCCTTTTAGCAAACTGTAGTCTTTTGGTAATTTGCAGTCTCATAAGGCAGCTATAGCATATTCACCCACTTTTGTCCTTGAATGCAAAATTTGTATCAGGTACCTTCTGATATGACCCCATGCTGTGGGTTATGGTGCTAGCAGTGTAGTTAGCCTATGGTTCAGTCTTCATAATCTGGCAGATATAATAAGTTGACTATCATCACAACAACAAATTCAGAAAGCCCATAAATGCAAATATAGTTGCACTTAGCTAAGGAATGCCAGTGGACTAGCTAACAGCTACTAGTACCCTTCACTGCATTCTGCTTTTCAGTAAACCTTATTGGTGATATAGCTAACAAAGTGTCAGGCTAAGGAGCATGCATACTAATAATTGTGACATTCAACACCACTACTACTTAACTATACATGTTTCTGCCTCACAGAGTTAGCTAATTAGAGCATAGCTAAGAGGAGCTGATGCATTGTGGCATATGTGACCGAATTTTGGAAAATCACCTATATGGGTGCACGTTAAATAATTAGAATTTTCATGTTTAGTAGGTTACTATCATGACCAGAGCAGAGTTATAAAAATATTTCTAGAATTTTCTTGTAATTTAAGGTACTGAGAATGGCTTACAATCATTAACAAGTAGGTTTGCACTATAAAGCTTGTTATTTGGTTATTAAATATTTTAAGTGTCAAATGCACCCATATGGTTGATTTTCCAAAATTCGGTCACAATTATAGCTAGCTATATCTAGCTACAAATAAAAAGATTATCATGCATGCATGATAGCTATGCTCAATGTATATTGCAATCAGTCTTGATTTAATAGAAAAGTAAAATTTGAATGATATAATAAACTGAAATTCCATATTTTCCACTGAATAACTGCTAAAAATACTCTCAGATTCACGCTCACCTTTAGAGGACATAATTTTCAAAAATTTCCTGGGGGGCATGCCCCCAGACCTCCCTAGGTTGACATTCTTCACAAGTAATGCTAGTGTACGAAAATGTAGTCACTATTCCAAATAGCTAATTTGACCATGGATACTACATGAATCTTTCCACTATAGGGCCTCGTGAGAAGGCTTGGTATCTTCTAATGTCTGGCTAGTTACCTATGTCCCTGTCCAGCTTAGCCCCCCCCCCCCCCTTCAAAAAATCCTAGAACCGCCCCTGATATATATACCCACAAAATTCATTATCTGATGTATTATGCACTACTGCAATCGTGCAACTGAACCCTTAGCTACACATAACTGAAAGCCTAACTATTTTGTAGGGTGTAATAAAAGCCTACACTTATTTCAATAATTCACAAGGTAATATTCTATATAAACGCTGCTATGTACAGTTCTAAGTAGACTCCCTGTACCTTGAAACCGGTAGCTATGTTGCAGACAACAGTATAGACACACAGCCACCAGGCAAGAGCCACCATGAATGAATAGTTTTTGATTTAACAATTTCAAAAAATTCTTTGCAAATTTCTACGTACATACACAATTAGTACTGGTGAACTGTTTATTGGACAACTGACATATAATTATACTGAGGGAAGAATTGTGGTATTATCCGTGTTTTAAATAGGATAGGTGTGTTGTCCAGCCCTGGTTGATGCAACAAAAGTTGATCACCTGAAATTACAATTGCAATCACATACATTGATTATTACATTGTGCTACACCTGCAGAAATGAGTCCTGACTTTATATAAGTTGTCAGTCAAATTCTGTGCAAGAATCACAGTGAGTATAATGACCTCAGAACAAATCACAAGTCTTAAAACTGACACTGTTCAGCTACATCACTTGCTTGTGTAGGCTATTTGTTTGCCAGTAGCTCTGTTGCACTTTTATTGGGTGTCATGACTTCATACATATACTTACTGTGACACCTCATCACTTAGTGGCAATTAGGCTAATAAGATCACCTCATTATAGTTGCCATTTTTAGTAGGTCCCAAACATAGCAAAGATGCTCTTCACAACCTCGGTAATAAGTACGTAGCTTATTATTGAGCCAATTTTAATCCCAAAGGTGGCCCTATTAACAAGGTTTTACTGTATGTATGTATGTATGTAGTACAGAACCCCCCCCCCCCCCCCCCCCGCCCTTAGAAGCTACGTTGTTAATCATGTAATATCACCTCTTTACAAGGCCACATTAAATATGTCCTAAAACATACAAAATCAAGTTCAATAGTAAGACAACCGCCAAAAGGCGATCTTATTAATTAATGAGGCTTCATTGTGTTACAAAGTAAAGACAGATGGCTGAAAGATTGTATGGTGTATGGTACATATGGTTTGTCGAATGAAATGAAATTGTTATCTGTGTACCATATTCGATTTGGGTTCACCTGAGTCCTTGTTTCTCATTAATAACTTTTGTTGCTACCCAAACATTTAGTAGCACTGAGAAGCTCACAAAAGGCACTTTAATTGGAGCAAGGACAAGTGAGTTATGAGGCTTAAAAATATTCCATATATTTAGTATGGAAGACTGATTCAAATGTACAAACATGTTTACAACACGAAAACGTGGTTGTTTCAGTACAAAACCATTGGGAGTGAATACATGTTCACCTCTTTGATATTACTGTTTTGGTGGGAGCTCGGGTACATGCAAACCAACTATATTGTGTTTAATATATTGCAATATGTTGAGCAGATAGCGGAGTTTACTGTCACTGAACTTACCGACCAACATAATTATTATCATCTCAGTTGTGAGGAGTTGGTTTCACCCCCTGTTTTCCCCAGAACTACAGTGTGAGGCTTGTTTAAAGGGAGCACCCAGCTGGTTAACTGAAGTTGGCTTTCATTACATAAGAGTAAGATGCTGTCTGCCTTTGGTATGGGTAGACTCAGCTTCATTTCCCTACCGAGTGTATTTGTGGAGCTTCCACAGTTACTTTTCATCATTCCCATGGTAGATATCCAACAATGTGTCATAATGAAATTAGAGATCTTCTACAGCCCAGTTAATGTCAGAAGTGTGTCCTAATATAGCCACTGAGCCTACTTTGCAGCATGTTTCCAATGAACGATTTGTTTCATCATTCTGCATACTGAATGTGATTCTCATTTGTACACGAGAGCTCAAGATTTTGTCATTAGCAAGCCTATTTGGTGTTTGTTTTTTAAACCGCTGGCAGACACAAATTGCCATACTTCTCTTGTCAGTCCATAGATAGTGAAGGACTTATGAACATTGAATTTGTGAAATAGAAAGGGCATCATTAATTCACACCAATTGTGTTCTCATCTTTGGGAGCCATGAGCAAACCAAAAGATATCACTTACAAAAGACTAGCTTCTACTTGCCACAAAGCAGAACCAATGCAATAAAATGTGATTTCCTTTGTTCATTGCAGACTGTCATTCTGTTTACTGTGCTAAACCATCATGTGTCTCCATGGCAGCTGATCTACCACTGGTCAACCCCAGAAAGACCTAATTGATTTCTCCCTTGAGGTGTGTGAGGGAAGGCTTCCCCTCTCTGATTGATTCAATGAAAAGTGTTTATAATTTATTTCTAAAATAAATATTAGTTTCTATTACTTAACTCCTGTTTACACACTCTGGCATGTCCCAGTTGGTAGTGTTTCACTACTTCAGTTCACATTATGCACTATAGCAACCAGATGAGTAACTTTTGCTTTAGAGCAACCATTAAAGGATAACAGCTAAACAGATTTTCCTATAATGGGTAGTGTTACTACATAATGCATGTATAAATCACCAACTCAAGGATTTTATGGTTCAGGGTGATTATGCTTTTTACAGTGACCATGACTGCTTTGAGGTAACTTCCTCTCTGCCCATTAAACTTTATAGCACTAACTGATAGCAATAACAACATTACTTGTATTTTAAGTCAATTACTTTATAATATGCATGTATTTCTTAATTAAGGACATTTCTGAGATATGGACAGTATATGTACCAGAATGCTGAGGTTCCACTGTAACAATGTCACATCCATTGTTATGTATCTACACCCGAACATCATTGAACTGTGTTAAGTTTTTTATTGGACAGGTAATGGATAAACAACTGCAGCAGCACTTTAATTTGTACCAGTCAAGTGTTATTGTTGATTGTAATGTGGTTATGGTGCTATGTAACTAAAGTACACCTTATTAGCTTATCAGTGTTGAAACTGTATAACAATCTATAGCTATAGTTGACTATATTTTCTTAATGTTTCACTTGAGCATACCGTTACACATTTAGGAACAAAGGAATACATCAGAGCAAATCTAGGGGGTCACAGGCAGTAAGTGCATCCCCTCCCAGGGGCGGATTTAGGGGGGCTAAGGGGGCTGTAGCCCCCCCTTTCCTTTCTAAGTTAGTACTTGGCCAGTAAAACCCTATATCTTCTATGTGCATCAAAAGCAGACTTATTTTATGAATTATGCATCACTACCACCACAAATAATGTCTATGTAACTATACCTATTGTTCAACTCTGTTCCAGGGGAGTAAATCTTCCTTTTCCTCAAGAGTTCTTTAAGAAAAGGTTTCGATTGTGGGTTACATATTTAGTTACAAAAGTTTTAATTGTGGGTTTCTTTTTATTCAGATGAATAGCAGTGTTTTCCACTATGGCTATAAGGAATTTATGTTAGTTGGTTTAATTGGTTAAAGTTATCAGCATATGTAGCTACCAACTCAGCCATTTAGCAAAGTGTAGTCTTGGTATTTTAAGGTAGCTATATATAGCACTTTTGTAAAATCTGTATTAGTTACCTTCTGATATGATCCCTAGCTGTGTGTTATGGTGTTGGTATTTGTAGCTAGCTATAGATCAGTCTTCATAACTGGGCAGATCTAGAAATAAGTTGACTATCACAACAGCAAATAGCAATTTGCTAAGAATTTCCAGTGGACTAGCTAATAGCTTCTAGTGCCCTTCACTGCTTTCTGCTTTTTAGTACACTTTATTGGTGCTAAGGCTAACAAAGTTTTACTAGGCTAAGGAGCAGTTCCTTAGCCTTGGAACACTACACTATCATCTTCTAAAGACCATCTGAAATTCAACAACATTGGGTGACTATGACTACAAACTACACAAGTTAGACTGTGATAATTTTGCAGTCTACATGAAGGATGCTGTTTCTAAATATTCCCATGATCAAACTAATAGGGGAAGCCTCTGTGGGATAATGTGTGGAAGAAACAAGTATAGCTAAACAGAGGCTGAAACATGCATGTAAAGCTAAATAGTAGTGGTGTTGAACGTCACAATTATTAAAGAGAGCCTGCCTTGAATCTGTTTTTGCTACTGTTGAGTTTGGGGTAAGCATTTTCCACTATTCTTCCAACTTCATGATGTGTGAAATAATCTACTCCAACCTTCCAGTGAGATCCGACGACATCATGTTTATCAGTAAGATAGACAGTTGAGGCTGTTGAAGAGGAGCTGGTGCATGGTATACAGCTAGCTATATGTAAATGCTTGGTAACATTAGCTACAAATGAAAAGAATATGATGCACGCATGATAACTACTCAATGGATATTGCAACCAGCGTTGAAACCGGGTCGGGTCATCCGGGTCACATTTTCTCCGGGTCATCCGGGTCTGACCCCGTTTACAATTTATTCGGGTCTGACCCGGATTGGATCACGTGAGAAACGAAATTGTTCGTTTGACGACGTGGAACTTATAAACGCTATCGCGTAGCTCTTTCGTGAGCCACGCCCACTTATCGCATTACCGACATATGCTCAGCCACGCCTATTTGTTAGTAAGTGCAGTATGTAGCACGAAACTGAGGTATCTATGGTGAGGGGTAGCTATTGTCAGTAGGTGAAGACCTTTTTTTTTTTTTTTGGTCTTTAACAGCTAGGCTGAAGTTGCAATATTTACTCAACACGAATCGAACGCTCAAAATGTAGACTCGTTTTTTTTTTGTTTTTTTTTACCCGGGCTTGATGGACTGCCCTTGCCTACCACCCCCAGCACATAAATGGCCTGTGCTGGACAAACCGGGACTTTCTTAGTCCACGGCAAACTGAGACTCTGCCCGAATCAGCTCCACAATTGGGGGAGTCTTAACATAGTGACCGATGGATGAGCGGGCTCCGCGGATGCATTGTATGGAGGACCGCAAGAGAGAAAAAGATAGACAGCACCTTAACCACCCCATGACAACAGAGTAATCATCGCCCCACTTGTTTGAAAGTTGATGAGCCAAGCGTTGATAAAAAAACAGAAGCCTCATGAGCCAGACCACCAGAGGCAGACATTACCAGGGGGGTAAAAGAGGCATGCTCCTCCTCACGAATTCTCTGAGCATACGCACGTTTCTTAATGTTCTCGTGCCTCCGATAACAGGAGGCCAGTGATGAGGACGCATTAGAAGCAGCCAGAGGGTTGAACACCCGCACATCCACAAAACATCTTTCACTTCTTCCACCCCAAAAACCATTCATGGCGATGTCAAGACGGGCACCATCTTGGATATTGGCAGAAGCAGGGTAGTCCTGCTGTGAAACCGGCTGGAGCTCTGGTTCAACAGCTACCTGAGAGCATACTTCAGTCAACAGGGTAGCAGTTAGATCTCTGATCTCATTGTGTCGGATAGAAGGTAAGCCACCCTTGGGACAGGATAAAGCATGCTCCACTGAAAAGGAAGTCCCACATGCACAGTGAGCAGGAGTCCGCTGAGGAGACCACCCATAACGTAGTGCCACGGCATCGTGAAACGCGGACTTATGCAGTGCAAAGCCATGTTCCTGTAGGGGCCGGGTGGTAAGCCAGTTGGAGGCCCCTTTGGCTGAGGCTAGATCTAAAGCGCGTTGAGAGGAGGGATCTAAGTGGGTACGCAAACTGGAAGATCTATCCGAATAGTTGGAAGATTTGGAATTGCGGATTGCGGACTTGCGAGATAGCTGTTCTGTTTTAACAATAGCCGAATTGATACCCCGGTCCAGAATGAATTGTGAAAGAGGCTCAGCAATGTGACACGAGGCTGAATACTCCTCAGCTGCAATAAGAGTTGGGTTTATGATACCCAAACCACCATATCGAGGTGGAAGGGCAAATAATTTACGGATTGTGTCATTTGGTGGAGAGCAACCCATCAAAGTAGGGATAAGTACCAGCCGGATGTTGTCCTCAAGGGGTTGTAAAGCCTCTGATATGTTTGGAGTAGTGCGACAAAGGTAGAGCCAATGGCTTGACAAGCCATGAGTGAGAGCGGAATAAGCAGCATGCGGCTGAACTTGTGCGAACTTGGCAAGCCGTGTAATCTCTGCTGACCAACCAACAACCTTGTCCCTCACAAATTCCTGGACATAAGCGTTTGAACCAATGGCAGCCCCAAGGTAGGGACGGCCCGCAGAAGTAATTTGAACATCAGTATCTGAGAACAGAGTAGTAGCAATTGAATGGAACCTTTCCTTAGAAACTAACCAAGTTTTAGGAGCATTCACAAAATAGCCAAAAGCAGGTCCCTTAATACAGAGCTGGTTCCACCAGATGAGCAAGTCCTGTATACTGCCACAAGCACAAGCATCATCAGCATACCAGACCTGGTCCACTGTCCCATGAAGTTGATTGATTAAAGGCACTGTAGCAAGGGCATACATAGGCATAGCTAGTGGGTCTCCCTGTGTAGTACCCTCCTCTGATAAAATAACCTCCCCAGAAACAAGCAAAGAGGCTGGAGACCTATAAATATTGATCAGAATAGTGGAAAGTGGCGGGCACAGTTGTCTGATGTTGTGTAGAGCCACCAAACGGTTCAGCGAGTTAAAGGCATTGGAGGCGTCCACCAGCAACACAGCCTCAGTGCTTCCTTCCTCAAAAACCTTTCGGACAGCATGAACCGCAGCCTCCGCCCCAGAAAGTTGCCCCGCACAAAGTTGGTGTGAACCAGCTGCCTCCTGAATGTCATCCCGCAGGATGACCAGCACAGCCTTAGCAACAATACGTCTCATAACCTCGCACACACCAATAGGCCGCACCCCAGGATTTTTATCCAAAGCAATGAGGCGACACACCAAAAAAGGCGAGAGCAAATCTGGGGAGAGGAAAACAGTACATAAACGACGAGCAAATGAGGACATTGCAACACACAATTCACCTGAAGCAGAGTGGAATGAGGTACAAAGTCGACGCCAACCACGAGCGTCGATCCCAGAGGGTCCAGCCGCACCAGATGTTCGCAAAGCAGCAGACCTGATAACAGCAGCATTAAGAGAAGAGAATATAACAGGGTGTACGGATGGTGGGTCAGCCCAATGCTGTAATAGAACAGTCATCAGAAGAGAAAATCTTCGAAGTGTTTCCCATTTATGAAATTATCTAGCTAGGGGGATAATTGTGACATAGCAACTAACTGTGGATTTTATAGCTACTGAGTTCTTTGTATACCATAACTGTAAGACACAAGACACTTAAGGGTCATACTGTATAGAAATCATTATTTTTATTTATATAGCCCTACAACTCATGTTTAATGAAAACCACTCAGAAAATATAGTTCAGTATAATAATTTCTACACAAATACTACTCTGTAAAAAACAGTATAAAATGCCTATAGCTTCTGAGGGACTGTATACTCCAAACCCCTTGCTCATGCTGTATAACTATACTTACTGTCCTGATGCACTCCCTCTTTCCAAACCTTGAATCCATCCCTGTACATTAACATTATATAATATATAGTGGTATGTTGATCCAATACATAATTTTGTTGTACTATGATACTATTCCGATTACTATTGCCGGGTGGTTGTATTAGGCAGGTCACTTTGTACACAAATGACACAATTACAATAGCCGGTGACCTTCCAATATGGTAGATAAGTTTTAATGTAACGAATTAAGAGAGATGGTTGGTTCTCATTAACAATAATTTTGTGTGGCCTTGTAATATTAAATACACCAAATCCCAAGCAGGTCATTTGTACCAGCAATGGGTGGTTGCTGTATAAGTAATGTATCACCACAATCCCATTGGTACACACAGTGTTGGGGGTAATTAACGCATTACATAATATATTACTTTTGCGGTAACGAAGTAATAAAAACAGGTAATATAACTCAAGTTACTTTACTTGAAAATGTAACACGTTGCCTAAGTAATGAAGTTACTGTAACGAGTCTAATATTACTTAATATTATTGCTTTAAGTAACGAAGTTACTAATCTCGTTAGTGAGTAACTCCTAGCCACTACGAAGTAACGAAGCCTACTGAATGAAGCTTATTCACCAGCTTCTTGCTTATAACCAAGATTTGCACAATGTCCAACAACACAATCATGTCACGTGATAAAGTGGTAGAATTCACATGTGACAGCTTAAGGCTGTGGACACAAAGTAATAAGTTACTTTATATAAATGGGTAATTTATGTAACTGTAACTAAATAGTAAATAATATGTAACGAGTTACATTTAAAAAGTAACTGTCCCAACACTGTCAGTCAATTAATCTCAAGGATGTAATTAGGGGGATGCATGGGGGGCTAAAGCACCCCCTCCAAAATTTTACTATGTGATAGCTAGAAAAATAGTAAAAGCTATAGCAGTTGTATCTAAAGCTGCATACATGGGCAATGAAAACATGGAAAAAGTGAGAAGAAAAGAGTTAATCTCTTCTAAGAATCAACAACAAAACAGTAAATCGAATAGAACAGTCAACTACTCTGATAGAACATTCATCAGAGGGCATACCTCCAAGCATGCCCCTCATGCTGAGTGTGCATCTCACACTTGACTGCTACGTAGTTGCATCAACAAGTTGCCACATTTTTTAGCCCCCACTATAGATGTCCCTAGCTTAGCACCACCCCCCTCCCCAGATCCGCCCCTGACTTTAATAGTATACTATTATTGCAATGCCAATTATGCCACGTGTTTGAATTTGAGTCGGTTAGTACTCGACAAATTCTCAACATTGGACAATTATGTATATACCCAGATTTGAGAAATGCTTCTGGAAATCACATGCCAAAAACTGTCTGGGCCATTGCTATATATAGCTATATCAATTGTGCCACTGTATGCCTTGACGGCCTAATAATATAATTCTTTGGTTTTCATTTGATTGGTTGTATCTTTAAAGTTTCAGTGACAACTATTTAGAGACTAGATGCTTTATAACTTGCATGTATGTAGTTCTACCAATATCTTGCAATCAATGGATTTGCAACATGAAACCAGCGACTATAAAACCAGTGATTTGCTAACTGCATGACATAATTTTATGGCTTTATATAGATCCATGACAAAGTGTACTTTAGCACTGAAATTGATCTTTCTCTACTTGGTCTTAATAGGGCAAAGATCTAGCTAGATGCTGGTGGCAAGGGAGATAAGTCATATAAGTTATATATAATAGCATTAATGTACACTCACATAAATTATTCAAGTTTAAACTGGCCAATATAAAAATCCCTACTCCTTAATGAGGTCAGAAAATTTTGTCGCTATGATGACCATAATAGACAGGTTTCACTGTATTGTTATAATTCACAAAAGTTGATATTGGGACTGTACTATTAGAGTAAATAAACCAAGGCTTTAGTCCTCTCATTTTCTCCACTTCACTGGTGCCTCCACTACCATAGCCTATAAGCGTACGGCTTTCCTCTTGTCTCACAAGTGGAAAACTCCATACTGCATTGTGATGAGCTGGCTTCGCTGCTGTCTGGTCAGTTTTTCCCTGTGCAATCACTCATTGGGTTGTCGTTCCTCCTCCAGTCAGTGTCATGTTGCAGCCTCAGCCACCTAGCACTGGGAGAGGGATGTCTTAGGCTGTCTAAGCCCCCTTTTCATTCCTCTCTTCCATTCTTTGTTCTGTAAGTTCTGTTTTGTAGTTCTGTAGGTGCAAGTACAGTAGACAAACTGACCCTTTTTAAAAAGAACATCTTAGCTGGTTATAGTGTGGTGGATGGGTGTGCCATTTATAGTAGGGCTGGTTATAAAAAAATTAAAAAATTAAATTATTTACCATTATGCACTTGTCAATTTCATGCCCCCACCCCCGGGGTCCCCACACCCCAGGTGGGGATTTGACATTGCTTATTGTCCCCACCCCTGGGGCAATTGACAGTACCAACTGATTTTCGGTAGTTGCATTTCTAAACAATAAAATCGCACTTGCTATAATTTTACTAGCTACAGGGCAGGTTTATTACTAGTCGCATGCATGAAATATGTGCTTAGTCATCTCCTTGAGGTGTTGTCAAATCCCCTACTATGGGGGTGGGGATTTGACAGCCAATTTTGCCCCAGTAGTGGGGAATTTGACACCACGATTTGTCAAATCCCCTGTATCCCCCTCCCGGGGGTGGGGCATGATATTGACAAGTGCATTAGAATAGTGCTTCCATAGTTGTATGCTTAAATAATTAGAAATTATATTTCAAAGCGATCTGCCAGCATCGAGGCCAGCATACGACCATAGCTTGTGATAGAGCTGCGACGATGACTGAAGTCTAGCGAGTATGTTCTCTGTAAGTGTTTTTAAAGAAACTTGTGTTTATGTGGTCTCGTGTATGCTGGTTTTAAATTAGCGCGTATTAAAATGACAATGTACTGAATATTTGGTTCCTTGGCATTAATGAAGCATTCATTGCATGCGTCGGGGAGTTTAAAATACTATCGCTGTAATCTGGCGTTCAATCCATAATCAGTGGATGATTATTCGACAATGGAACAATCTTTAATTAATTCATCAAGTCTAGAACATTTTAAATCCTTACTTAATTTATAACTATAGTGTGCTCTTATACTCTATTTTGAGGTCTTTCACAGTAAAAAAAAAACAAAAATCTCCTGTTTAAATTGTTACGTATGCTGCGCATGTTTGCAATATCACAAGTGCACTTGTGTTAGCGACTTCGGACCTATCTGTTTTACACCTCCTATACAAAACGGTACTGGTACCTATAGAAACTTGCTAATACAGTTGTACTAGCAATCTGAAGTCTTTTATGTGTGCTTTAAACTTTATCCCGCTACATTCCGTTACGAAGGTATCCTAAGTTAAGGTTTGCATACCATACCTTTTCAATAGAAATTATTTGATTTTCTTACGAAAATTTGTATTGTAAATGTGACACCATTGGCCTTTTCTGTATTTATATTAGTGCTTGTTGGGATAAAAAAGGGTGCTGGTTTCAAAAATGAGGATGATTTTTTGGTTCAGAGCTGATAATTCTTGAGTTTGGCCTCATGAAATATGCCAGAAGTGAAGGTACCAATTTGTACCTATGCTTGTTTTGTGATAGTGTAACTAGCTAGTGAATCGGGCCCTACCTATGTGTACTGCCTGGTATAATCATGTACAAAAGGGATTAAAGGCTGTTTTTGTAGTCTGTCAGTTTTGTTACACTATTTGTAAAATTTGTGTAGCTTATGCATTATTTTCAACACAGTTCCTGAACACTATATATCATTTGCCTTTATGGCTAACTTTGCGTATAGCTAGTCTATGGTTAATTAATGCTGTATGCATGCCTAAGTTAAAATGTAACAGGTTGCATAATTATGAGCTTGTCTTCACATCCTTCGTGTATAACATGTATTTAAATGCAATTGTCAGCCATTTGGCTGCAAGGATGCAGCATGTTATACTTAGTATGTAATCATACAAGATTTTCCTACATATAGATCTGGTATGAAATGGGTTAATTACTTTGACAATTTGGAAGTTGTATTGATGTATCACAGTCTAATCTTGCTGCAGCCCAGCCTCTTTTGTGCCATACATTGGTTACCTGTCCGTAGGAATATGGAGCCACGCTCATTTATCAGTATGTGTATTGAAGTCTGTAGATATGCATGAAACTACGTATCTCCATCAGGCTTATCTGGAGCCACGCCAACTAATGTATTGTTAGAGTGCTTGCAACAGACAAGCTTTACTCATAAGCTATGCCTACGTTTGTAGGACAAGGAGCCACTCTAATGTATCAGTATATAGTGTGCTGGGCATGCGCAAAGCCACACACACACACTTATAGAAAGCTGTTAAACTTACGTAGAACCATGCCACTGACAGATCATTATCTATAAACTTACCTGTTCAGTTATTGTGTAGTTGTTCTCATACCCTGTTCTCTCTGGGATGGTGGTCATTCAATTAGAAGTTATATGCGCACCTTCCGATGAGAGCTACCCCAGAGAATAGGGTCTGCGAGAACAAGACTATTGGGTCACATCCATGTCTGACCTGGATTGCTATCTGGGTTAGTGGGTCATCCAGTCAGCAGTACTGACCTGGTGTTTCAATGCTGGTATCCTTGTACCTTTTTATTGTGGTTATAAGCACTCATCTCTCCCATGTGTTAGAGAGGGTGTAGTTAGGTAGAAAAGGAGAAGGAGCATGCTTTACTTCGTCATATTAATGTCATAATATAACTTGTAGTTTCAGTACAAAACGTTGGGGTTCACAAAGGTTCCGCTCTTTACTCTCTGTGTGAGCTGTAAGGTGGTATACTTTGAAGACCCCTTGGATGATCACTGTTGCTGACTGCTGCTCTCTGTCTATGTATTTCTTGACACAGGAGGTTGGATGCACTTTAAGTGCCACTAAAGCAAATCACACAAAATCCTTTTTGTTGAGGAGGTGAATACATTACAATCTCAGAATAACTCACTGAATTATCTCATGTTTCGTTAATAGAATACATGCATGAAGGCTGTGCGGTACACCAAACTGCAACTTATTAATTTCACCCAGATTTCAAGCACTGATTACAAAACAAAGTACATTGCCTTGAAGCTTACATGAAGGACGGTCTGAATATCTAACGATCCCCAGCGATCCCCACTGTTTTTCAGCTTTGTATTGCGACTATTGACAATCACATGAAATACCAAATCAAAGAATGTAATTAAGGTATAGCTCACTTCAACGAGTCCAACCTCCTCTGACCTTTACATAATGCATTTCATCATTCTGGTGTTTGTTAATAAGTAACAGCAAATTGGTGATAAACTGCTGTATAAGAGGGTCTGTGTGTGATGTAAAGGCTTCTGTTACTCGATACTAGAGTGGTTGAATTGATACAAAGGAGGTGATGATTATTACAAAACAAACAAACTTGATCCTATTGGCTTTGTTTGTTCAACCAATAATTGTCATCTTTGCATGTAATGAAGTGATGTCATAATTGATAAAATGGTTGTGATATTTCCTCAGCATTGTACTGAACATTATTTGCAGCTTCTATAACGTACAATCAATAATTTTAAGGTAAAGAGATGGTAAATGTGCTAGGCAATGCAAATTGAGCTCAGACTAAAATTCTTACAAAGATGAGTGCATTTACATTTTAAATAAGTCTATAAATCTTACGTTAGATTTATAAATGTTGTTGTAGCAAAACGCCATATACTACATTCCCTGTACAACATCTCCCCCTACTATTGTTGCCATTTTCAGTTTTCTGACAATTGCGGTCATACTGTTCTATTATTGATAGAATGGATCTGGATGACTATAATGTACTACTACATCTATAGTGTGACCTGCTTGAAATGTACATGTACTGTTAGATTATCCTTTAGCTGCTGTAATTACTTCTTAACTCATAGCATTGAACTTCAAGAGCTGTGACAGTGATGCGTAGATAATGAACTTGAAGTATAATAGTGTGAGTAATCCACATTCATGTGAATCTGTTTCTAATGTCAGTTAACTTGTGGGCTTCGTAAGGCCACATTCGCTGGATTGTTAGTTTCTTATCCCCACCATTTTCCTCACCGTATCAATGATTTTTGGACCATTCATGGCAAATTACAATTCTTTTTTTAAAATTAGAGTTGTATTCTAGGCCATGTGAGTTACATAGCTATCTAATTAATTGAATAATTCACTCACATTGCTGCTATTTTGTGTATTGGTGCCATGGATGAATACTAATAATTGTTGTATAAATGATGTTTGAGTTTGGAGAATCAACATGTGTAGCAATTTAGTGGAGAAAAGTTTATCATGCTGCCAGTGCCAAGTAACATACTGTGGAAAATCCTTGATGCCACTGACCCTCCTCATAGAAGAGACTCACCACTCTCTGATTAAGTATTTAAATTTCATAGAATCTTAAATCAGCTGATCACTTGCTGAGTACTTGATTTACCACTGTTTGTTGCAAAATCACTTGCAGTGTTGGGCAAGTTACTTTGTAAAAGTAACTAGTTACATATTACATATTACTTGCAACTGAACTATTTAGTTACAGTTACATATTACCCATAAAATAAAGTAACTGTAATAGTAATAATATTACATATTATAATTTGTGTCCACAGCCTTAAGCTGTCACGTGTGAAACTACCACCTTATCACCTGACATAATTGCGTTGTTGGACAATATGCAAATTTTGATTATAAGTAAGAACCTGGTGAATAAGCTTCATTCAGTAGGCCTCGTTACTTCGTTGTGGCTAGCCGTTACTCAGAGGATAACTAACGAGATTAGTAACTTTGTTACTTGTAGTAATAATATTACGTAATATTAGACTCGTTACAGTAACTATATTACTTAGGTAACGCGTTACATTTGTAAGTAAAGTAACTTGAGTTGTATTACCTGTTTTTATAGCGTATTTCGTTATATTACTTTGTTATCACAAAAGTAATAATATTACGTAACGCGTTACATAAGTAACACATTACTCCCAACACTGATCACTTGAACTACTATTACTGGACCTTCATATGTGTCTCTAAAATTGGTTGTTGTGTTGGTGATATTAAGCTCTTATAGCTACTTTGGTAGTCTTCAGTTACATTTGTATAAGCCTAAATGGTAAGATTAGACAGTGAAACATTTCTGGGGAGTGACTATTTTTCTGGTAGCTAAAATAGATGGATTAGCAAATTGGAATATTTTGACAAATTTCCTTCAAGTTCACCAAACTTTAGTCCCAGCAACCTATTTCTTGTGTACTATAGGTGGTACTTTCTTTATGTGTAACATGTCATGTCAACTAACCGATATGTGGTTTTCACTTGCCCACCTGAGCTAAATCTACAGTGATCCTCATTAATAGGGGTACCTTTCAGCTTCATAACTTGTGGTGAGTATAGACTGGGTGTAAAATGTCCTGTCAAACTTTAGCTCAATTCTTGTTGGATATAAGTTATTTAAATGCATATTTATTTACACAATGTATCTTAAAAGTACTCAGTAACAGTTCATACCATAGGCTAATTACCAACTCATGCAGCAAGGCATTAGACAAGTATAAGTTTATAATTTTTTTCAGTTGGTAAGAGGTGACCTTTCTATAGAGATAGCCACTAAGACAGATTCCACTGTATATTGCTGTAACTGTCAGTGCTGAAACTGGGTTGGGTCAACCGGGTCAAGTACATTAGTACACATAGTCTAGTCCTGCTGCATCCAAGATTCTTTCAGAGCCACGCCCACTTACTAGGATTACTATTTGTAGCCATACGTGCAGTCACATCCTTTTATCACAGTTTGTAGGTATGTGTGAATCCATGTCCATTGCTGTCTGTAGGCTAGCTTACATGGAGCCATGCCCACTAATTCAGTGTTATTGTTTGAGACATGGTTTATTCTTAAAGTAGACCAGTTTCTTTTGTGAGCCATGCCCACTGTAATATTGGGAATTTATAATACTGTTTGTAAGCATACGTGGAGCCATGCTAATTTATCAATACAATTTGTTTAAAGTTTGTTGGTATGTGCAAAGCCACACCCACTTAGAGGAAAGGTATCTTGCTGTCTGCTAACTTGTGGAGCCACACCCACTGACTGATCGTTAACTATAAACTTTACCTTAGTAAGCTTCATGCTCAACTTCATATGCTAGTCGATCGCCTGAACCTACGTAGCTCTTGGTGCATGCCTCAGCTTTAATTAACCCAGGTCAAATTTGGGTCTGACCCAGATTGCTATCAGGGTCATCTGGGTCAGCAGGTTTCAACACTGGTAACTGTTGCCAAATTGGCTTTAACAAGTCATATTTATTTACCTAAAGTCAACAATTGCTACAAGCAATACAATGATGAATGAAATCTGATGTGCTAAAAGCAAGCTCATCAGCAGCTTACCTTACTATGTGTCCTTGTGTATAATGATCTAAGCCATATCAGGTATGTGATAGTTTGTGTTGCATAAGGAAGCCAGTCAAAAGTTGTATAATCCCAGGTACTTAACCTGTTTGTGGTCAAACATTTTTGGAACTGACACTGTTTACATCATCACTGGCTTGTACAGACTATTTGTTTGTCAATAATAATTCTGAGTGGTATACTGACTCCATACTAATTTACAGTGAAACCTCACTTAGTGGGCAGTACCTTAATGAGACCAAATGACCACTTTTACTAGGTCTTAGACATAGCTAATCAGATGTTCTTGGTCAATTATTAAGGTAGTCCTATTAATGAGATTTCACTGTAGTACAGAAAAGCCTCACTTATCAACTACCTTGTTAATAAGACCACCTCTTTACAAATGGTCACTTTTAATATGTCCTAAAAACATGCAAAGCAAGCTGTATAGTGATATGCTGAGTGGTGCTATATGTGAAGTTCTTATTTCTTGTCTCCTGTTTACATCTATAAGCAAATTCAGAAATCCTGGCATGTCGTCCCAATTAGAAAATAGTTTTCGCTCAATAAAAATTTCATGTCAAATATTGACAACACAAACATGTCATTAGTAATACTACATATTATGATGAGGTGACCTTAGCAGTGAGGTCATTAGGTCTACTTGACCTGGCCACTATGAGATTTTATTAATGCAAGCAGTGGGTATCAGGGTATTTATCTCACTTGTTAAAACTGAACTGACATACAATAGTCAGATTCTCTCATATACATTGTTCTTATATAAAATTTAATAGTGCATATGTAATGAGATTATAATTGTAGACCAGCAGTACACAACCTTATTAGTGTGTATAGACTGGGGTAACAGTCAATGTAATCGTGATAACTAGATCAGTGCCAGTTTGAAGACATATAATTCAGTCAATAAATGGTAAAGGTATTATATTTTTATGCTTGGCTAAGTGGCAATTGTCATTACCTGGAATTTATCATAATGTTATGATTTTGGTTTGAAAAATAGTGACAAATGATACCATAATTTTTAAACTAGCAATAAAAAATTTTGTCAATGAATTACTACCAGTTTTACATACTTGTGGTCCAACATGTGGTGTTGTCGTAAGAGAATATAACATTGTCACATCCGTTGTTGTCTGTCTAACATCATTGAACTATGTTATCACTTAATATATTACGTTTTTATTGGACAGTTAGTGGACAACAACTGCAGCAGCACTTCAGTTGTACCAGTCATGAGATGTTATTGTTGATCATGATATGCATGGTGATGGTGCTATGTAACTGAAGTACATATTATTGGCTTGTTAGTGTGAAACTGTATCTCTTTGTCATAACAACTAGTTGTATTTTATTATCTACACTTGAGCATAATATTACACGTGTACGTGTAACAGGAACAAAGGCATACATTACAGGTGGAGACAACTGTATGTTAGTTTGAACACATTCATTTTTTACTGTGAAACCTGTCTCTTCTGGTCACTTAAGCATGTAGCTCTATTTGGCAGGTTACTTTGTAGACAAGTGACACAATTACAATGGCCAGATTATACAGTGACCTGATTACACAGGTTTCATTGAAGTAAAGTCTTGTTCTGTGTGGTCTTGCAGTAACTGGTTCATGATGTACCACCAAAGTCCCCAAGTAGTTGGTTGCTAGGTCAGTACAATGTATCACCACAATCCATTAGTTGTCATTATTACACAATCACTTAGTGTGAATGCATGACTTAGCATAATACTAAATTACTTATATCCATATATGGTATTTACCTAAAATAATCATGCAGGCCTGTGTATACTTGTTTAGTAGTATTCTACAGATAAGAAGTTCTGTGCTTGCCATACCATCACAGGTTGCTTGTAATGAAGCTTTGCATGCAACTGGGTGGCTGATTTATTGGATGAGAATGGAAACATCTTTACTATCACATTTTTTTGTTGTTGTACGTTCACGTTCACGTAGAAGTAAATTTAACAGCAAATGTTTTAAAGTCATAGGTTTACTGTTACAGTACGTATCTCACTAAATTTTACGCTGGTAAATTATTGTCTTTTTCTCCACTTATTAGCTAGTGGTTCTGCTATGGCGTAAGCTTAGATGATTTTGTGGTACAAGTTTGTACGATAGCCGAGAATTCCATATGTGTGTGCTGTGTTGTTCATCTGAGCTTTCCTGTGTGTTTTGGGTGGTAGAAACTAGATATCTGACCAATGTGACAGTTCCATTGACGTGATGACCGGCTTATTAATAGCTAATTTGTTAGTCTCTCAAACTTAAAAGCTATTGTCATACTTCCGTACTGCTGTCCTGTTTTAAAAGAAGGTGTTTTTAAAATAGCTCATTCAAGTTAATAGAACGTTTTGCAGCTGGCAACAGTAAGTATAGTGTGGCTTCGATAATTTGATTCCTTTGATTGTCCCACTCTCAATGTAAAGGTTTTAAGGAACACACACATGTGCAATACTGTACCCATGGACACACACATACACACAATAGTGTGTTATTGTGTAATGCTATGTAATTGTTGTACATTTTCTTATTGGGAAATATATAAATCTTGTATTAGCCTATTGTAAACTTTTGAATTCCAAGAAACCCTTGCAATTAATCTGTTATTCTAAACACCAAAGGACTAATCTGTGCTTAAACAAGATGTACTAAATTGTTTGGAATTTATAGAGCATGGCAACCTTGAATGTGTCCAATAACCACATCACAGTGAGGTCATTAGAATTTTAATGTGTGCCATTAAATGACTATAGATGAACTTGTACTTTACCTATTTTTAAAGTAAGCTGTACCTACAACCGTATCTCTGTACACACACATACAGAGCCCTTCTGAGAATACTGTTTTGATTTCTCTTTGACATGTTATTGTACTGACAATGACACACAACCAGCTACATGCATGTTCATGAATAACGTTAGCTATACTTACAGTTGGGTATTAATGTGATATCCTTACTGAATATTGCTAGGTGACACTCAATAATTGGAAACAACTATTCCTTTGAATTCACAGGAAATTTAATTCTGCTGCTACACACATATGAATGAAGTCATTTACAAGTTCCCAGGAATAATTTTTTTTAGCTGCTTTTTGTGTCCTACTTGAATACTTACAACTGAATACATATATGAATAGCTATTTTAGTCACTATCTTATTGAAGTTTTGCAAAATTATAGTTTAGGATTTATAATTCCCTGTATGCATCTTGTATTTGTGAATTCAAATTACATTGCATGCACTCATTGCAGATGATGAAAGACACATTGGTGACTGTTATAACCTCAACATTGAAGAGTCTTGCATTAAGACAGATTCTATTTAAGGTGCAGACTATTAAGTATGTCTGGAAAACAGCGACTGCAATCTCACTAAATAAGGATGACAGCTCTTTCAGGAAACCAGGCCATTGTCTATTTTATTTGATGTGCGTGGCCAGCTTAGCAGTGGATTCCATTTTGGGGACTTCTGCAGCTATTGTTCTGTACCAGAATCCCAACTATACTTCACTAGTATCACATAGTGTTTCAAGATGGACTCTGTTTAATGTTGACATGGTTTCAACATCAGTTCAATGGCTTATGGGTGTACCAGGTGGGCTAAAGCTAAACAATGAACTGGATTGGTTTATGGGTACCTGCTTTCTTAATATGACCAAACTATGGAGAGAGTTATACAAGGAAATCATAGAGGCTTACTCAGAAACTTGGTTGTATGCTATTTTAGTTGTTTCCCCATTTGGTCTAACACTGATGTTGTCTTTGATCCATGATATCCTCAAATTTGCGATGATGTGTATTACTTGTTTGTATATCATATCAGCAAAGTTGTATTCATACCAGGTATCCGCATTGATGTCTCTGGCTCGTCTCTTCATGGGCAGGAAATATAATGTCTTAAAGAAAAGGATCGATTCATGTGACTATGATGCCAGTCAATTACTGCTTGGAACTGTGTTATTCACAATTCTCCTGTTTCTTTTACCCACTACTGGCATGTACTATTTTATTCTGTTACTATTGAAGCTAACTTCATCTTCGGTACAGCTAACTATTAAAGTGGTGACGATATTGATAAATAAAGCTCACCTAGTGATCCCAAAAACTCTAGCTTATTTAGAATCACGTCATCTACCAGGAATTAAGTTACAGCATGGAAAATGCATTTGGAGAGGTGATGCATTGAGTGTACAGGGACTCAAAGAGCAGCTAGACGCTATTCCTGCTACTGAACTCATAAATGAATATTGTAAGGACATCAAAACATGTGAGGATCATATCAGGCTAGTTCAGCCTAGTATGATATATGTTGTTCCATCTAGTCTGTCAAACTTTGTACTTGCTGTTGTGTTGGCAGTGATGAAAGGATCTGTACTATCACTGTAATAAGATATTGTGCAAGTTTATTTAGTATTCCATCGGATATCGCGTATCCGTAAAACGCTATGTGCATGGTAACTAAATCTTATGTAAGTTGCGAATAGCGCTATTCGATTGGTTCCTTTGTCACCAAAGAATTCGATTAGGTAATTCAAAGTAAACTTTCTCAAATGGATTCAAAGTGTTAACAAGGTTGCGGTTTTCCATATATGTCTCAATGGGTCTACATAAATTGTAGTACTGCTTGCACTAGGCAACTTGCATATATACAGCAGCGGCGGGAGGTATAGTCACTTCGCTACGACTCCCAACACTCTCACGTACTCTCGTGGCTAAAGTTCTTCTCATTTCTTCTTCCTGCTTTTTTTTTGCGTTAGCCGTGCAAGAAACTTCCAAAGATACTTCAACTGATTGTATTGTGGAAAACTGAACGCGATGGCCGATTTCAACTTGAACAACTACAGTCCTTATTACACCCCTGAGCACAGTCCGATCAAGGTGGAGATGGACGAAAGAAGCATCCTCAGCTCCTGCGCTTACACGCACTCACCATCCATGCCATGCCAGCCGATGAGCGTCATCCGTGATCCAGTTTTTGATACCGGTAAGTATCTTACTGTGCCATGTTTGTTTGTACTAAGACATTTGCACTCATACACACATTAACCTGCTGCTTTTGCTAAAGCGCTCAAACGAGCATTAATGAAAAAAGGCTCCTACAATACTTTAGGTTTGCATGCATCGTCTGTTTACTGAAAAGGTTAATCTTGTTTTCATGGGCTGCATTTTTGCTGCGCTATTAACGCACTGAGTGAATCAGCAGCTGTTCATTAGCTGGAGCTAAATTAGGCAATCACATAGCTTGTTTATTCATGTAAATGCATTTACAATGAACACCTGTTAAAAGTGTGCACATGATAATCAACTTTGTGTATCTTGCGGTTTCTGGGTCGGACCTAATGACCATAACTCACATACTGCATTATCAGCAGGTCACTGTACCATAGTATGTGAATTTTGTTATGTGGTATCAGCCAAATTACATGTCTCTTTGATCTTTTTATTAGTGTCTCCATACTGTGACATCCCAACATCAAGAGTGGATGATGTTTGTCATGAATTCTTGGGCATCAACACTTCCCTGCCCTTGAAGCACGAAGAGTTGTCACCTCCACCCTACCCCGCTGCCTATCCCAGTCCACCAATGAGTGATAGTGAACTGAGCCATTCATCACCTACAACTCCTGAGCAGCATTTCACTCCTGTATCTGAGGTTCTCATGAGCGATTCGTATTTTCCATCTGTCAGTGAAGCGAACCTGATGCCGCTGGCTAACCTGTCATATCAGCCGTTGTCACCCCTACCATCTGCCAACGAGTTTAGTTTGTCATTGGCTTCATCAGGAACAGGCAGTGTGTTCACTTTTCCTCCTCAGAGTCAAGCGATGCCTACTATGCAAAATTTACCAACATTGTCTACCAACCCTCCTCAACATTCTTATTCAGTTGAATACTTTGCCAATGCTGGCATTCCAATTGATGCCTACAAGTATCAAGGGGCTACTCCCATTCAGATGGCCATGTCTGCGAACCCTACATTTATTGTACCACAGATGAAGACAATGAATCCCTGTGTTCCACAGAATGGCAAGGAAGAACGCCGCAAGCCTTTTGTCTGTCTGTACCCAGGCTGTTCAAAGAGGTACATGAAACTGTCTCACTTACAGATGCACATTAGGAAGCACACTGGTGAAAAGCCTTATGTATGTGACCATGAAGGATGTGGAAAGAGGTTCTCGCGATCAGACCAGCTAAGAAGACACTCAAGGAAACACACTGGCATCCGACCATTTGAATGTGAGGTCTGCAAAAGAAGATTTTCCCGCAGTGACCACCTCAAAACCCACATGCGTACTCACACTGGTGAAAAGCCACATGTATGTACATGGCCCAACTGTCCCAAACGATTTGCCAGATCAGATGAGCTTGGAAGGCATCTAGCAATGCATAAGAGGCACCTTGAGAAGAACAGATGCTACTAAAGTATCACTTCTTATATTTTAAACTTGGGATGTAACTGTGTATATAAGTAACATAGGATAGGTAAGGTAAATAGATAGGTAATGATATAAATTGTATAAGGGTAGCTAAGTATAAGGATATAGTAGATAGGTAGGTATGTTATAGTTTGTAACTAATGGTATATTGTACATAAGATAGGTATATAACTAAGTAATGTAATTTAACTGTAATAATGTATTATAAGTAATAATGTAGTCTATACTTTTACTTGTACTATATACATTTTATTTTCTTATGTAGTTTTCCCAGTCTTTGTAGAAATATCAATATAAATAATTGTATATGTATTGTAAATGTTTATTATTTTAAAACAAGTACAAGAAACTGAATTGAAGTGAATCCAGATGGTAAAAGTCATTTTCTCATGTAGCATGCTGTAGCAATAAACAGCAACAGAAGTCATCAAAATGAACAAGTTAAGGGTGAAGTCATATAGTTGGGCATGCCAGTTCCCATGAACTATGGTACCAGCTCTAATTTCACAAACCAGTGAACTACTGATGGTGATTCTGTTATCACACATAAAGTCACTATTGTGCTTCACTATAGTTCCATTATATATTACAGTAGGTATTGGGTTGGCTTACTGTAATCAGGCGTCAACATGGCTACAGAATCTTGACTGCTGAAGTTGTCTATGTTAACTAATTGGTTGCTTAACAACCATGGAATCTTTCATACCACTAGGGTTTTTTATGCTATTGACCTGCTAAGCTTGTGGCACTCAGAGATTTTACTACTGTTACAGGCAGTCCTTGGGATTTCACATCTTCCCTTCTCCGCACTGTCAAGTGGATCACATTTTTAGAGCCCAGTCTTGCTCTGAAATCAAGTTTAAGGTATGATTTTTGCAGAATATGTGTATACCAATCATGGGTTGGCCAACTGTTGTGTTGAGTTGGTGAATACCATAGTGAAGCTGTATATGGGGTCTTGACAGAACAATACATGGTTGAACAGTTTCTCAGAGACTCAATAGTGTTTATTCTGTGGTAGGACAGACAGGGAACAGTAAAACATGGCTGACCAAGAACACTGACAGGTGTTTGACTCATTCCTTTGGAGTACTATATATGTAACTTACCTAACCATTAAGGGTGGCCTTTCAGTAACCATGGTAATGTGCCACCAGCTGTTCAGCAGGATTTTGCTGAGCATGACACAAAGGAGGACATAGGAGGGATCAGATGGTAGTATTGATCATTATAAGTCGCCACTTTACTGTGTCACAAATATTCATTGGTATGACTTACCGTGTCAGTAGCCTATATCATTTTCTGTGCCATGATCTTGCTGGGCTAAGGAATTTCAGCTTAGGTCCGGTTTACTTATATGGCTTGTAAGTACACAGACACTTATACTGTGACAGTGATGCTATAAGTTAGAAACTTAATACCGGCAGTAACAGAGTTCAATCAGAGACAACTTCTGGTCTTTGTTGGTTGATAGCAACCAGTAACAAAACAAGTGAATCTCATTTTGTTATGGGCAATTGAACACATCAATACAGGATAGCTGGCATCACAAGGATGGTGGTTTTTGAAGTGATCAGAGAATAAATAAACAATTGCTTCTAATCTTGTTACTGTTGATATGACAAATTCCAATATAGAGCCAATACAGTGCTACAGTGATGCTGTATTTTCTTTTGTTAATTTCATTGGCCTGAATGACATAAGCACCCAAATATATATGGTTTCACTGAATGCTGCAGTCAATGCTGTTGTGCCTTGGTTTTTACAGTCTGAGTGGATTTTTACAAAGCACAACCCATAATGCCAAACTGACTTGTCTGTGTAGATCTGTAGGCCACAAGGTATAATTGTAATAGCATGTAACTATACAGGAAGACCAGTTTCCCTGTCAGAGGTTATCTCACACTTTCCTCAAGTCATCTGCGACTTTTTAATGGGATAATGTTTTTACTTTTCAGTAGCTAGGGAAACACTTTCAACAACATGTCTAATAGTCTGGTTGTAATCATTGAAGTTTTGACTTAGTTTGAATAGGCCACATATGCAACAAGCTTAGATCAAAAGGTAGTCGTATGTGAATATATGTGATTAATTGATATCGCCATCTGTAGCATTGTCTACCACAGTATGTTTCATTGTGCAGGTTTTGTTTAAAGGGATCAAGGCATGATTGCATGGGCTAACCTTTATAGTGGTGGTCCTTGATGTCACCTCTTCAATGGCCAGGATAATGTGACATTAACATAATGGTCCCATTATTTAATGTCATTGAAGGAAATTGTAGTTAATTTTGTGGTTCAAAGAAAATGTGTTTGTTGTTTGTCTTATCTATGCTCCATTTGCCTTACTTGACTGGTTTATTGGTGTACCATATAACAAGGAATCGATGCATCAAATATGGCATTTTCATCAACGGCCACATAACCATGTATAGTATAACCGTTCTGCTACTATTTTTGTTTTGGCTGATTTAAGCGGCAAAAGATTACACAATGTAGTCTCTATGTTATTATATATTGTAAATATTATTGCTAGCATGTGCATAATCCATTGTGCTGCACTTCTTAAACTTGTACAGTTCATGACAGGAAGTATGGGTGGTACCTCAAATGTTTGCTGAACAAAGGCACTGCTCATTTATTTATACTAAGCCTTGTGGTTGATTCCAAACACCTTTCACTAGACAAATACCTTAAACATACATATCAAGTTTAAACTCGTTTGTCACCTAGTGATCATACAGTTGTGATACTCTAAAAATAAAACAGACAGAAAAGTTAGCAAGGTAAAGCGATACTCGGTAAACACTTCACAAATTGTAACAAAACAAGCTTGGACTAACTTGTAAATCCTGATCTAGCGGTATTCATATACCTTGTAAGATGTAATCGGAATACAATTAAAATAACACACTACAGTCATATCAACTGAACACTGTTGATTTTGTGCAGTGACGTGCATGTAGCTATAACAGTGCTGAGATTTACTTAAGGAAGCAAAAAAGAGTAACGTATTTTGTAAATAGAACATCTAGGCCGTAATCACAACAATTTACCAAAGGCATGTGATAGATTATGAATAAGCTGTGTTGCCAAAAAACATTCCCATATGTGACATAAGTGTTAAATTGTCAAATGTTCCAAATAGGTTGTTTGTGGATTTGTCACATCATCAAATGCTTGTTGTTACATCATCGTTGAGGGTAATATAACAGAGAGTACCATATTGGTAAAGTATACATTCATCGCTACAAATATGGTGTTGTAAAGCCCTACAAATCTCTATACTATTACTTAATTGTGATATAAATCACATAATTTGGTTGTGGATTTAGATAGATTTTCCAAGAAATTGTAAAATCACATATTTGTCTATGGCTTTGATGCAACCAACTGTAGCAAATGAAGTGGTCAAGATTTCATTGTTTTTGCTGAGTGACATTGGATAGCCTTGTTTCTCTAGTTCCCTAGCTATGCTGTCACTTGTTTACACAGACTATTGCTCAATAAAGAAACCACTTTGAGAATACAAACAGATACTATGACACTGTGCTGCATAAATAAGAACAATTGAATAAGTGAGCAATAGGGAATTGTTTCAAAATATTTTCCTTTAACAAACTGAATTGAACTAATCCTGTTAAGCAATAAGTAGCTAAGCATTTTAGCTAGCAAATTTTTTCATGCAGCAACCATAGATGATGTATGCAGCCAATTGAAAACCATAAATCTAATTGGATTTGACACTCATGATGAGTGTATTTTCAGTGTTCACAATGTCTCCATCCTGTGTTATTGTGTGATGTCACAATGGTATGGATATTTGTTGTTTTTCCTATTGAAAGCTAGAGTGCGAGCCACACACGCAGTGTAACATGACATTTAGATCAACATCATATCTGCTGTGTTTGTGACAATACGTAACTACTCACATTTCAAAACATGCTAGATACTAAATTTATTTAATCAATACAGAGTACACCAGGCCACCTTCCCACAGTTCTAACAGTAGCTATATTAAATTTATTTTACAATTACGTGGCTTCTTATGTGCTAGTTAATAATGTGGATTTTGTATATACCACTATGGAAGGATCAGTAACTGTGAATAAAGCAAGCAGAGTGGTTCAAGAATATGTTTTATTCTTAAAAGCACATACATCTGAAAATATGAAGGGTATTTCCACATCTTGGACAGAAAAAAAATTTCTCAATGTCTGTAAACACAACAGCTGAAAATTGTGTCTATTAGCCATTGATGAAGACTCTTGTGTACAGTTTTGGGTGTGTGCTAGTGTATGTGTAATCTCACATGAATGTGTATGTGTGCATGTGGATATTAAGCATCACTTGTGTGGCTTTGTACTAGTGAATGGAATTTTATCAGTTCAGTAGCTATGTCCACCCATCAATGGCTGCAGGTCTACAGATCTGTGTGTCCTTTACTTTACAGTACACTATCAAACAAGTACAAAAATAAACATATACTGCTAAATTAATAACACTGTATGACTGCCCTGTTATCTACTTATGAAATGTAATGAGTGTCTCTTTGTGTGCTTCACTCTGGCTAGGTTACTCTAACTAGTTTTTACATGGTGGTATAAACTTCTCACCACACCTTTAGTCAACAAGTGGCACTGTTAATGAATAGTAATATATGTAGCTACATGGTGGTGGTTGTGAGGATATCTGTTACAGTAGTCCCATAAGTGTTACAGAATCTTATGTAAGAATCAAGTGATCTTTACTGGCTGAGTGCGGGTAGCTGGAGAATATGAAAATTAAACTGCAATCGGATGTGGGAGATCTCCATGTAGGGGCCATTCATATCATGATAATGGTAATCAGTTCATGAATACACTGAGCAGTACTCTCAGTGCCAATTGATAGGCTGAGAATTACAATTTTAAGCTCTCCTTTCATGTGAAACAAAAGATTTGAGTTAAAGCTTAAGCTATTGTATGGCTTTGTTAAATTGATCATAGGTGGTAGTTCATACATATTCAAAATAAAAATATAGAAAAAGGTATTGTAATTAAAAAAATCAAAGCATAACTACAAAGTTCTCTAATCAGTTTAGAGCTTGGATGTCTGGTAGAAAGTTAGCACATGTTGTCCTCACCCAAATGAGTCTTTAATGTGGCTTATTTACAACTATTTGTGATCTGACAAACATGCATATGAGCTCTTGTCAGATCTCCATAGTCACAACATCATGCATATTTCAGTATTCATACACATGGTATGAATGAGTAACTATGGTGAATGGGTAGTTCACTCACAAGAAGCAAGTTTGTTACATCAGCCATTTCTTGCATCCCTGCATGTTTCTAGGTAGTAAACTCTTTTCAAAAACAAGTAAGCCATCTTCCTTGCAGACCAAATAGCATGCATAGATACAAATTAGTACAACGTTTTTGGAATAGCTTACATTATCTATCATCAAGCAAAACATATGAATATCTGTTTGCCACATATTCACACAATAAAAATATTTCATTGGTGACTAGTTATGTAATAAGCATGCAAATGTCAATATGACTAATTGTATGCATTATATTATGTGCGTACACTATGCATTTCATGTAAAGAGACAATGTACATTCTAAGTGCTTCAGTTAGTACACGTGTTAGATCACAGGAGCCGTGCGTGGCTATGGTGTGTAGAAGTATGCAGCTCTTATGTGCGGTTACGACATGCAGAAACTATATTCGCCCTCCTACACCGCGGTGCATGTGTACAACATCCCTGGTACACATGTATAGTTCAGATTTGTGTTCAACAGTACATACCTGAACTGATTTAGAAAAAATGACATATGAACATGAATTGGAAACCCTTTCATTAATTGATATAGAGTAGTATCTTGATCTCTCATATTTTAAAAAGCTGGAAAGACTTCAACAAATTTGATTATTATATGCTAAAATCATTGGTTGAAAAATTAAAATCAATCAATTGCGCAACTCACTAAATATTTACCGGCTTCCTTTAAAATTTCCACGTATATGACATAGCAGACAGAATATGTAGTAATTTGTATTGTAAACATCAATTTCCGTAAGCTTGTAGTTACACTACTAAATAATGTATATGAATAAAGTGAACTCCTTGAGTAGTTGTACACAACAACAACCGTCAGTAGTGATTATAGCTTGAATTTAGTGGCTCTTTAATATGCTTTTATATACCGCACAGGTATTACTTGTGCGATGTTATATGTATATATATATATATATATATATGAAGAAATGGATTTATCCTCTTTGCATGATTTTATGATATTCATTTTATGTGCACGAGCCAATCAACACTTCTAAACATGTTTACATTGGTAGCATTGATTTCTTGTGGTGAAATTTCATAAGGTGTATGTATGGGATAAGCACTGGCAACCAAGTCTACCATGTACTGTAACAAATTGAAATCACTCGGGTATCTAGAAAGTGTTGTAAATAAATAGACGTGTTGGTACTGTATGTATGAACAAAAAATTAATAGGTGGTTGCAGTACAGTGGAACTTCCCACTCTCAAAAAGGACATGGACACATTGATAATCATGACACTTGTCCATGATCCTTTTTTGTATATACACAGTATGTACGTTTAGACCCTTGAAGTTGCCACCATTCTAATACACATGGTCCCAGGGTGTATGACTCAGATACGTAGCTACCCAACAGACAAAATATTGTATAAAATTTGTTTTAATAATCCTTACCACTACACAATCATTATGGCAGACATTGAAAGTGACTGGTGGCTTCATTCATTGTTTAATTAGCAATTATATGATGATGACTAAGGAATTATGATGAGGTGTGAAATATTGTAGTCTCCAGACCCATGTCTGCAATCGTGACTTGTAAGCTGATATTACCTCTTCTGGTCAATACACTAAAGTGTGCATACAAGAAAGCCTATACCTGGACTACACTATGGTTGTAATACATGTATATGGCCACCATGCCAGCCACATACATACAGTTACATAATTGTGTGAATGTATATATATATAATTCCGGTACAATTAAGTATAATGATTTTGTACATATAGAGTTACATATGTACATTGTGTACAACTTAAAATGACTGTATCGAAGCACACTTGAGTGTTTGAACCATACATGTAACTACATGCTACATCACTATCGAAGTATTGAATTCAAATGTGCATAGATAGAATAGTGATGCTTTGTATTTTTAACTTGCACTATAACTAACTAATGCTAAATATTTAAAACCCATTGAGTGCAGTTATTTGTGGTCCTACCAAACATTACAGGAATGACTACCATGCTATATAGTAAACATTAACTTTTGGTAGCTAATAAACACAACTGCTTGTTTATTGCTTGGTAGCTATGCCAACTGTTGAGCAGCACACATTAAAAATTTTGGCCATGGCCAAATCTTTGCTTACATCATAACCATTAAACTAGTATTACCCAGTCTTGTAACTTCACTCAAACCCTTCATAGTCACTCTATTGTGGTCTTCGTAATCAGTTGGTTAATCCAATCTGTATGATTATGTTGGGTGTATCCAAGGAGCTGTATACATGCAATCAGTTAGAGATTTGTGATGTGTACACAGAAGTCAAATGGTACACTAATGAAGTGCATCAACCAATTACTATGACTGAAACATGAACACTCATCAATTTTTTGGTGTTCAGTTCTTAAAGTTATAAACAAGTTCTCAGTGAGATCACGCCTGCAGCAATAATTTCAGATTAGCTACCTACTAGCTATAGTCTCTGTACGGAAATACTGGATTCCAAGAATTAACAGCAAATTAAAGATAGTCACCAGACTATTCAGTGCTTCAGAAATCTTCAAGTTCCATTTTGTTGTCAACAATGACTTAATAAGTATGTTATCTGGATCACTTTCCTGTGTCCTTATATACATGTTTATTTTGCATAAGCATAACTGGTGTGTATTTGCATATGGAGTACATAAGTTATCAATGGCATGATCAGTTACTGTGGATCAAGTTGCGGTCACTGCATATGCGGCATGATTGTACACATTTCAATAAATTGTTCATCAAACATTAACAGATAATAACGTTATCTAAACAAAAACAAGGATGCATCTGATTACATAGGGTGGGATAAGTATGAATGGTGAAACTGGAACCAAAATGATGCAATCGTATAAAATTAATTTGCTATTGATAAACAGATATATAGCAGCTAGCTACTACAGTTGACTATACGCTTTAAAGCTAGCAATGATTATTGCAATGGCTGTAGCTAAGTGTATAGCATAATTTGTAAATGACAATTGAAATAAATTGTGACCATCACCCATATGGCCATGCATGAAATAATTAGAGTTTTGATTTTCAGGGTGATGTTTAGTGCAGGGTCCAGTTTTAAAATATTTTTTTGGAATTCAAGGAATTGAGAATTGATGAAAATCAGTAACAAGTGGATTTACACCAAATATTACTTAAATTATTAGAAGTCACAATTAACTGTTACAGTATCTTGAATATGCATTTAATTGATAATCACAAATGTTCTGGATACCTCAGGCTCTATATTCTTAAGTATACTATACACATGATACATTGTACCATACGACAAGAAATTTTGACTAAAGAAATTTAAGTTGACAAATTTGACATGTCAGTTAATTCATCAATTTATGACCATATGCACTTTTAAAAGTAGTGTTTAGAACTATGGCTGATTTATTGTCAACATTTCATTAATCAAAGCTGATGAAGTGTGGATTCATCAACTTTGCCTTCTGTCAAAATTTCCTGTCATATGGTAAGCTACTGATGTAATTTTATTAACTTTCCTTTACCCAACTACTTGTAATTAACCTGTATGCCCCACCCGATATGTTAGTGTCACACGCAAGTACAATAAGTGTAAGGCAACTTGGAAGGTATCGAACAGCTAATTTTAGATTGATTAACTATATTGAAACGTGCTAATTTATAGGACTTTCTTTCATAGAGTATAGATTAAATTAGTCTCCTATAGAAGCTACTGGTAACATGTAAATGTATT
This sequence comes from Dysidea avara, assembly GCF_963678975.1. Taxonomy (NCBI): domain Eukaryota; kingdom Metazoa; phylum Porifera; class Demospongiae; order Dictyoceratida; family Dysideidae; genus Dysidea; species Dysidea avara. The sequence goes on along the minus strand of NC_089278.1, from coordinate 31,803,531 downwards.
ATATATGAAGACCCTATAGACAATACTATCAAATGCACATGATGGGATATATCGAAACACAAAACAGACCACTCCTATGTTATATATCAATGGCTCAGACAAGTAGCACAACAATAATAATTATACAAGTGTGATGAGATTTATTATCCTTAATTTGTAAACAAACATTTAACTATAGCCATACACATCAAATAAATGACATGCTCAGACCACCTGTAATTCCTCAAAGGCTTCAAAGCATTATGCTCTAGAAGTAAATACAATGTTTGCAGAACCGCTATTGCTTGGGAATCACACACAAGTAAGTAATAAGGTAAAATAGGGTTGATATGACTGTCAGTGTGAGCAGGCTGAGTGATATTGTAATAATATGCGATCATTGGTTTTCCAGTGTGGCACTACATGGTATGGAATTACACAGATGATGGAGGAGGAGGACCTCACCCAAAACCAAAAAGAGTCATATATGAGACAGTGAAACAAAATTATTTCAAATGATGAGTGTGACTTGACCCAGCTAAGCAACACACTTGCAATTCAACTTTGGTCAAAATTACAGCTGGGTGTGGTAAAGTCAATTTACCACTATCAAGTATACTGGCACATTCTCAATATTGTTCATTCAGTATACAAAATTTTCACGAGCTTGCAAGACAATATTTTATTGAGACTAAGTTCTATTCATAATGGTTTCCATTGGGCTGAAATTCTTTACGATCTGGATGTTTGGTTAAGGTCCCAAGTATGAGGCTTTTTTTGCTACATCAGTAACAATTAGGCCAGGCAAATTAAAGTTGATTGCTAGTTTCCCATTTCCGCCCGCATGCCTTAATAGAAGTGCCACAAATTTTTCATTATATGGCTATTTCCACCGCATGGATTTTCAAATATTTTCACAATTATTTCATTATTGTAACAGTGGGTTTATTTTAGTTTTTTTTTCCAAGGTTTATCCATAATGAATAATGACCTTTTCCCCGCATATTTTGAAAATTTTGAAATGGGAAGCTAGCAATCAACTTTGCCTGGCCTTATAAACAGATAACCTTATAATCAGGAGCTTATTTGGTCTTGAGGGGTCCATATACACTGTACCATGATTATCATTAATGGGATATGTTCACAAGGTGCAAATTTAGGAATGTCTCTGTGGAGTCGTGGATGCAAAAGGCAGCTCTACATCAATTAATCCTCCAAGGCTAAAATTTTTGGACAATAGTCACCTTTGGGCCAAGATTTTTTGGCCTTTATAGGCAGGTGGTTGCTTTAACCAGGTGAATTTGTGCATAAATAACTCACCTGAGGAATATGCGGGTGGTCTTTTTAGAGAGGTACCTTTCTATACAGATGGCCCCGTTAAGACAGGTTCAACTGTACCAACTACTGCACTGATGTTTTTTTTTTAAATTATGGTCACACATGCTTTTTTTTAAAGTTTACACAGATGAAGTACATATATGCATGTTGGTAAGAGTTTTGTGCCTTTGCTCTACTATGTTCATTATATACCCATTTCCGATGCCATGAGTTGCTTTTCATTGTAGTACATTTTTATACCCACAATCCATTTTAAAAATTTCATCAATGGCTATAGTGTATAATTTGTATTTGGCTTTTGGTAACCAGCAATACACTGATTTATTGCAAAAATTTCCGTTTTCTGTAGATACGGTCAGGAACATGTTTCAAATGGAGAAACCTGGGCATTTAGTTAAGGTGCTGAAGTACATTAACTGATTAATTAATAATATATATAGCTCATTCAAAATCTAAAGAAACATGATACCCTTAGTCTTGACGAAGACCATTCTCCTTTTTGCTTGCCTGTCCAGTAATATACACATGCATAACCTTGAATATGCTAATACCTCCTCTGATCTGGTGTGGCAAATCAGGACATTCTCAATTGGTCCCAAGCCATCCAGGTATCACGTACTGTACGCATATTGTATTTGGTGTATAACTTACTGTTGCTATACATGTTATGATGTCTTTTCTGCAAACTTCATCTAGTAAAAATTTCCTGGGACTTTGATTATTAGGCACACACGTCCCCTAATAATTATAGTCCACAAAAGTAGTGTCATGGCACCACGAAGAACCAGGCAAAGTTTTATTAAATAAAATACAAACAGCTAGTCATATAGAGGTTTAAAGTGACTGATAGTAAAACATACTATTGCATATTAATTGAAAATTGACAGATAATGCAATAGTTTCAACATGTAAGGGGAGTGTATCCTGTGTGTAGGCTATCAGACTTGTACACATCAGTACACGTAGGTCATCACTGATGTATCCATAAGTAAACGTATAGAAGCAGTGTATTCAGAAAATATATCTGTCATCCTTGTATGCATCATAAAAACAAAGTAGGACACTCATAGTTACTGTCATATTGTGTGTCATTGCCGGACAACACTTTATAGATAATGATGTGAAATGTGTATACCATGCACAATAGAGTACGTTAAACTTTAAAAGACCACAATTTCTAGATGTGCCAGAAATATATTGAACAAATTTCACCTCATCATCAGGTCATTATTGGTGTCCAACTGCACACAGTTGCTGCTTTTAGCCAGCACACTACTACTTTATTTAGGTTGACACCTACCTGGGTGGTCTTATTAACAAGAGGAAGCTGCTAATATGTTAAATGAAGATGAACATGCTTGATAACATGAAGAGCCATCTACTAGTTGAACAAACAGAAAATAAAACTGTGACAAAACTTTGTAAGGCGATATTTGCTCGCTTTGAATCCCCTTGCTGTATCATATAAAACTCCTCAAGATGTCTTGTTGGAATATTCCATATGTAAAACAACAGCAGCTATCAACCCTACTCAGTTCACCAACAAATGAATTCTACAAACCAAATAGGTACGATCTATGCCACATTAATCATTGCATGTACAACAATGAAATGATGCCACGTAGTAGCACCTTAGCAGTTTCACATACAATACTGTTTAACAGAATCTACTTGCTGAAAAGCTGTACTGACTGCTCTCACTTGCTATAACATCAAGACATTGCCTAACCTTTCATCAAATAATAACTGTATAGACATTGCATTTTTGTCGCAAACCCCTAATATAGCTGTGTCTGAAAGTTGGACCATAACCTTTCAGCATATGGTATGCATAAGAGAGAGAGAAAACCATCAATGATGAAAACGTCGTACAAAATTAACAAATGTGGGTGAGTCCTCGGACACATACAGCCACAAGCATGAACTAAAAAGGCCTGTGTGGGCATGCAAGGGTGTGGTTATACAAAAAAAAAATAAGTAGTACAGATTATTTAACTAAACTAGATCCAGTCAATCTTTTGTCTATATAGTCTGCCCCAATTTGTTATGCTACATGAATATGTGTTCAACAAGGTGACATAATTTCCAGTAACACATTCCTACACAAGCCTAATTTCTTCTCTGGCAACAACATGACACAGCTGTGTAGCTACTAATGATAGCTATTTGCACCTCAGAAGTGAAAGTTTTCCTAGCTATCACGTGGAAGGTGAGTGAAACAGCACTGAAGTCGAGTATCACACTTCTAGCCTTGCACAGCTATAATTATTTTAACAGCATAGATTGTAAATGGTTTCATATTTTATTTTATAGCACCACACTACATCCTGATCCAACCGTGAGTTCTATGTAGTCTCGTGCCCAGACCGAGACTAAGTTCTATGGGAGTCCACATCGGCAAACAGTCCCCCACGATACGATGTTGTCTGCATAGCCTGCAAAAATGTATTTTTAGGATATTGATTACGCCATTTCTGCCAACACACGTTCGTCTACAGAAAATCCGAGCCCAAAATCAAAAATCGCAAGCACAACTGCATTAATTTATTCGAATACAAATCACGATAATTGTTGTGACCACGTGAGCATACACAACGTTGTTGTGCAGTGTGCGATCTGCTGCTTGCGAAGCTGCTAACTTCAGTCTGTGTGAGAGCACAAGATTAACATGGGCGATAAACTAGTGTGGGCGTTGAAAAATGGCAGCCTGGATGAAGTAAAGGCAATTGTTGAGGTAAACTTGACTTTTAAACTGTACTCAAACCACGCATGAATAGTAAATACAAATGTACTTCTGCCTTGGAACACGTAACAGTATTTATAAGCAAGTTTTAACAATAATTCGAAATAATGCGCACCAAAATTAAAGCACGCTTAGCATTGGCGCAGTTGCTTTGTTGTTATAACACTTTTACCAGAGTGAGGGTAGTGCAGGGTGCTTTGTTGAATTTGTTGACAAGAATGTTGGTGGAATTTTAAGAAGCTCTTTATTGCACTTGATGCCCATATGTGTGTGTAATAGTTATTAGTTTATTCCATATATCATGTAATTGTTAACTTGGTTGATTTGTGCTACAAGTGTAAGACTTATTAACAACCATTTTGTTTCCGTCTGGTTTTACAGGTGTGTACTAGTGCTAGGTAGTAAAGTATGACGTGAATGCTTTTATAAAACTAACCTGTACATTGGTTGTTCATGTGTATGAAGGCACTTCAGAGGAGGGCGGTCACGCTTTAAGCGCTACTTAAAATTATTTCTTTAATTGCATAGTTGAACTTGGTATTTCACATGAGCCTCAATAGACCCAGTACAAATCTAGCAAACGGTGGGGTTGAATGGGGTTTACTGGATAATCGAATTGGGTTTAGTGTAAGTTTTAAGATGGTACATTTGGTTTTTCAAAAACCCTTTGGTTTATGGCGATATTAACAATGTCATGTATATCGTGCGTAATTTCCTCAGTCCTTCGCATAGCTACCATACGAAGCAGCAATAAACATTGCGTGGTAACTCCTGTTGTAAGCTTAGTGTTCTTCAGCACGTTATAAACGAACCATTTGTACAATACGTTTTAGCAGCGCTTAAAGCGTGACCACCCTCCTCTGAAGGCACTTGTAGTGTACATCAAGTTTTATGTGTGCCTTAGGTAGAGTATATTAAGCATATTGAAAGACTACTGGGAGATTTAAAAATAAGGTGCTGAAGGTATTTTGACTCAGAATATGCACAGAATTTATTTTTTTATTTTTTAAAGTTGCAATTAAACCATGATTGTGGCTGAATCTGTAAAAGCCCTGATATAATAGGACTAGCCTAAAGTTTACGGTTCAATGTATTGATTATAGTGGGTAAAATACATGCTGATTTTAATATGTAAATGCTTTGTTCTTGGTAAAGACAGACTCTAATAGCGAAAACTTGGATACCATCTTATTTGCCTACTCAAGAGCCAGAGGAACTCGAAGATCTTTGTTCCATTAGAGAAGACTGGTGGAAATGTGTTCGCTTACGTCATGTCTGTGATACGGGGAATACTTATCCAGCAATGGAATGGATTTGCTTATTCACGGAGAGCACGATCAGTCTACTGGACTCGATGAGCCCCTCCCTGGTTTGACGGTACACATCTTAATTCCCAATATCATTGCATTCATAATTTATAATCATTTTAAGTGCCCGTAATTTTATATACTTACTATATAACTCGATCTTTATGACCTTATAGGAATGTAAAGTTTTCTGTAAGAATGAAGAATTTTAAAAAAATTACTGTCATGTTGAGTTATGCACAAATACTGTAAATCTGTTGTTGAAATATGTAATGCCTATGTTTCCGTGTACCACACTGTGAGTAGTGTACCACACCGTGAGTAGTGTACCACAACGTGATTAGTGTACCACACCGTGAGTAGTGTACCACACCGTGAGTAGTGTACCACACCGTTAGTAGTGTACCACACCGTGAGTAGTGTACCACACCGTGAGTAGTGTACCACACCGTGAGTAGTGTACCACACCGTGAGTAGTGTACCACACTGTGAGTTGTTGTACAAATAAACTCATTTCCATTGACCCATTATTTGCTAATGTTGCTTTTCTTGTGTATAACTACTCAGCTGTGTCAGCATTTGGCATTATGACTGATCAATGGTTTATACACATGAGAAATCACAAAGACATGGTCCAATAACATGTTTTGTGGTGCATGATGAATAATCATTTATTATAATGGTTATTCTTTGATTTGTTTTTGTGATATTATGGTATAGGATAGTTATTGTGTGGGCATAGTGAAAGTTTGGCCACTAGTATTGAGTGCATCTTTTTGTAGGCTATTAAAAAGTTTAGAAATTTCTTTCCATATTTGGTGTGTAGATCCTTGCTTGTATGTACTATAGTTTCTTATAGAAAAGTTTGTTATTTATGGGTGAGGGTACTCCATGTGCTATCAAACATTCTAATCAGAGATTCTAATCAGAGATGGAATGATATATCAATCCGTACCACCATGTGCAAGAGGCACGTATCGATTAATATATTGGTACATCATGTATATGTATCACAAAATATTGGGTGTATCGAGTATTACATACGTAGCTGTGTTTGGTAAAAATATTGTATTCTAGATGCCAGTAATTATTGAGTTAGTATCATTAAGTACGATAGTACTTAGGATTGGTAAGAAATCATATGGCTTCGTAATTTTTTGCACTTTAAAAAACAGCCTTGTAATAAGTTTTATCCGAAAAAAGCCACCTGGAATACATTAGTACTGCTGTGATGATGCTGTACTTTGGTTGAGTGAAGCGAAAAGTCAAATGTTTCACTGTACAGTGAGTTTTAAATATTTCGAATTTCACCTAGATTTCATCTGTCTGCTGTAAGACCCAGTGTACGGCTCCAGAAATTTAGACAGCCAAGGTAAAGACGTTGGATTCACGAATCTGTTATTCCCATTACGTTCTGTCCGCTGCACCATGCTGTTTGCTTTCATCATTTATTCGCTTCTTTGTTCTTCTCGAAGGATAATTAATAATTGCAGAGCTTAATAGTTGTGGTGCACACTACAACCCAAACATGTGATTTTAACGAAGTGTGAGTACGTGTGCGTAAGACGAGGGTGAACGGGTGTAGTACCCAAGGAGTTGTCTCTAGCATTTATTAATGCTGGGTAGTCATTGTATAGTCTTACCAGTTTAGCTTTTTTTGCGAGGTAGCTAGCTAATAATGCCATTGAGAGGCAGGTCCACCTTGGGATACGGACTTCTAAAAGCGAGGGTTCCACTCTTAATGGTGGACTCTCCAACGATGTTTTACTGTTAAATCATCAACATTTCGAAAGGCCATTAGAAATGCAGCTGAAGCCGTTAACAGTTGCTGTAATAGCTTTAAAAGACAAATGATAATTATTTTTAGAGACTTGTAATGCATACGAAGGTAAAAGATTTCAAATAATTATACTATGTGGAAAACAAAGAGTATAATATAGCTAGCTAGCTAGACATAAAAGTAAACAAACTAGCTACATATTTTAAAAAATTCAAATTTTAAAAAGGAAATAGGGATTAGACGACTACTTGCTAAAATGAGACACACTTTAATCCCTACTTTTGGCTAACTTAATGGTCTCTTTTCAAGATGAGTAGGCATTAAAGTGTGCCTCATTTTAGCAAGTAGCCGTCTAATCTTGTTTCCCTACTTTTTATTGCTGGATCGTTTCTCATTTCAGTTGTAACATTTTTGAGCTTGTTTCCTTACTTTTGTAGCATGTATATTATCCTACTTCCTTTTAAAATTTTAATTTTTTTTAATAGCTAGTAATACCACAGAGTTAGAATAGAGATGTTGGTCCTTAAGAATATCTGGCATATATGCACCGCTTTGCAGTATTGCAATATGTTGTATTTTTGTTGGGGTAATGTATCGATACTTGTCTGCATGGTTCCATCTCTTATTCTGCGATTATTTTAAGCAGGCCACTTGTTTGCATTTTGTGAACAAAGATTCTTGCTATAGCATTCTTGAATGAAACAAAGCTTGTTAAGTACATTGGAACATGTTGTAGTGGTCACGAACTGTGTTGATAACCGATTCATGGCTACAACTGCCATTAGGCGCAATGTAGTAGAACATTCTAATAGAATACAATTTTGACAAGCTTACTGGTATTGTGCATTTCTTAGCATGATGCATCTATCCTGAAACTCATGCCCACAGATTTAGATACACGTCCAAAGACTCATGCCCACATATTTACATACATGTACATCTTTTACTCTTTATTTAGCTCAGAGCTCAACTCTTAAAACATAAATAGCAGTTGCATGGGCGAAGATCAAATGAATAAGAGGGCTATTATTTCCATACAGCGCTGAAAGGAAAATATAGCACTGCGTACGGAAAATCCAGCACTGTTGATCACATGTGTAACAGTTTAAATCATCAGAAGTAGCCAAAATGTTGCTATCTGTTTGTTTTATACACCAGTCTTGTATTATATAGACAGTCTGATGGCTGAAAAGTGAAAACCGACACAGTTTTAGTCTATAAAATGAATGTTCTGAACAAAGACGACCAGAAGGCACTTTAAACCAGTTAAAGCACCGCCACACTTGCAGGGGCGTATCTAGCCCAAACATGATGCCCCGGCAAGCTCATTTACCTGTACACCTACTCCAGTGAACAACCTGTGTGGGTTCATATGTGCATTCATCAAATTGTTGTTTTCAAGTGCATGGCATGGCTAGCTACAGTTATTAACTCTTATCTGTATGCATATAGAATAGCTCATCAGTCTACAATCACTCCATACTAGTCTCTAGCTACGATGCGTGTATCGATTTTGGGACTGCAGTATCACGTGCATACAAAAGGATACTTCCAACTCATAATGAACAATACTACTGAACCGATAGATTTCTTGCACTGACTCATACATGTGCGGATCACAAAACTCATGACACCGGTACTCAGTAGGGGCATCATCTACGTACTCAGTAGGGGGCATCCATTCCCTGCAACCACCCGCCAACTCTACCACACCCTGCTGAGTGGTCCTATAAAGTATCGTCAGCAATTCTCTCACGTTATTCCCTTGTCGTAGTTGTATCTCAATAAATCTGGGCACAGATTATTCAGCACTAGACCTCTACCTGCTGAATCGAGTAGCCAAACAGCTAGTCATCTTGAGTATTTCCACTTCACGTGGTCTATATACAGGCAAACTCCAAACTATCATCACTTCGATGCTCGCTTCGATGAGACTACACTATTCATTTTGGACGGGCACATCTCCGTTTTTCAGATTTAAATATAGTAACTCGTAATCTACGGCGCTATTATTAGAAGCCAGACTTTTAATTAAACGCGCAGCGCTTATTTTCTGTGCAAGAATTCGCTACAAGCGTTCGCTACAGTCAGTGGTTCCCTAGTGGATAGAACTGTAATCGTGAACAGTGTATTCATGCGTGGTTCTTGTGCGTGGCTGCCACGCCAGAAGATTTTCTGATGCCCGGGCAAGGTGAGCTGATGCCTGGGCGTATGCCCGGGTGTAGATACGCCACTGCACACTTGTGTATTGTGATAAAATAGCGCTGTGGTATGGTCTTGAGCTGAATACAGCACTTGACTTTGCGTTGTGCTGTATTAGTCTCTCGCCCACACCCTTGTGCTATTTTTTCCAAATTGCACTTGCGATGGTGGTATTTATTGTGAAGCTGAGTTGATTAGTTGAAGAGGTGCTTTCTGGATAATATACACTAGCATCTCCTCCTCCATGATCACTCACTAACCAGCTATACTTGGAGAGTGCCCACATACTGCATGTAACAGGTTGGACTGGGGAAGCATTGTTATGTGTGTGTTTGTGTATGTATATGTTTGTATGTGAGTATACTCATTTCAAGACCATTTTCCTTGAATAGAGAGGAAGTTAATTGCAGATGGGGTTAAAGGTTTCTAGAGTGTATCTCATCAACGGGTATAGTATGACAACATCATTGTTTATAACAACCTGTATTAGTTCTGGCTATAGCGGAAATGTGTTGTGATAACCAGTTAACTGTGTTTGGTAGTGTTTGGCTAATTCTAGATCCTTATGGAGAGTGTATATTAATTTTATGTTTGTATATATACTTTGGTTAGCAATAATGTGCAACATCAAAAGTTGCGTATTGTTTGTGTATCCATACAGTCATCATGCATACAGTTTGTCTGTGTGTTTATGATCTCAGTGATCCAGTGAAACCTCTAAGAATCTCCAAATTAAGGACTCTAGAAAAAAACCTACTTAGGATATTTCTTTGCTGCTTCCATATTCTCTTAAATGGGAAGCTTCTTGTGTTGATATAAAATGTGCCTAAATCTCTGGTGTCTAGTAAGTGTTCCTTTTGGATTTACATGGTAAACGCATCTTATGTTCATTGTGTGCTAGCAGGGCTCAACCTAGAATATTTTTCCCTGGGGGGGGGGGGCAAAGCAAACTGTTTCAGATTCTAGGGGGTCTGATGGCATGCTCCCCCAGGAAATGTTTGAAAATTTAGGTATAAATGTGTACTTATAAACCTAGAGGGGCAATACAGCTAACCCAGAGGGGGCCCGTATCCCCCCCCCCCCCCCGGAGATAACCCCTGGCTGGTAGATGTAACTACATATACTGTAGGAGAATCTTGTGATGAATTACATATGGTACTGTAAAGTCTCCTCTATGTTTAGAGGTCTCTTGGTTTTATGATTTTTAACAGTTGAGTTTTTGGTTTTAAAAGTGAGCAGTTTATTC